>NW_026571153.1:24795563-25333063 GCF_026225935.1 Boleophthalmus pectinirostris | reverse complement strand
ACATCCAGGATCACAAAGTTAGAACGTGAATGTGTTTGTGTTGGTGTTTGTGGTGACCTCTGGTGGTGGTGTTGTGCTACTGCAGTTCAGATGAGCCCAGGGTGATTCTGCCTCATAAAACCACTGCGTCTCTGGAGCAAATCCTGCAGAAACTGGACCTGAGCAAGAAACAGGAGCAGGAGCAGAAAGGTACGAACACACAGAGAGTTTTAATTTCAAGTGTATTATGCAAAACCTCCTATTTATAATGCAGAGACCAGTGAGTTAGTTTGTCCATTTGTATATACAGGTTATGCCTTGTACATTACAGTTTTGACCCAGAGTAATATCTGGTTGCTAGGTAACAGTGATGTCAGAATGTCAAATAAGGAAATAATTTTCATTTTGAATTTAATTTAAAATAAAAAAATTGGAAAAAACAGGCTTTATTCACGCTTACATCACAAACCAGGAAGACATTTGGAAAGATGCGATTATAACTTCCAGTGTAGTTCCTGACACTGGGCTCGCCGACCGACTGTGATCAAATCCACTGAAATGAAGACTCTATACATGTGTGCTGTTTGGAATCATCTTGAATTTGGTGCCTCACATCTTCTAATCGCATGAACCCAGTGTGATTGGAGTTGTGTGTCAGTGAGGAAATGATGAAAACTGAGTTGTGGATGTAATCGTTGATTAGCTGGACATAACTGAACACTACAATGACATGTAGGTGTAGAAAACTAGGACATTTTTAAATTTTTCCTAGATTTTGTCAGACTTACTACAGTGAACAGAGCCCATCAGAAGCTGTCATTGCATGTTTCCAAACGTCTTTCTGGCTTGTGACTTAATCTTGAGTAGAGCCTACTGGGTAAAAAATTTTAACATTTGTAATGAAATCTTAAATATAATGATTTTTGTTCAGTGTTTTAGAAAATGAAAAATTCATAATTCAAAATCACATTATATCCTAGATAGATAGACAAGTTTAATAAGTGGATTTTTCTCTTGAACAGAAAGTCAAGGAGTGACTCCTGGAACTCGCTGCAAGAACGCCGGCTGTAAAACTGTGAGTATTTGATCATAATGTGTATTTCAATAAGACATACATTTAACCTATGTATTTACTGCTATTGGGATTTCTATACACAACTACTATAAACAAAGATTTTTTTTTTGGTAAATTTTTAATACTTTAGAAAATGAATGGATTTTATAGTAAATATGACAAATCTCGAAATCATGAAGTGATAAAAGTTCAAATTTTTAAATCCACATCAAATGGAGGAATGTTTTAATAATGTTTATCAATAGCACCATCTAGTGGAGCAACAGGTAACAACACTGTATTTTTTTCAGATTCAGATTGTTCAGATTGTACACTGTATTTTTGTGAACATGCCTTTGTTATTTTTTTTATTTTAAATTTTTACTAAAATATTGACTCTTAGTTGCAGTTCATTAGATATCATTGGTCAGTATAGTTACTTGAATATTTCAGCCTTTTGAAACAACAGTTCATGTATTTTAATTTTTGTTTGTTATTATTAGTTATTTCCTAGTTATTATTATTGTTAGGTTTTTTTTTTGTCCTCAGTTATTCGACTGCATCCTTGCAACAGTTCACTACATTAAAGATGCACTGTGTAACTTTTTATTTATTTATTTATTTATTTATTTTCATTGTAGGTCTACCAAAACACCGACACGGAAAAAGAGACGTGCACGTACCATCCGGGCGGCCCTGTTTTTCACGAAGGGTAAGAACCAATTAAACAAGTTCTGAATCAACTTTACACAAAAAAACATCAAAGTGCTGTAATTAGACTCATTTACATAAACCTTTAAAGTTCTAATTAAGAAGAACAAACAAAGCAGAAGTACAAACACAAGGTCTGGTCTAAAAACAAGGACAAAAGAAGAAATTATAAGATGATTAAAGATGATACGGCTGAGCTGCTCTCAAGTTAAAATATAAATAAAGTTTGTTTTTTCATATATTTATTTGCAGATTAGAAAGAAATCAAGGTTAAGTTAAGTAAGTAGTAGTGGTACTATAAGCAGTAGCTGCAATGATAGTAGTAGTAACAGTAGTAGTAGCAGTAGTAGTAGTGATAGGAGTAGTAGCTGCAAGAGTGGTAGTAGTTTGTGAGTGGATTGGGCTGCTAAGTATTTGTTTTATATTCATTATTTATTGTTTCTTATGAATGTTGTTGATGTTTTTGCAGGTACAAATACTGGAGCTGCTGCTGTATCAAAACTCTGGACTTTAACGCTTTTCTGGATCAAAAAGGATGCTCCACCGGGAAGCACTGCTGGGTCCGGAAACAGGTGAGAAAGTACACTGTTACACCAGGAGGGGGCGCTGTGCTGGAGCTGAATACATAGACTGCATATAAAATGGACAGAGCTAACCTTTTGCCAGTAGGAAGTGAGTATGGGTGCACTTCAGTCTCCATCGACTTGAGTTAACACCTACATTTGACCTTTAGTTCAGTAGAGATTGGCAATTCCAGGGCTGAAATCACAATGACATCACAAGGTGGAACAGTGTTTACAGTTTGAGAGAAGAACTCAGTCTAAATATGCAGGTTTGTGTGTTAAACATGTGTGAATGAAACAAAATACAAGTCCAGGTCTGTTTGTGATGAGGAAACAACATTATAACAGACAATAAATAATGCAATATGTGCCCTTTAATACATTTTCTGCCGGATCTTTTTTCTCTCTCCAGGATAAGAAGAAGGTGGCATGCCGACACGACTGGCACCAGACCGCAAACACTGTGGTGGTGACGATTTACGCCAAGAACGCCCACCCCAAGTTTAGCACCATAGAAGCCAACAGCACTGTGGTGAGTCAACCATGTTTGTACTGGACTTATATACTGATTATACAGGCCATATTTGTACTGGACTAATGCCATATTCTATTGAATGTGGGTAGTGGATAAATTCAAGTCAGTTTTCCCAACATCCGTTGTAATTGCGTTCCATTGCAACAGTCGTGGAAAATATGGATGCTTGAGAAAGTTTAATGTCCAGCCGACTCGGTCTGCACCAAACCGAGTTTATGTTTTGGAACCCAGATTTGACTGGCTGTTCCACTGCACTTTCTCGAGGTGGAAGTTGGTTTTCCCCAAGTACCGAGCACAATAGAATGTGGAGTAATGTTTGTACTGGACTCATGTATGTGACTATAGAAGCTAACAGCACTGTGGTGACTCGGCCATGTTTGTACTGGATTGATATACTGACTATAGAAGCCATGTTTGTACTTTATTTATTTATTTATTTGATTGGGACAGAGCATGTTACAAACATGACAACAACATGAATGTAAACACACCAGATTGTAGCCTAAGACTAATTTCCATCCGTTGTCCCAAGAGGCTGTCATTGCACAGTCCAAAATATTACACAGTCCAGTCATTGTGCAATTCCCATTATTTCTGGACTTAGGTACTCGACCATAGAGGACAACAGCACTTTAATCTTGTGATCTTGGGCAAATATGTTTTTAATTAGTTTCTTTCTCTTTGTTCTTTAGCTCTTCTGTCAAATCCAGTTTGAAAATGACAAGGTTTTCAAGCGAGAGTTTCACCTGTGGGGGGTAAGTACAGAAACGTGTGTGTGTGTGTGTGTGTGTAATGGAAAAACACATTCTTCATTAAACACATCAGATTCCATGCAGCTCTGTGCACTGTTATAACTGTCACTTTTAATGCACTTGTATCTGACCTTGGCATTTCTCTGTATAAAAGTCTAGATCAGAGCGCCCCCCTCTGGACATCACAGAAAGACTCTTGTTCCTTCTGTGTTGTTTCCTTTTGCAAAGCACTAAAATCCACCACAAAAACTGCTCTTTAACTCAGACCTTCATTTCATTTTCATTCAACAAATTACAAATGACCCTGCAACTTTCAGTGTCACATACAAGATCAGAAGTTAGTTTTGTATCAATTATAATTTGCATAATTTTAATTTGGATAAGAAATCCCCCAGTTATAAGGTGACAAGGTTTTCATCTGATGTTTTTAGGAACCCACAGCACAAATCACCAATCTAAACTGCCTAATCTTACCTGTCTAGATGACTAATAAACAGCACAAGATCAAATAAAGCAGTGAATGTGTTGCCTCTCATTGCCTTGTACTTCTTGTGCTGCCCTCAGGTGGTGGATGTGAAGCAGAGCGGCGTAAACTATGTCCCGTCCAAAGTGGAGATCGTGATGAGGAAATCCGACCCGGTGTCTTGGGGAAAACTGGAGGATCCAAACTACAAACCAGAACCAGAACCAGAAGAACTGGACCTGGAGCAGGAGCAGGATCAGCCCGACTGGGACATAGAAGATGACGACATCAGCGACTCAGACGAGGAGTGGGGTGAGTGCTCACAAACAAACAAACAAACAACAAACAAACAAACAAACAGTTACTCTTATATATAATATTCCTTATTATCCAAATGAATCAGACGATATTATGACAATGTACCAGAAATGTGCTTAAACTCTGACTGGAGAGATGGATGAAGGAAGAGACAGATGGATAGATAGATCAACAGATGGATGGATGGATAGATGGATGGATAAATAGATAAATAGACAGATAGATGGATAGATAGATGCAGGATAGATGGACAGATGGAATGGATGGATAGATAGATTGATTCATAGAAAAATAGATAGATGGATCGATGGATGGATGTTTGGATAGATGGATGGATAGATAGATAGACAGATCTATAGATTCGTAGATAGATAGACAGATAGAGGGATAGATGGATAGATGGATAGATGGGTGGATAGAAAAATAGATAGATGGACGGATGGATGATAAATAGATAAATAGACAGATAGATGCATAGATAGATGGATAGATGGATGGATAGATAGATAGATAGATCGATAGATTCATAGATAGATAGACAGATAGAGGGATAAGTGGATAGATGGACAGATAGACAGATAGATAGATAGATAGATAGATAGATAGATAGATAGATAGATAGATAGATAGATAGATAGACAGATAGATAGATAGATAGATAGATAGATAGGATAGGATAGGATAGATGGATAGATAGGATAGATGGATAGACAGACAGATGGATAGATAGATAGATGGATGGATGGACAGATAGATAGATTCATAGATAGATAGACAGATAGAGGGATAGATAGAGGGATAGATGGATGGATAGATGGACACATGGAATGGATGGATAGACAGATAGATTCATAGAAAAATAGATGGATAGATAGACAGATAGATGGACAGATGGATAGATGGATGGATGGATAGACAGATAGATTCATAGAAAAATAGATTGATAGACAGATAGATGGATAGATGGATGGATGGATGGATAGACAGATAGATAGATTCATAGAAAAATAGATGGATAGATAGACAGATAGATGGACAGATGGATAAATGGATAAATGGATGGATGGATGGACAGATATATAGATTCATAGAAAAATAGATGGATAGATAGACAGATAGATGGACAGATGGATAAATGGATAGTTGGACAGATGGGCAGATTTTTCATCATAAGAAACTAAGAGCACTGTGGTAAGTCGGCCATGTTTCTACTGTACTTATATATGAGACTTCTCTTTGTTTTTTAGCTCTTCTGTCAAATCCAGATTGAAAATGACCAAATTTTCCATATTCTCATTTTTATCTGTTTTTTCCATTTGTGTTTTGTCTGTTTGAACTGTGTGAAATGTCTTTGACTGTCAAGAAAAGCCCTGTACATGTGTTATGTATTATTAATATTATTTTAGTTCAATATTTTCCCATATTTTTCTCATCTCTAGGCAGCGACTCCAAAAAGGACGAGAACAAAGTCGAGGAGCCTCCTGTGAAGAAGAGCGAGGAGGAGGACCTGAGGGAGAAGCTGGAGGAGATGCAGAGGCTCCAGATGGCCCAGGTCCAGGCCGACATGAAGAAAGCGATGGAGAAGAGGAAGAGAGACGAAGAGGAGAGAGAGAAGCAGAGACAGATCGATGCGCAAGAGGGATACGATGACATGCCCGACCTGGAAGACTAGACCTGGTCATTTGTGTTCACGCGATTCAGCTTCAGCATTTGTGGATCATAAGTTTGGAGATTTCTTCCCCAAAACTGTGAATATCTGGTTTTAGATTCTTGAATGTGATGATGTTGTACAAGGGCAGAGACAGATTTCAAATGGTGGAAGTACAAAAGTAAAAGTACAATTCTTAAGTACAAATTTTAGATATCTCTACATTTCCAGTGGATACTTTTTACTTTTACTTCACTACATTTGAGAACATGTATCTGTACTTTCTACTCCTTTACATTTTAAATCTGGACTGAAAAGTAAAAAGTACTTTTCTTTACGGTGTGAGACCTGCTGAAATGGCTGAGACTTATTTTTAGCACATTTAATTTAAGTTAACGTTCCAATTTTGAAAAAAACAAATACACAGAAACATAAAAACAGCTAGAAATATTAAGAAATCACTCAAATCACTTAAAATCAGCCAAATTCTTCATCAAAATCACTTTAATTTTTCAACTTTCATCTTATTTATTTATCAAAAATATGCAAATACTTTTTCATTTTACTCTTAAATAACATTTTTAAACTGGTACTTTAATACTTTTAGTATATTTTCTCCTGTGATACTTTTACTTTTACTTGAGTAACTTTTTGCCTCTGTATCTGTACTTTTACTTAAGTAGCAAAATTGAGTACTTCATCCACCACTGCAGATTTCCTTATTCATTACACTAAATGTTCATAAGAAATATATATGTATTTTTAGCCTTGCATCTTGTTATAACATTGTCCCCTCATCTAAAACATGCCTGAAGAGGTTTTAGATGTCATCCATGCATTTTTGAGTAATTTAGTGATCTCTCCTATGCCCTATTCACATTCTCCCTATAGAGATTCTCTTGTACGACAATTCAAAATATACAAATATACATACACATGATACAAAACTGTACACAGCAACTTTACAAACCTGATGTGATGTGCCATAGTTTAATTTGTGAGATGCATGTGGAATGAAAGGGGAGTGACTTAGTGCAGGGAGCAAAAAAAAAGTTATGTGTTAGAAGTTAAAGGGCCCATCTCATGCAAAATCAACTGTTCAGAGTTTTCTACCTTCTAAGAGTGATGTGTGGGCCTTGTATATGTCGCCAAAGTGGTTTTTAGATTGATTCAGAGTTTGTTTTTGGTTTTTTTTAACAAATTGCAGCTATTTCTGTAGTATTTCTGGCACCCTCCCATGTGACAATGAACTAAAGCCTGCTACAACAATGACATGGCCAGCTACACCTATGACGCATCTGACGTAGCAGAAAGCGCTTCGCACCCTAAACAAAAGTGACAGCATAAGCTCATTGTTCTACACTGCAGTGTACACGATATAATAAGTTAATCTTCTAGTGGTTATTAATACTTTACCAATCAGTAATGTTCAGCTGATGTCAACGCGGTGCTTGAGCTTCGTGCACCTCAAAGTCCTCGTCTGATTCATGTGGCTGAACGAGCTGTATCGCCATGATGAATAAAAGTTTATTCCTACCACTATCAGGGCACACATCTGTCTCCCCCTCCCTCCCTGAGATGGGCGGAGGAAGGGCGGCTCACTCAGAGACTACGTCATGTTTGGAGGGCAGAGCCTGTGTTTTCTCAGGACGGGCGGGGGGATGAGCAATAGTCGGACTTTGATAGTTCCTGGTCTGTGATGCCTCCAAGAAATCAGTAAGATTTCATAACTATTGTGTAATGGATGTTCCAAAACCCAAATTGTGCTTGTTTATGTGCAGAAGATACAATGTGAAAAGAGTTATTTTGCATGAGATGGGCCCTTTAAAGCTGCACTGCATAACTTTTCAGGTTGGAAGTCGGCTACCATGGAGATACTATGGTTTTGCCTGTAATGTCCCACAATATGGTATTAAACTTATATAAGATACATTTGTTAAATTATTGGGTGTTTTTATAGCTCAAAAGTACCTAAAAACATGTATTCTGACTGTGACGGTCACCTCTCCACAGATCTCACTTGTAAAATGGTCTGGTGAAGTCTCCAGCTTGATTCTATGGAGACGTCAAAGATGCCATACTATTTTGCCAAGTTGCCATACCCTGGAAAGCAGCAACATCTCCATGGAGACAAGTAACTAGCCATCCCTCCACCAGAAAAGTTGTGCAATGCACCTTTAAGAACCCAGAGAAGTGAAACACTCCCTCTTTAAAGGATAATTCACAAATGTTGAACCTGATCATTTCTATTAGTGATTAGACCCAAGACCTCACTGTACTACAACAAAAATCTGCATTTGAGCAATATTTATTTTAGCTGTTCCCATCTGTATTAAATATGACCTATGTTCTGTTGGCCCTCCATCCATCTTTAAATTCTACATTTGAACAGTTTGTGGTTTACAAGACAAAGGCAAGAATACCTCAGTGTATAGTTACAATGAGTTAAATGAACTTGAATGCTAAATATGAATGTTGTTTGGGTAGCCTTTTTGTTTCTTCTAATTGTAAAAGTGTACTGCTTGTTTCCATCGATGCGTTATTTGTCCGGGATGTTCCATAGTACGGCATCGGCATTGTACACAGATCTGAATTGTAATCTTTCTACTGACTTAAATTTTCAAAATTAAGTTATTTTATTTGTTTTATGAATTTTCAAACATAGAAATTTGAAGTAAAATAAGTAAGTGTTCATTTGGGATGAAGTTACAAGTGTGTGTACATGTGTGTATTAGAAAGACAGACACATAGATGGATGATAGTTTGTGTTCATTTAGGATGAGGATATAAGTGTGTGTTGTGTTTGTAAAAGTTTGTTTTGTAAAGAATGAATTTTGTAAAAATTTATTAAAAATTAATAAAACATTTTGAGACTGTCTTTGATCATTGTTATAATTGTACACAAGGATGGATAGAGATAGATAGATAGATAGATAGATAGATAGATAAATATGGATAAATAATATTGTGTAAGTGTGTAATAATCATTGCCAAGCGGCAATGATTATTTTGAACGCAACCGGTTGCGCAACAACAAGACACTGAATTGATCATGAATCCTATTGATATTGATATTGATTTATTTGTTAAAGGTGCATCATATTTTTGTAGTATTATTTTAGTTTATTAGTATTATGGATTATTAGTCAAATGATAGCCAGATGTTTATTTTTGTGTGTATTGAATTTATGTGTGATTGAATTTTCATTTCCTTTAGTAATGGTTTATTACTCCAGCTAAGGCTAATTTAAGTTAATTTATTTCATTGCTAATTTTTGTTTTACTGACCCTGTTCCAGGTCAGGTTTTTCCCCCCACACTGGATCATTCTCTTGCACATCAACAACACTACACTGGATGGCGAGCTACAGAACGCTGCATGAAATCGCGGTAGGATAAAAACACCCCTTTCATAACAACGGAACCCTATTCTCTTTTGGATTACAATAACTTTAATGGACTATATCACCCTCTACCCCTGCCTAGTAACTGAACTCTTGACTTTGAAAAGACATTTACTGGTTTTGTCATTTTTTTGTGTGTGTGCTATTTTGTTTCTGTTAAATCATACCTATATATATATATATATACATATCAGTAATAATAATAATATAATATAAATACGTTTCTATTATTCATACCCCTTATATATTTATACTCTGAATTTATATCATTAATATATATCTTTGAACTGATTTTGTGTTCTTTGTTTTATTCACACACCTTCACTCCTGCGGGACCTTCTTCTGATTGCACAGATCGCTGCCATATCCTAGCCCTAGTCCGTTACAATGTACATGTGATAGATAGATAAATGTACAAGTGATAGATAGATAAACAGATAAATTGAAGTTATTATATTTGTCTTATGAATTTTCCGGAGCAAAAGCGTACAGCATCGTGATTTTAATAAAGATTTGTGGTGAATTTTGTTCAACAGCAACAATTCAATGTGTTTTTATTTGTATGTTTGTGTTTCCTCAGACTATAAACACTGTCTGGAGATTGATTCGGCCCTAACATTTACTGTTTTCTAAGTCAAATAAACAATAAAAGGTCAGACACAGGTTTAGTTTCACACTTGAATAAATCGTTTATTCTCCAAAGAGTCCAACTCTGTCACGAATGCACAAGAAATACGACAGTTCAGCATCTCCATGACAACCGTGCAACAGGAGCCCAGCACTGTAAAACTATACCCCAGTGTTTAACATGGGACAGCACTGTAAAACTATACCCCAGTAATTAAAATGGGAATACACAATAAAACTATACCCCAGTGTTTAAAATGGGAATACACTGCAAAACTATAGCCCCAGTGTTTAAAATGGGAACACACTGCAAAACTATAGCCCCAGTGTTTAAAATGGGAACACACTGTAAAACTATACCCCAGTGTTTAAAATGGGAATGCACTGCAAAACTATAGCCCCAGTGTTTAAAATGGGAACACACTGTAAAGCTATAGCCCCATTGTTTAAAGTGCATATGACGGGTTTTCATGTTTTCCTAAATTATGACTTGGTTTTGTGGGGTAGTACCTGTGGTCAATATTTATCCTAGTTTTATATCAGTTAATTGAAAAGTTTGGACAAAAAGTACAAAAATTTAGGAAGTAGCGCTAAGTTCTAAATCAGAATCACTCTATCTTTGTCATCAACACGGAAAACTCAATTTATGCACAAAGAAGGCTTTTTTCTGACAGTTTGAACCTTCATTTAACAAAATAAAGGTGTTGTAATTAATTTTTGTTAATCTAACCATACCTATTGTGTAAATTAGACAAGTTTAGGCATTATGGTTGTTAGGTAACATTTCTGAAATTATCTCTATGTATGTCACATCTGCTGCCTGTGTCCAACCAGGAAGTAAAATTACATAGATTGTAGATTGATGTTTGTACTTTTCCACTAAACTTAATAAGTAAAGATGCACTATGGAACTTTCCTATTGCTTGTCTTCATGGAGATTACAGTCTTTGCTTGGCCTGGAAAGTTCTGCAGAATTTTTGAGTGATAAAAACACCCGTAACTGACTATTTAGATATGTTTAATGACGTACTGTGGAACATTCCAGGCAAAGCAATAATATTGTCACAAAGACAATATGAAAATCTATAATAAATATTGACCACAGGTTCTATCCCAGCAAAACAAGTCATAATTAAAAAACATGTCATATATTATTTAAAGGTGCATTGCGTAACATTTTTGGTAGAGGGTCCACCACCTGTTTTACTGTATGTAGATGTTGTTGTTTTTACATGGAATGTTCTAAAGTATGGCATTTAATTTAAATATCTCCATGGAGACAAGGAGGCCAAGTCACCAGGCCAAGTCACCAGGCCAAGTTACAGGTCAGATCTGTGGAGAAGTGGATCCGCTCATGGTAATAATGTAATCTAATGTCTTTGTGCTAGTCTTGAGAAAAAAACAAACAAAAAAACAAAACCAAACAAAAAAACAAAACTGTAATTACATAAATGTCATGCCATTTAATGCCATACTGTGGAATGTACCAGGCAAAGCAATAACAACACCATGGAGACAAGCAAGCCACATTACAGGTCAGATCTGTGGAGAACTGGGTAATAACAAGCTTTTGTAATAGTTTTGAGAAAGAAAACAAAACACAGCTGAATAAATACAAGATATAGATTGTTTAATGCCTTACTGTGGAACATCCCAGGCAAAGCAATAACATGACCATAGAGACAAGCAGACCAGAAAAGTTACACAGTGCACCTTTAACATGGGACAGCACTGTAAAACTAAACCTGCTTTTGTCACACTTTACTTTGTTGCACTGATGGAGTCTTTAAAGCACTTCATATAAATATACCAAACAAAATCAAAACAACAACAATAAACAACTCATAAAAACAAAATATTCCAATGCTCCCTACAGAGTTTTTAGGCAACAACTTTTTTTTTTGTTTTTCCAACTTAAAATGTACAAGTAAGAGCACTCAAGATCAAATGAATAAGTTAACATTGGTTCAAATAAAGAAGAAGAAGAATATATATATATATATAAAAACACACACAGTTCAGCATTTGTTTTAAAATGTAATCTATGAGACATTTGGGAAAGGGACCGTCTTTTTGGCAAAGATTTGAACTTTGGAGTAGTGGGAGGAGACATGTAAACACTGGGTTTAGTCTTAAGTCTATTAAAGGAACTGTACGCATCTTGTTTCTTACAGTTAAGTAAAGTTACTACAATCACAACTGAACTTGGGTAAAAGGTGCATTGTGTAACTTTTCCGGTGGAGGGCCTGTGAAATGCTTTTCTCCATGGAGATGTTATTACTTTGTCTGGAATATTTCACAGTATGGTGTTAATACTGGTAGATAGAGACGTGCACATTCAATAAAAATGCGACTGCGTGCTGGGTCCAAAAACAAAAATTGTACAAAAGAGGAAGAAAGCGATCCGCATTTGCAGTTATTTGAAGCTCCCAAATTTTTATTTCAGTGACACCACAATGTGACATTTCAGGTCAAGTCCTTCTTCAGACAGACTTGAAACATCGCATTGTGGTGTAATTGAAATAAAAATTTGGGCGCTTCAAAGAACTGCAGTGCGGATCTCGTTCTTCTTATTCTTTTGCAAAATATGCTGTTAAACCTTGCTATTTTCATGGAGACCAAACCAGACCAGAAGTTACAGATCAGATCTGTGGAGAGGCAACCCGCTCACAGTCAAAGTTTGTGTTTTATCTAGGTACTTTTGAGCTATAAAACCACCTGTAATTGAATAAATGTGAAGTAGAGCAGAGGCATGACATTTCCATAGAAACAAGCAGGTGACGGACCCCCAACCAAAAAGTTACAAACAGCAGTGCACATTCAACCTAGAGGATACACGCATCAAATTATAAGTCCAATGTTTTGTATTTAAGAGTAAATCCACATTAGAACATGTTTACATGTATCTGGGAACACAGTTTATGAAATTTAAAATCAAACTCTTACATATATTTCCTTTACACTGCTCCTGTCTGTTCTTTCTAGCCCCGTCTCTCATAGAACAACATTTTAAATACTCTTAAGTGTGTTTTAAAGCTGCACTACGGAACTTTTCTGGTGAAGGATCGCTCCTAAGTGGCACCATGGAGATACTGCTTTGTCAGGAACATTCCAAAACAAGGCATTAAACCCGTCTGTCTCTGTGGAGTCAGACGAAGTGTGGCAAGTGGTAAGTGTTTACATGTAAGATCTGTGGAGAGGCGAGTGCAGTGATGGCAAGAATGCATGTTTTTCAATGCATTGGTTTGGCAATAAGAACACGTAAGATATAGTTAGCGTTAATGCCAGACTGTGGGACATTTTAGTAAACGTGAAAACACCTCCATGGAATCAAGCACGCATAGAAAAGTTACGTCGTGCAGCTTTAAATCAGCCGTACAGTTTCAACGCCTTAAACTTCAGGACATCTCAATGACATTTTGTACAATTTTACTATGTTACATTTCACACCCACACTTTAGTTTGTTAACATATAAATATATCTTTTTCTCAATAAAAGGAAAATAAAAGGATCTTTGACACAGTATGGTTTTTCCCATTGAGTTTGCGTAGTTGTAAAGTGCAAGGCGTGACGTAAACGCTTGAAATGGTCAGCAGGGGGCACACGCGCTCAGAGAAGAAGTCACCACAAACTCAAAACGTTTCATATCAGTGAGCGGAAGTGAAACTGGACACTTAAAGGCGCGCTACGGAACTTTCCCAGTGTTTGTCGCCATGGAGATTATAGTTACTGCTTGGCCTGGAATGTTCCGCAGGATTTTTGAGTGATAAAAACACCCGTAACTGAATAAATAAGATACGTTTAATGCCGTGCTGTGGGACATTCCAGGCAAAGTATTAACATCTCCATGGACCTTCCATAGCATCAAACTTTCTTGATCTCCACGGAGACAATTAAATGACATCACAATGAGGCCCAGTTACAGGTCAGATCTGTGGAGAGGCGAGCCCACTCACAGTAACAGCAATGAGTTTTTCAGTGTTTTTTAATGCAATAAAAACACCATAGATTGAATAAATACTGTACCATGGAACATTACAGGCAAAACAATCTCCATGGAGACAGAAAGGTAGTTGACCCCCCCTACAGGAAAGTTTCATAGTGCACCTTTAAATAAATACAGAATACTTTAATCAAATTTGAAAATGTATATTATCTTATTTTGGAAGATTTGCAAATGATATTCAAGCCTTTCATTACAAACAATGCAGCTAAAACTAAAATTGTAATAATTGCATATATTTATATAGACTTTTAAAGGTCCTATATTACACAAAATTGACTTTTGTGAGCTTTAAGCCATGTTATAATGTTGTTACATCATTAAAAACATATCTGGAGTTGTTCGTTCCACCTTCTGATGTCATGAAGAGGGAGTTTTCAAGTTAACATCTCCTTTAACCTTTAGTTCAGTAGAGATTGAAAACTGAAATTACCCAAACGATTCTAGTGAAGGTGTATGTGATTTAAAAACACAGTGGAGCACTTCCTGTATCGCCACATGACATCACAAGGTGAAACAGAGTGTTTTCTGTTTGAGAGAAGAATTCAGGAACACCTGTGAATGAAACAAAACACAACTCCAGGTCTGTTTGTGATGAGGAAACATTAGAACATACTAGATCAGAAAATAGCATAATATGGGCCCTTTAACGCTGATAAAATGTATTCACTTTAGTTTATTTCCCTTTTTTGCCAACTTTGTACCTGGGTTAAGTCCTGCACTATTTATAATTAGACGTACATACTAACAAATAGAATTCAATACTCTGCAAAGTGGTTAGAAGACTATTGAGGCTTCGTAATAGTAAAGACGCTAGGCTAGGCTAGGCTAGGTTAGCTAGGTTAGCATGCGGGGACACAGGTTTTACATTACAAACATGTCCATATGTTTACGCACAGTGTCTGACGGGAAGCAGCAAAATCAGCTCCATGAAGTACCATTGGGAAATACAAAAAATATAGATCTTTAGTAATAATAATAGCTTTAAACCACAGACAAGGCAAAAAACTCAAATATATTCGAATTACAATCATTGCAAAGACTGAGAAATCCTCCATAAGAGATACAGTATTTTTACTAATATGTTAAAGGCGCTGTACCTGATTTTTTACCGTCTTAAAAAACATGAAAAAAAAAATTGGTTCATTTGCAGTGGTCCAAAGTTATTCCTCGCAGACCTTATGCATTTAAAGTATCATAATTATTCACCACGATGTGTTTGAAAGTTGTGAAAAGCTCTTATAGAGACCGGAGTGGAGTTTTGCAGTGAAGCTAAACATAATTAGCATGCTAACACACACTTCTTGATTATCAGACAAATGCTTTAGATGCAGACAGTAAACAGCTGGCTTATTTTGAAACTAAGAGCTAAGGATGAGTGATATATCGATTCAGGTTTCGGCCAAATTCAAATCAAATCAATACCGATATTTTGTGTGTCCTTTGTGAACAGGCTAATGAGTAAAATGGAAAAAGAAGAGTGATATATAGGTTCATTATTTAAAATTTCAGATACATACATTTGTTTTTGTTTTTACAAGAGTGAAATGTTAATTTGTGAGCTTTACTACAAGTTAAGATACATTTCTGGACGTTACTGTGGATTTTAACAGACAAATATTGTATCGGTCACAGCAGCAGGACAAATATCGGCTCAGAAAAAAAAAAAGAATGAATTTAAGTTATGGACAAAATGTCAAAATAAAAACACCAGGATCATGTAAACTTGATTGACAAACATTTTAAAATCAAAATGAGGAGTTTGACAATCGCAGTTACAAAGACAAAGGCGATGGTTCTTCAATGCAAAGTGAATTGAAGCCAGAGTCGATGGAGCCAGAAGCGCGCCCATGCTCAGTTCCTCTTTGGAACGTGGCGGCTAATGAGTTAGCTATGTCCATTTCTGTATTCAGTCTATGGGAAGTATGTTTACATATTTTAAATCCCACTAAATATGTTTTATTATTTTTGTGAAAATTTAAATTAAGATACATTTGTGGGCCTTACTGTGGATTTTAAAAGCTAAATATCAGTATCAGCAAATATCGATTATCAGCCACGGCAGCAGGCCAAATATCAGATATCGTATCGGCTTAATAAAAATCAATCAGCACATCCCAACTAAAAGCTGCTTATACAAAATGTCTGTATTGGGGCAACACACATTTTGCTCAAATAAACAAGGAAAAAACTCAGGTACAGGGCCTTTAAATCCGCCAATGTTTTCAAGTATAATCCGTTTACTAATATGACAATAATGAATCACTTTTGTTTTCACGTCAACATGAAATTACAGATTTTCGCAGCGTACATTTCACACCACAGTCTATTAAGAACCACTTTTAGTTTAGCACAACGTTACGATCTTTTTAAAATCACAATATTATGACTATTCACATAAATTACAAGTTACATTCGTTGGTTGTTTATATTTTTTGCAACACTTAGGTCAAAGTTCGTGAGATGTATTTGTTCGTATACCGCTGTTGTTAGGTAAAAGTTCTCATGGCAGTAGCAACAGCAAAATAAATAAGGCTAAAACTGAGAAATTAAAAGACTAAAACCACTTTAAATGTCTAAACAAAATGGCGGATTCCACATGCAAAGGTAAACTTGCGTCTTCTTGTTCGTCGATTTGAAGATTTGCTCTCTCAAATCCTGTTGAGTTACAGCAACGGAAAGCACTTTTAAAATGTGAGATTTGAACGCCGCGGACTGAAAGAAGTGGAAGTGGTTGAACTTCCAGTGTCTTGCTCAAAGGTCCGATGGCATTGTGAGCAGTGACAGCAGGAGGACAGCAGGGGGCGCTCCACAAAGCCACTGGTTCTGGTTTAAAAGCAGCTCGGAGTGGAGCCTCTTCAGTTGCCTGAGAAATCCTCGCCAGATTTGACCTCCAAAGTTCCTACGAAGACAAAAAATTAATTACAAAAAATATATAAATGATCACCACTAGGGGGTGCAAGATTACTTAGCTACACAGGGATAAGACCCCACACAGACACAGGGAGGGCCTCTGACACACACACACTGGGAGGGCATCTGACACACTGGGAGGGCATCCATGTTACCTGACAGGGAGCTGTTGGACTTTTGCTTGTGCAGTTTCTCTCTCTCCTTCTTCACTTTGGGGATCATCTTTAGCTTCATGCTGCTGCTGCTCTTACTGCTGCGCACAGAGTCCTGAACACAGGGTCACAGGTTATTGGGATGGAATAGTTTGAACATTTTTTTTTTTTTTTAACAGCGTTTCAGACAACAGAACGTTTAAATAACATGTGATTGTATGTGTGAGAGACTTGTTTAACAACACAAATAATCTCCCTGTTGTCATTCCAGCTAAATGAGTTCTTTCTGGTCAGATTGTGTTTCCATAAAGCTCAGATTATTAAAGTGTAACTTGAGCAGCAGAGCATCAGACAGACCAGTGCCTCCAGTTAGCTTATTGTGTGCTGGTACCTCTTCGTTGCACTGCATGAGGGGGCAGATCCAGTGGATGTCATCCAGTTTGTGGAGTTCTGCACTGAGAGAGTTCAGAGTGGTCCTGAGTTCCTCCTCCTCTGCACACTTAGACTGAAGAGACATCAGACACACGTCAGTTTAGCTCCTCAATAACAACAAACAGCAACTTTAAAGCAAATATAGTGTTAAAGCTGCACTGTGTAACTTTTCTGGTGCAGGGTCTGACCCCAACTTGTTAACCTTGCAGTAAATTGAGAGACTCGTGAGGCTCATTCTGCTTTCTTATTGGATAATTGCCTTGAACCAAAACACTAAATTATAACATAAACAAATGGGACATCAGATCCAGTAGTTTCGTAATTAAGACTGAATAAGCACTAAAATTGCTATCAGTAAAAGTTTATTTTTTTAACCTCATATCTGAGGACACACATTGGTCAAGTTTATGATATTTAAAATCTAAATTGTACATATGCTTCCTTGAATCTGGGAAATAAAGACCATAGTACCAGTATTTTTTTTATATTAAACATAAAGCAGATCTTTTTGTACCAGTATTTTTCCCTCCAGGAGCATCTTGGTCTCAGCCTGAAGAACTTTGCTGCTGTTGACAATTTCCACAGCTGTGCTCCGGCTCAGACACTGCAAAAACACAGAGCAAAATGAACTGATTTAAATGAGAATCATAAAAACCTCATAACCTATAAAAATAGATCACAAAATTCATATTACACCCTCCATGAAGCAGGCCCTCACCCATCTCTTCCTCTTTGTTCTCTCTCTCCTCCTTTTCCTTACAACCATTAGCTTATTACTGTACGTTTTTATTTTATCCTTGGTGTAATAAATGTAACTCATTTCTATTGTCCAATTATTACCTGGTCCCCGAAGGGTTGAAAAGTTTTTGTATTCACCCTGTGTGTCCCCGTACCCGATGCCGCAAAAAAAAAAAAAAGTTTGGTGACGATCTGAGGTCATTTGAGGTCACACGGGTCAATTGAAAGGTCATGCCATTATAAACGAGAGGCAATTTCGGCAATTTGCGGGTTAAAATATTCACCCAATCATCACACAAGTTGACACACACATAACCGGAGTACACTGGATGTTACAGGTTGAAACCGGTCAAGGTAACCAAGGTCAAATATCCGTTTTTGGTCATAACTCCGTGAAGGATCGAGCTAGAGCAACGGGAGCGGTCTCAGAAAAATTATTATTTATAATTCTATGCATTTGTATAGTAAAATATTAATAGTTTTTGAGATAATCACTAATTATAACAGTTCCTTTCTCTTTCAGTGTAGCTGTTAAAATTCTAATTGGAATGAAAATAGTTCCCATTTCTTCTTTTTCTGGTGATACACAACACACTGATCTACAGTCACACAACTAACATATACGGAACTCACGAACAATTACATTTTCGTTAGTTTCATTCGTCTAGTAAACACAGACATTCTCATGTGTGACCAATATCACACAAATGTTCATGGGCCTGTACAGCTACACACACTGCACTGTGGATATAACGATCATGTCATATGGACTGGGCTCCTCAAAAGCTGCTTCTGTGGTGATGAACTGACCCCACTGATGCCTCATGGGGACCAGGTTGATATCTCTGATTGCACTTGTTATATTTAAGAGGAACCAAGAAAACTAGTGACAGATGGGGATAATGGGGATCCTCACAAAATAATAAATCAATGATGTCAATAGTGAAACCTCCCTCTCTGCCTTTCCTCTCCGTCTCTGGCTCTCTCTCCATTTCCCCCTTTTCTCTTCCTTTTCTCCTCCTCTCCGTCCTCTCCCCGCCTCTTCCTCCTCTCTCCTTTCCTCTCTCATCTCCTCCTTTCCTCCTTCTCTCCGCCCTCCCTCCGTATGTCTGCCCCCTCTTCTCTCACCCCTGGACCAGATTACTCTCCACCTATCTCTCCCTCTCCACCTCTCTCTTGTTCTTGTTTTCTCTCTCCCTCCCTCTCTTCCTCCCCTCCTCCTCCCTCTCTCTCTCACCTCAGGACTGGACAGTTTGGCTTCAGTTAGCACCAGAGCAGTAGCGTTGACGGCGTGGGCCAGCTCCTGTTCCACCAGTTTGTGACTCTTCGCAGTTTCCCGGATCCTGTAACGAGGGAGGAGATAATTACAGACCCGGAACATGTCTAATTATGCTTCTGCATCGTCAGTAATGGCTTAATTACAATGATTAGATGAACAAATTTACACCGAGGAAAATCTCTATTGTCGACGCCATCTCAAATGTCCCATATCCAATCTTTATGGTAATATCTTTTGGTTTATTCAGATATGTGTTGTTATTTTGAGATAATTAGAAATACTACAACTACTACAACTACTACAACTACTACAACTACTACCACTACTACAACAACAACTACTACTGCACTGCTGCTGCTGCTACTGCTAAAACTGTAAGATAATCTCTATTTTCAGTGTAATCTCAAATGTACCATATCCACTCTCTGTTAATTATCTTTTAGAAATGATACTACTTCTGCTACTACTGCTACTACTGCTACTACTGCTACTACTGACACTATGTCACTGACTGCAAAGACTAAGAAAATCTTTATTACCAATGCTAAGTCCAATCTTTGTGTTAATTATCTTTTAGAAATGCTACTACTACTACTCCTACTATTACTCCTGCTACTACTACAAATGCTACAACAACAACTGCTACTACAACAACAATAATTACTACAGCTACTACTGCTACTACTACAGCTACTACTGCTACTACTAGTAGTACTACAACTACAACAACTGCTACTACAAGAACAACTGCTACTACAGCAACAACAACAGCTACTGCTACAACAACTACTACTACAAGTACAACAATTACTACTACTACTACTGCTACTACTACTACTACCACTACTACCACTACTACCACTACTTACTACTACTACTGCCACTACTACTACTACTACTACTGCCACTACTACTACCACTACTACCACTACTACTACTACTACTACTACTACTACAGTAAGAAAACTTCTGTTGTCAACACGATCTCAAATGTTCCATATCCACTCTTTACGGCAAGAGTGGATATTTTCACATTGGTTTATTCAGGCGTGTGGTTCTGTTGGAGATAATTAGTTGCACTGAGATAATTGAAAAATAGGAGTGGTAAAGTAAAAGTCATTAAAGCTGCTGAGAAACAAAGAGATTACAGACGAAGTCGTAATGATGATAATGGCTTCAAGATTCTCAAAGGCTTCATATTATATTGGCTATTATAGTTTAAAGAGGATGCATTTTACTGTTGTATTAACTGTTAACACATAACATATTTAGATCCCACTAATGAAACTACTGCACATCACATCAGATTTGTGAAGTTGTAGTGTACAGTTTTGTATCAGGTTTGTGAAAAATGGTCATGTCGGAGGATGGGTGATGTAGGCTTGTGGGTGGAGCATTGTACAGGCTCGTACAGCTAACTGTAAGTAGGGTTCAAATAGGGCCCAGAAGTGATCGAAAGATTAGGAGCAGTGAGGCGCAAGTGGACCCATCTCCAGATCTTGAGTTAGTCTTGGTCAGGACTAATTTAGCTGGAGGATTTGACCTATGAGGCATGTTTTGGATTGCTGGAGGAAACCAGAGGGCCCAGAAGAAGCCCACCCAGACACAGGGAGAACATGCAAACTCTGTACAGAAAGACCCGGGTGACTTGAGGTCTTTTCTTGCTCTAACCCAGGGGTGTCAAACTCATTTTGGTCCAGGGGCCATATCCAACCTACTTTGATCCTAAAGGGGCCGGATCTGAAAACTCATGGCATATAAACCCCAAAAATAACAATAAGTTCAAATATTTGTGCAGAGAAACTCAAATCTATTACAGAAATCTTTTTTAATTGATGAACTCTTTATTTTACAAAATATTATAATATTATGAACAACCTTAAACTTTAAGAAAAATGCAATTTCAACACAATGTTTTAACATGAACTTGTATGCAAATAGGAATAAGTAAATTTTTCTTGGAAAATCCTGCACTTGGCTCCACTTTTCTCATTTTTGACATTTTGCTGATGAGGGTGTCACGGTCAACAGTCAAAACTATCATCCTTTAAGAGCGTTTGGAAAGAGGCAAGTCTTCATTTGTGCTGCTCTGGTGGGAGGCGTCCACACACAGAGGTGCTGGAGACGCTGCTATGCTAAGCGGCACAGAAAATTACCAATACTTTAATAGAAAATATAATTTTAAAAAAAATCAGCCGAGGGCCAGATTAAAAGGTCTTGGAGGGCCGGATCCGACCCCCGGGCCGTATGTTTGACACCCCTGCTCTAACCACTCACCATCATGCCTCCAAAAAGGCGATTTCGCATAAATCCCCCTCTTATAAACTGTCACATTTTTCCACTTTCAAAGTTCTGTGGACGAACAGTGTCACAACCTCCTTTAAACTCGTTTTCCTCAGACTCACTTGTTGATGAGCGTCTCTGCCACCAGCCCGAGCTGTTGCACCTGTGCACACTCCTCCTCCGTCAGGTACTCCATCGACTGCTGTGAGTTCAGACGAGGACGGATCGCTCTGTACGGGTCCACCTTCATCTTATCCTCCCACGACTTCAGGGTGCTCTCAAACGCCTGGGACATAAACAAATACAGTATATGCATTTAAACATGGTGCTCTCAAATGCCTGGGACATCAAAAAATACATATACTAAAACAGGATGCTCTCAAACGCCTGGGGCAACACAGGTTCAGTTGTGATTCTACTACCTTTTTAAAACTGTAAGAGTGCAGGATATACTGTATACAGTTCCTTTCACTGTGCCTTACCCTGTCTCTGGTGAGCATCTGAGCCCTGTTCTTGTGCACGATCTTGAGGACTCCTGGAGGCTGGATCCAGGCCTCTCCGTCCACCTGCACTGGGACCCCCTCCTCCCCCAGGATGGAGATCTTCACCTGACGACACTAAGCATGCAAAAAGAACGAAGATTAGACATAAGAGGGTATGTCACAAATAATAAACTAAATAGGCAGCAGTGATTATTTGTTCATAGATTTAAAAAGCGAGAAATCAAAATGAAATCTATATTGCAATTTGAATGACGCACTTAACAAATCATAATGGCTGCAGTTTAATTTAAAAGTAGTAATAAACGAGATGGGATGAGAGAAATGTGTAAAACGAGCCTGGCAATGATTTATGGATTAAAGTACTGAGCAAGGTTTCTATCTGTGACATCACAATCATGGAAAATTTAAAGAAGATTAATGGTTCAAAGCTCAATAAAGTTTTAAATCAGTATTGTATTTTGTAGAACACTGTGTATTTACCTGAGCGATTCTGTGATGCTGCAGGTTAATGACCCTGGAGACAGCCATCTGCATACTCCCAAAGACAGCCACCACCTCCAGCTTCTTATCGTCGAACGAGGGAGCGCCAAAATTCTGGAAAGAACACAAATAGTTCAATAATCCTACCTCCCTGTGTGTCAGATGCCCTCCCTGTGTCCTGTAGTTTAGACCTCTACAAACATATTCTGATTCTTGGATTAGCTCAGCAGCTCAGATCTGAGTCTTATCTCAAATGTTAATAGTCCTGAACAGGTTTATAATACTGTGTACTGTGAAATTAATTCAGACTTGAAAATATTCCTTACATTATCTTCTTTGGTTCCACCCCAGAAGTTGATGCCTCCTGCGTAACTGGGGATATTGAGCACAGCCAGGCCCTGCAGACTGGGGAGAGACATGGGAACGCCATCACACTGCAAAAACATAAAAAAAAATTTGTTTGAGAAAGTTTGAAAAGTGCAGAAAAATGACAGATTTTGTGACTTTGTGAGTGTTTTGACTGACCTCCAGCTGAACTCTCTGCTCCAGGTTTTTGTAGGTTTTCTGGACCAGTTCTTTGGTTCCCAGGACACCGTACCACATCATGTTTTTAGTGCGACTACTGCAAAGACGAGACAGTAGAACAAGGTTACCCTCTCCTTATATGGCCGTACCCTCTCTTTATAAGGTCAGACCCTCTCCTTAAATGCTCGTACCCTCTCCTTATATGGTCACACCCTCTCCTTATATGGTCATACCTTCTTCTTATATGGTCGTACCGTAGTAGAACAAGGTTAAGGGACACTGTTCTTGTAGCAGGAAATGGGTCTTCTGCATTTGACCCATTCTTCAGGGTGTCTGGGTTAACCCTGTCAGGAACAGTGGGACCCATCTCCAGATGTGGACTACCTCAGCTGGAGAATTTGACCTATAGTGCATGTTTTGGGGGGTATGAAAAACCGAAGGAACCTATCTAGACATAGGGAGAACATTGAAACTCCACACATAGACTGTGAGGTATGAATGCTAACCACTCTGTCCCTGTACGTCATGTTTTTGTGTGATTGCTGCAAAAAGAGAAAGATCAATGGGGCTAAACTCAACAACAGCAAGAATAAGAAAAGAGAGGCAGGGGGATTCTTACAAAATCTGTCTTTGTCTGATCTCTGCATCAAACTAGAGCTGTGGGGTAAATAGTCACATTTGTATACAGCGCTCTTCCACCTTCAAGTCACTCAAAGCGCTTTACAACAACAAACCACTCACCCATTCACACACACATTCACACACCAGTGTATGCGAGGTGGGTTAAGTGTCTTGCCCAAGGACACAACAGCATTCATCGGTGGGTGGAATCACACTGCCAACCCATGGGTCAGTGGATCTGACCGTCAACCTTATTAATCCTCTACTAACTGAGCTACTGTGATGATGAGTCAAACAAAAACATTTGAGTAATACACTGAATCATGTAGAAATTATTATAATGCGCTACTTTTCAGCCTATTCCACGTAATCCACTCTGGAATCATCCACCTTAGCTGCCCTGGGGCAAACTGACGCAGGAGTGGCTGCCACAGTCATAGTCTCATAAACTGGTGTCTTGGAGGTAGGTTTTATGCACTGCTTTGAGTTTGGGTTGAACATTGAGGCTGGACTGATGGAGAATATTGACAAGATACAGTAGGTTTTATTTTACAATTACAAAAAACCAACCACATTCTTGCACTTTCTACTGCTTTATATATAACGTATACTCCAAACTCTAACCTAAATAAGTAATGCAATTCATATTTTATTCATTCTTATTCAGGATTTCACTCCCAAATGGCCCAGTGCTGATATAACTTTGATCGTACTTTATTCCATAAGAATAGTATAGAATAAGTCTTATATTTTTTTAAAGGCAGCATTCGTGTTGTGTTTACCTGCATTTCTTGGGGTGCTCGTCTCTCTTGTTGTTGAATTCGAGGGAGATTTTCGCGTCAAGGCCGATGCCAAAGTAGTTATTCATGACGCACTTTTCTGAACAGTGTCTGAAACAGAACATAAACAGCCAGCTCACACGTCTATACATGATTTTGTTTCTCTGCAGTCAATTTGTTTTGCTTTTCATTTCATTGTTGTGAACACTGAAGGCCACCGTACATCTAGGCCTGTCACAATAACAGAATTTAAAGTACAATATAATGTTTAAAGGTGCATTGAGTAACTTTTCTGATGGATGATTTTTTGGTGGACCTGCTTGTTGTATGGATATGTCATTGCTCTGCCAGGAATGTTCCCCAGTATAACATTAAACAGCTCAGGTGGGTTTATAGCTCAAAATACCTAGAAATGGGGTTGTCTCTCCACAGATCTGACCAGTAACTTAGTCTGGTTTGATCTCCATGAAGATAGAAATAGAAGTTTAATACCATACTTTGAAACATGCCAGACAAAGCAATAACATTTCCGACAAAAGCATTTGACGGACCTTCCACAAGAAAAGTTACACAATGCACCTTTAAAAAAATATAGACAATAAACGATAATATTTAAATCGATTTATGCCTAAAAACTATTCTAAATGTATAATATGGTTAAAAAAACATGAAATGCAATAAATAAAAGCAGAATCAAACAGTAGTTAGTAGTAGTTTGCGTCTATAATACCGTATTTTCCACACTATAAGGAGCACTTAAAAGCCGCACTTAAAAGCCGCACTTAAAAGCCGCACTTAAAAGCCGCACTTAAAAGCCGCACTTAAAAGCCGCACTTAAAAGCCGCACTTAAAAGCCGCACTTAAAAGCCTTTCATTTAATGAAAAAACGACGTGCCTTATAATCCAGAGCGCCTTATATCCTCCTGACTACCCATAGTTCATTTTTGTCCTCTCTAGTGGACATTTCTTTACTAAAATATTTCCAACCCCCTGCGCATTACCTAACCAACTCCCTCTGTGATTTAAAGAGGACATTCAGAGCTTTCAAATGATACCAAATTTATAAGGGTGGAGCTTTGAAAAGATCCTCCTCCTTTTCAAGAAAAATGGCTGCCATCAACACAACCACATTTTATGGAAAAAAGAACAGGAAGTGGTATACCTTTTTTATTAAGCAAATTTTGGGTGTCTTTGGGTGTCTTAGTACGACTTTAGTAAACTACAAAGACGCACCACTTGCAGCATTACGGCTTCCGTAGTCAGGAGCATAGAGTTATACATACTGTGATTCCTTTTATTATCAAAATGCACCTGTCAAGAGACACACTTACAACGCCCACTTTAAACTCAAGGCTATTATAAAGTGAAAGTGTGAGCTGCGTGGGAGCAGTGGATGAGAGAAGATGAACACACATTCACCAAGACAGAGAGACAGTGGCGAGTGACTTGCGCCACGATCTGCCAATGGATCGTGGACTCCTGGGCTAAGGATCAGTATCAACTGTGGTCCGAGCTTTCACCAAGACCAGAATCATCAGATTCCGAGAGAGATGCGGGTGTGCTAATCGCCCAACTGTTTGAACAATTATGAGTTATTGTGAATACACTAACAATTTAGCGTCAGTATTTTTTTTACACGTTACAGTTGAGAACAAAGTTGAGAGTTATTGTGATTGCGTTAAATAAAGTTTGACTGACTTATCTAACTGTTGTGTTTCGTTTAATGCGCCTTATAGTCCGATGTGGTTTATATGTGAAAAAAGTTCGAAAATAGACAATTCAATGACGGTGCGCCTTATAATCCAGAGCGCCTTATAGTGCAGAAAATACGATAAATCACAGATATTTATTCAACCCTCTACAGCTCAAATCTTATCATATGATAGAAAAATTGAAAAAATAACACAAGTTTCTCTACTAGTACAAAGAAAAAGTCCCCACTATAAACACTCACCCTCAAAAATTAAATCAATATAGTAATTATCGCAAAAGCCGATACACACATCATCCCATTATAAAGCAGTTTCTTACACTGTAGAACACAGAGACGAAACATAGATCTAGAACAATTATAAAACATACACGGGGAGGTCATTGTACATGGCTGTGTGCAGACTCTCATGTTTCTCCAGGAGGATGGGGGAGGTGGGGCTCAGATTCCCTTGACCTGAACAAAAACAGGAAGTTAATTAATCAATAAAACATTTGCAAACATTAACCAAAATAAAGATTTTGGCTAGTTTAAAGGTGCATTGTGTAACAGTGTGTTATTGCTTTGCCTGGAATGTTCCACAGTAGGGTATTAAACCTTTCTGTCTTCATGGAGATCAAACTAGTCAAAGTTACAGGTCAGATCTGTGGAGAGGTGACCGCGCTCACAGTCAGAATGCCTGTTTTTCTAGATATTTTTGAGCCCTCCATCAGAAAAGTTACACAATGTACCTTTAAGTTAATTACAACATATTCAGTAAAAAGTCCTAATTAAATTGTCAAAATTTGTAAAACTATTTTGTACAACTTGAGTTTCTCACTGAATAACTTAAAATATATGGAAAACTGTAAGTTATCTGAGGTATGTACTCACAATGCCAGCAGGGGGCGCAAGGACTACAACTGCAATGGCACTAGTGAAAGAAGTAGTAGTAGTAATAGTAATAGTAATAGTAATAATAGTTGCTGAAGTCAAAGTTGGTTTGCTGTTTACTTAAGGAAGATTCAGCAGTGACAAGGTAAAAATGTGTGGACTTTAAAAATATAGAAGATATACAATTTCAAAGGAGCCACCCCCGGATGACCACCTAATGATGTCATGAGGTGGGCTTTCCTGTTAAACACATGGGGACTCACGTGGCTCTGCGTCTTTGAGCTCTTCGCTGTTTTCTCTTTTGAAAGAAGAAGATGACGACATCCTCTGGACCTGCGTGTGACGGTTCTGTTCATCCACCACTGAAAACAAAAAAAAACACATTTAAGAAGATTAAAGAGGAGGTTTTTACTTCTATGGGGTATTAAATGCTAACACGTAACATATCGTTTTGATGCTCTGAACCCCCCTTCTCTTTGCTCCCTGCGCTAAGTCACCCCCCTTCAGAGCGCCGTCATAACAATATTGTTTTGTATCCTGCTTTCGTATATCTACATGGTTGACATCTAATACTGCTCCAGGCATGCTTTTGATGAAGGAACAATACTACAACATGGTACAAAAAGTTCACTTTGACTGTGTTCCCCTTATATGGTCATACCCTTTCCTTATAAGGTCGTACCCTCCCCTTATATGCTTGTACCCTCTCCTTACATGGTAGTATTCTCTTCCTTATATGGTCATATCCTCTCCTTATATGGTCGTACACTCTCCTTATATGCTTCTTCCCTCTCCTTATATGGTCATACCTTCGTCTTATATGGTCGTACCTTTCTCGGCCTGCTCGATGATCTGTCTCAGGGCTTTCTTCAAACTGTTGGCTCGGAGCATCAGTTGTTCTTTGGACCTGTATGTTTTTCCGTCTGATCCCGGGTCTCCTTCTCCGTCTCCTGGTCCAGACCCTCCTCCATCCTCTCCTGGACCTGAACCAGCCGGGACCACCTGCACAAAACAAGAAAACCAATAAATCAATTGCGAAAACACTATTAAAGATTTTCACTTCATCTAGACATACATTACACATTTTTATACATTTCACCATAAATTATGCTTTTTTGTGAAGTTTTGGTTTGTTATTGTTACCTGCGCCTCGGCCTCTTCGCTCAGAGCTTTGACCAGAGAGTCCAGCTTCTCGTTCAGCAGAGCGCACTGAAAGAACAAGGGGTCAGTCCACCACAACAGGTTATACAAGAACTGCACAATTTGGGAAGCTAATTGTGATTTTTCTGATTAACACCGTAAGAAGAACCTGTTTGTGCAGATGTAAACTACGACTTTGTGCAACAGTTGGTGATAGTAACTCTGACAAAATATGTGAAAACTGAGAAAATGGCCCGGTTTTCTTCATCTAGATGTCATTGTATTCTTTTTTTTTCCTTTTAAAAATTGCCTATTAATTTGTGTATTATAATTTGTCTAACTTCATAAAAAAAAATTAATTGTAGCATGACATTGCAATAACTCCAGAAATCAGATAATGATCAGATTTCTTGTGTGTGTGTAAACATAGAGTATAACATAAGTTGAGCAGAAGAAGAGAGAGACAGGCGCTCCACACCTCCGCTCGCCCACAGCTCACTGTTACACAATCGCTCCCTTATATAACTCCATACAAACACACACATGCATGGATCTTTATCTGTACCTTCTTGGCCATGGCGTCTGCCTCCTCTCTGTTCTCCGTGGCCCTCTCGTACGCCTTCCCCACCTCCGCCACAAACTCGTTCACCGTTCCACACAGAAATCTGTAATACGGAGACACGAGAGGGACACGAAGGGTTAAAGTGAGAGAGAAATGAATATAAACAAACCAATACATAACCAAAACAATGGAGATATGGGGGATGATTTATTGAGTCTCTTGTGATCATTTGATGCCTTGTAGTGACATCATGCTGGGGGAGTTCTATATGTATCTCTATGGTGGAATGTTCAGCAAAGCAAAAGCAAAAAAAAAGTTTTAAGATTGTACTGTATGAATACTACTAGTGCTATAAATCAAAGTTAAAAAAATGTTAGGTATCTGTACTGCAGATTTTTAAGTGGATATTTTTTACTTTTACTTACATCTGAGAGCTGTACTTTCTACTCCACTACATTTCTGAACAAGACTGACCAGCTGAAAAAGCTGAGGGTTTTTTTCATAGTTTTATTTCACCTTCATAGTTTGAGACTAAAATAAATTGATTCAGAACAGATTGTTTCTGTTGAACAAATTTCAGCAAAAATCTGTATCATAATCAATACATTTGAAGTCTTATAAGACCTTAAAATCTGTCAAATATTTTTTTATTTTAATTACTTTTTTTTCTTTTAATTTTAAACAGGTACTTTAATACTTAAGTTGACTTTTTCATGTGGCTTTTACTTTTTTTTGGCTCAGTTGGTAAAAAAACTGAGTACTTCTTCCACTACTGCTACAAATACAAATTCATTTTATAACCCTCAATAAGTTTACAAACATTGGGATACTAAAATACTACTATATACTATGATAGGGTGACCAAATGTCCGTTTTTCCCTGGACATGTCTGTTTTTTGCATCCTGTCTTGGGCGTCAGGTTTTTTTTTTTTTAAGTGATGGAAATGTCCGGGTTTTTATTACCGTTCATTGGGGCCATTAAACTGAGTGGCTCTCGTAGCTCTCTGTTACTCAGAAGGAGCGAGCAGACACAAACAGTCAGTGTGCAACATGCTGAAGTGCAAATGCAAATTTAATGCAAACTTGTACAAGAACTTCTCTGTTTTCCGGTTTTCACAAACGGAAATATGGTCAGCCTATACTATTATATACTACTACTAAGCCAGTTAATCCTTCAGAAGTACTTCTCTTAAAGGGAGATTACACACTTGGCGGAGGAGATGACATCGCTGTGTCTGTCTGAGTCCAGGATCTTGGCGAGATGAGAGGCCACAGAGTCTGCGTACTGAGTGATATGAACCTGGAACAACAATACAGAAGAACAGGCATTTTTAAAGGTGCACTGCGGAGCTTTTCTGATGAACACCTGCCTTCTGCTTATAATGTAAAACTGGAACACATGTCACATTTTCTTGGTATTTTTGTGCTATAAAACCACCTGTAACTGAACAAATGTAAGTCAGAGGAGTTTAATGTCATACTGTGGCACATTCTAAGCAGAGCAATGACATACACAGGCAAAAAGTTACATAGTGCACTTTTAAAGATGAAGATGAGGATTTGACCTATAGTGCATGTTTTGGGTTCATGGGGGAAACCAGAGGAAACCCACACAGACACACGGAGAACATGCAACCTCCACACGCAAAGGACCAAGCGACACAGGGATGGAACCCAAAACCCTCTTGCTTCACTCACTGTGCCAGCTTTCCCTCCCTCTCTCCCTCTTTCTCTCGCTTTCAATTTCTCTCTTTCTCTCAATCACTCATTCACACTCTTTCTTTCACTTTCACTCTCTCTCTCACTCACACTTTCTCTCACTTTCAATCTCCCTCTTTCTCTCTCTCTCTCACTAACACTCTTTCTCTCACTTTCACTCACTTACTCACTCTGTGTTTCACTCTCTCTTTCTTTCTCTCTTGCACACTCTTTCTCTCAAACTCTTTCTCACATTCTCTCACTCTCTCTCACTCACCCTCTCTTTCTGTCACCATCACTCTCTCTCTTTCTCTCTCACTCACACTCTCTTTCTCGCAGTTTCACTCTCCCTCTCTTTCTCTCTCTCATTCACTTTTTCTCTCACTTTCACTCTCTCTCACTTCACACTCTCTTTCTCTCACTTTCACTCACTCTCTTTCTCTCAAACTCTATCTCTCACTCTCTCTCTCTTCTCTCACTTTCGCTCTATTTCTTGCTCTCTCTCTCTCAATCTATTTCTCTCTCTCTCTGCTGATGTGTAAACTGTTGGATCACTGTTCAGCACGAGTCTTGAATTTAAATGAGCAGTGAGGTCAGGGGTCACAGCTACAGGAGAAGAGGAGCCGTTCTGGGTGGATATCTTCATCTGTCTGTGGACTCAGCCCCAAACGCAGTTCCACTCTCCCTCAGGCTCTCCTCAAAGTGTGAAATCTTACTTTTGCGATTAAAGGTTATTTTATATGTGGACGTTTTCATAAATATTCCATAAACATTAACCTTTAGTTAAAATGTTATCTTTCAAATGGCCGCTGGGTTCGTCAGTACCTGCAGAGGTGAGTCGAGGATGTCTTCTTCCTTCACGATGGGCGGCAGTTTGGTGGTGGACAGAACTTCATATGTCATAACGCTCCACCTAAAAAAATAAAACAATATTAACTTTATTATAACAACATCCTCTGTTCCATCTGATTACCGTATTTTCCGCACCAAAAGCCTCCAACCCCATCAAAAAACGACTGTGCGCCCCACAATCCAGAGCGCCCTATCCATGAATCCACTCGGGTGTCCCAGCACGACTTCAGTAAACTACAAAGCCGCAGCGAAAAACACCCGCAGACACACTCATCACTCCACGCGGACAAGGAATGGAACGGAGGAACGATCCGAAAAAGCGAGTGCAATGTGCCACTTCTAGCCACAAATGTGTCTTCTTTCTGCAGATTAAGGCTCTGGCAACACAGGTTCAGTTGTGATTGTAAAACTTATACTGCTCTAGTGCACCAGTGTAAAAAGTTATACACAGACACAAAAGCCATCGTCTTCCTAGTAATTATTTCAGAGCCGTGAGCCCTGGTTCATTCCTGGTTCTTCCCTGGTTCTGCCCATGTGAATATGATCTCTCACTGGGGCGACGCTGCTAAAGTTAGACCCACTAATTCGATCTTTAGGGATTTTAGGGACCTTCAAATAAAAACGGAGCCTGATCCAGATACAAGTTTAGAGCCGGGAGCATTTTAAAGACAAGACAAAAATAATGAACAAGAACAGAAATATTAGCAACTACAGTCCCTGACAAAAGTCTTGTCGCTTATCCATTTTGTAGAAACAAAAGCTTATAAACTGACTTTAAATTAATCGATTGGTTTTAGAAATGTCTCATATGAAAGCTAAAACCCTCTCAAATTATGCTCAATATACTAAAATAAATTTGCTTCACTGAAGAAAGATTGATCATTTAATGAACACAGAAAGGTCAGATTTTGGCAAGACAAAAGTCTTGTCGCCTTGTCATGTGATGCACCCAATCCTAGATTACAGCCTCACCTGTGATCAGTTACTGATCAGTCAGTTAGTGGGTGTGTATAAAAAGAACCCCAGCACACCAGACCTTCACATCAACTGCAACTTGACCTCTGACAACATGCCTAAGATCCACCCTGAGACCAAAGCATTAATTATCAAGAGGCTGAAGACCAGATCCACTGCTGAGGTGGTGACACCTTCAATGTGTCTCAGCGTCAAGTACAAAGAATAAGAAAAAGATCTGAAATGACTGGAGATGTTTTTGACAAGCCCAGGTCCGGCAGACCCCGCAAGACAACTGCTCGGGAGGACCGTTTGTTGATATCGAAAATCCAAGGCCCCTTTTCCACTGCAGCAGACTCCACCAGGCCTGGTCACCTCAAGTCCCTGTGTCAACCACAACAGTTTGTAGAATTCTGTCTCGAAATGGCCTCCATGATCGAATCAGTGCACAGAAACCAGCACTAAACAAAAGGCAATTAAAAAAACCGTGTGGCATTTGCCAAGGCCCACAGCCTGCTAAAAGGATGGACACTGGAAAAGTGGCAGAAGGTGGATTTCTCAGATGAATCCTCGGTTGAATTACATCACAGCCGCCGCAAATATTGCAGGAGACCTACTGGAGCCGCATGGATCCAAGATTCACCCAGAAAACAGTTAAGTTTGGTGGCGGAAAAATCCTGGTCTGGGGTTCCATCCAGTATGGGGGTGTGCGAGACATTTGCAGGGTGGAAGGCAAATATCAATAACCTAAAATATCAAGAAGTATTAGCTCCTCTTACATTCCCAACCATAAAAGGGGTCAGATTTTGCAGCAGGATGGTGCTCCATCGCATACTTCTATCTCTACATCAAAGTTTCTCTCAAGGTGAAGAAGATCAAGGTGCTCCAGGACTGGCCAGCCCAGTCACCAGACATGAACATCATTGAGCAGGTCTGGGGTAGAATGAAAGAGGAAGCATGGAAGGCAAAAACCAAAGAATCTTGATGAACTCTGGGAGGCATGTAAGACGCTTTCTTTGCTATTCCTGATGACTTCATCAACAAATTGTATGAATCATTGTCGAACCGCATGGATGTAGTCCTTGAAGCTCATGGAAGTCATACAAGATATTAAATATGGATCTCACAGCACCACTACTTCATTCACTGACGTTATGCAACATATTTTTGTATTTGAAGTAAATTATTTGCTCAATTTTCTGTAGGCGACAAAACTTTTGTCTTGCCAAAATCTGACCTTTCTGTGTTCATTAAATGATCAATCTTTCTTCAGTGAAGCAAATTTATTTTAGTATATTGAGCATAATTTGGGAGGGTTTTAGCTTTCATATGAGACATTTCTAAAACCAATCGATTAATTTAAAGTCAGGTTATAAGCTTTTGTTTCTACAAAATGGATAAGCGACAAGACTTTTGTCAGGGACTGTACTGTAATAGTGAAATTATAGAGCCAAGAAAAAAAAGTTAAATAACTCAGCTAACTAACTCAAAATAGTAGAGTTATTTAACTTTTTTTTTTTTACAAAATAATTCCTCATATCTAGATTCATATATCTGATGTCTTCTGTGTGTCTAAAATTAAAGGGCCCATCTCATGCAAAATTTACTTTCTACCTTCTAAGAGTGATGTGTGGACCTCGTATATGTCGCCGAAATGTTTTTTAGATTATTTGGCAATTTTTTTTTACAAATTGCAGCGTATTTCTGCCACTCTCCCACGTGACAAGGAACTAAAGCTGCTACAACGATGACGAGGCCAACTACACCTATGACACTTTTGACGTAGCAGAAAGCGCTTCGCACCTGCCCCCCTCAGTGTATTGTTCTACACTGCCGTCCACACGATATAATAAGTTTATCTACTAGTGTTTATTAATACTTTACCAATAGTAACCAGTAATGTTCAGCTGATGCCGACGCGGTGCTTGAGCTTCATGCACCTGTAAGTCCTCGTCTGATTCCGGGTCCAGCACATGCGGCTGAACACCATGATGAATAAAAGTTTATTCCTACCGCTATCAGGGTGCACGCCTGTCTCCCCCTCCCTCCCTGAGATGGGCGGAGGAAGGGCGGCTCACTCAGAGCCTACGTCACGTTTGGAGGGTGGAGCCTGTGTTTTCTCAGGACGGGCGGGGGGATGAGCAATAGTCGGCCTTTCATAGTTCCTTGTCTGTGATGCCTCCAAGAAATCCGTAAGATTTCATAACTATTGTGTAATGGATGTTCCAAAACCCAAATTGTGCTTGTTTATGTGCAGAAGATACAATGTGAAAAGAGTTATTTTGCATGAGATGGGCTCTTTAAATAACAATAAAGAAAAAAAAAAAACACAATGAGAGCGTGTGTCCAAAATTTTGAGTTGTAGTGTAATCTTTTACCTGTCCAGCATCTTTGTCGTGGCTCTCTCCAGTTTCTCGAGGATCTGGAGCAGTTGAGCGTCGTCGTCACAGAGACCGCCCCATCCAAGCACCCGCGCCAAGTCGTTCCCCGTGCCCAGAGGAAGCACGCCCAACTGGCACTGGGCACAGGAGAGGAGAGGAAACGTCAACAAATGTTAAACAGTATGGCATTAAACGGGTCTATCTCTATGTACACACACTCATTCCCCGCAGGTCACATTAAAAACCAAAAAAAAAAAGCTCTGTATAATGGTAAATGAATGGCACATCAGCTCGAGCTAACGATGCTAATGAACTGTGGTAAATTTAATTATCGCTTTAACGACCGTTAGCTAAACATGCTAATCACTTTAAAGCATTGCCATGAAATTATTACATCCTGATTCAATTTAACACTGCATATTTTTAATTATGTGAAATTATAGCGTTATCAAAGCACTATTTCTGCCACTTGATTTTAATGGATAGAACAGGTCATGGTTTAGAGAGACCAAATGTCCCTATTTACCCAGAACAGTCCCAGTTTTGAGCCCTGTGTCCCCTGTTCCAGCAGATTTATCCAAAACCAGTGATTTGTCCCAGTTTTATACAAGAAATGTCCCAGGTGTCCCTATTTTTGAACAATCTGATCCCTGCCAACAGTAAAGAGAGGCATAAATGTGTAATTTGTTTAGGTAAAATACAGAAAAGCTGCTTAAAAATGATCAAAACACAAAGAAAATGTGACTATACTGAGTCATGTTTGTCTTCATTACGCACTTGATTCACAATTTAATCATTACAAAGCACCAAAAAACTGGGGATTTTTTGGTGGCTCCAGTTTTTTATTTTGAAATTCTGATCACCCTAGCATGGTTTCCAATCTCTTGTGTGTTAAAGGTGTACTATGAACCATTTCTAGTGGGAACTCTGCCACATGTTTGTCTCCATGAAGATGTTATTTTTTTGCAAGGAATGTTCAACAGTATGGCATTAAACTTATCTCCATGAAGATAAGAAGGTGACACCACTAGGTCAAGTTACAGGTCAAATCTGTGGTGAGTCGAAACTGCTCACAGTAAGAATGGATGTTTGTTTTTCACAGATTATATCTAAACAAAAGAATGCAAGATAGATCAATGTAATGCCATAGTTTGAAACATTCCAGTTTCCATGGTTACAAGCAGGCAGTAGATCCCCCATGACAAAAATCACATAGAGCACTTTCATACAGTTGCATACAAACAAATCAGTAACTAAAAAGTTCTTTCTTTTAGATTTTCTTCTCAAATGTCAATGTGACGTCACACTGGGGGTGTTCTACATGTATATCTATGTTAGAATGTTGAGCAGTTACCCTGGTGACATAATGCACAGATTAGCAAACACGGTGAAAAAAGTTTTAGATTGTCTGATGATTCAAGGAAAATACAAAATGGATTAAACAGCACATTTTCAGGAGCCTGTGATCAGTACGAGCATTCATGGTCCTGTTTAAGAGTTTGATTAAAACTATTGGCTAACACTAGATAGGTTGTAACTGTAATTTTATGTGTCACTTTTTTAACAACACAAATATCAGCTCACATGTTGTAGTTCCAGCTAAGTCAGTTCTTTCTGGGCAGATTGTGTTAAAACAAAGGTCACATTTAAGTCTAACAAAGCCTCAGACAAAGCAGAGCTTACAGTTAGCATCACACCCCCAGAGAATGTTGATGACATCATCTGCAAAGTATCCACAGTGTGGTGTCCATGTCTGACCTGTTTGTGGAGATTGAGTTTGTCGAGCTCGGACAGGACCCAGCCCACGCTCCCGTCTCCTCCACAAACCAGGATCCGGAACGTCACAAACTTCTGGAACAAACGAAGACTGCAACAAAACAACAGAAAAATAGGACAGGATATTTTATCAGCACAAAAACCTTCACAGTCAATCAGCTCTAAGCATTCAGCTCGTTCTTCTGGATCTGTGATTCATAAAAAGTTCCGTAATTAGATGCAGCGTGAGCACAGCCAACAGTTCAATACATAAGACGGAAACACATTTATAGGGGGTCAATATTTACCGTGTATGTACTTTTTCTTGGTATTACTGATTAATCTATGACTATTTTTTGGGTATATGATCAGATTTGAGAGGTCCAAAGTTCAAATTAATAACAAAGAAAAAAAACTATCTCATATTGAATCTGCACTTGTCTTACCCGAGCTCTGGGCCTCCGTTCATGAGGTCAAACACTTGCGCTGGATTCAGGAGCTGTTTGAACTTTCGGAGGAACTTGACTCCCTGATTATCTCCACTTTTGGAGTTGACGAGGACCAGGAGCGGGCTGGAGCAGGAAGCAGACGCGGCGTTCCAAAAACCTGAGGAAATATACAGGGTTAGGTAAAAATACTATCACATTTATTATAGCCAATGATGGTTTAAAATACAAAGGCGCGTGCAAAAAACCACTGAGACATAGGTGCTTTATGTAACTTTTTGGTTGTGGGTCCATCACCTGCTTGTTTCTATTGTCTACCTTACATTTATTTAATTACAGGTGGTTTTAGTGCTGAAAATACCTAGAAAAACAGGCATTCTCCACAGATCTGACCTGTAACTTGGTCTGGTTTGGTCTCGATGATGATAGAAAGGCTTAATACCATACACAAAACATTCCAGACAAAGCAATAACATCTACGTGAAGAAAAGCATTTGACGTATCCTCCACCAGAAAAGTTACACAATGCGTCTTTAAAGGCATTGTACCTGATTTTTACCATCTTAAAAACGTGAAAAACACAACTAGTTCATTTAAAACAGTTGCAATGGTTCAAAGTTATTCCTAACTTTTCACCTTGATGAGTTTATAAGAGCTTTTCACAACTTTCAGAAGCCAGAGTGGAGTTTTTGCATGACTATAAAGCTAAAAACAACTAGCATCTTAAAGCGCACTTCCTGATTATCAGACAGTAAAATGCATACGTAAGATTTAGACAGGACACAGTAGACGTACGCGTGGGGTGAAAAAGATGTATTATATTAAACCATCCCTTCACAATCTCTACTGAACTAAAAGGAAAGAAGAGCTGTTAACTTGAAAACTACCACTTCATGACATCACAAGTTGGAACCTTTTGAGCTTTGGAGATGTATACCGACTAATAAAGGATTACTCAAACATGTGTGAATGAAACAAAACACAACTCTAGATTTGTTTTTGAGGAGGAAACAACATTCTAACAGTTGATTGAGTTGATTTTGGATAATATAGGACATTGAATTAATCCGCAAGGGAAATTACTTGTAGGCAGTAGCTCAAACATCACAATATAATGACAAAAAATAAAACATAATTAAAATCCACAGTTTTCCTCACCGTCTGAGTCGATGCTGTTCAGGGCCGTCGGGGGGATGATGGACACTCTGCACTGACCCAAAGGACACACCTTCCCCAGCTGCTCCTTACAGCTGTTATGAACCTGTAATAACACACAGAGAACTGAGGGGGGCGCTCTCTTTACAACTTTTATGAACCTGAGTGCTAAAACAAGTAAAATGGGCCAAAAATTCCACCAGACTACGCAGGACGCCAGGCGAACCAACGCAAAGGTTCAGATGAAATACAATGTTTACAGAAGTCACGAAGAGAAGCCAGTAAGTCTTTGTGTTTTGGTAATTTCTGAGCTAAAGTTCCTCTAAAGAACTTCATGACATCATAAGGTGGACCAGAGCAATTTGAGCTTTGGAGATGACTCAAACATGTGTGAATGAAACGAAACACAACTCCAGGTCTGTTTTTGAGGAGGTAACAACATTATAGCACGGTTTAAAGCTCACAAGAGTCAGTGTTGTGTTTTTGTGGACAGATTTGAGGTGCACTTACGATGGCTTTACACCAGAGGCAGCGCCAGTCCTGCAGCCTCCTCACACTACCGCAGTTTCGATCGCAGACGGAACATTTGGCACTGACTGGCAAGTTCCCCTCCAACCACTGATGAGGCATGGACACCTGCACCGAGAGAGGGGAGAGGAGGAGAGGAGAGAGAGAGGAGAGAGAGAGGAGAGAGGGGGAGAGGAGAAAGAAGAGGAGAAAGGAGAGAGAGAAGGAGAACGGAAAGGAGTAGAGGAGTGGAGAGAGAGGGAGGGGAGGAGAAGGGAGAGTGGAGAGAGAAGAGGAGATAGGAGTGGAAAGAGGAGAGAGGGAGGAGGGGACAGAGAAGAGAGGATAGGAGAGAGGAGAGGAGAGAGGAGGGAGGAGAGGAAGAGAAGGGAGAGGAATGGAGAGAGAAGAGGAGAGAGGAGTGGAAAGAGGAGAGAGGGAGGAGAGGAGGAGAAACAGGAGTAGGAAGGAGAGGAGTGGAGAGAAAAGAGAGGAGAGAGGAGAGGAGGAGAAAGAAGAGGAGAGGAGAGAGGAGAGAGGAGGAGAGGAGCGGAAAGGAGAGGAGTGGAAAGAGGAGAGAGAGGAGAGAGGAGAGAGAGAAGAGAGAGAGAAAGAGGAGGAGAGGAGAGAGAAGAGAGGGAGGAGAAAGGAGAAGAGTGGAAAGAGAAGAGGAGAGTGAAGAGGAGAAAGGAGTGGACAGAGGAGAGGGGAGAAGAAGACGGGTTATTGATGTATTTAAAAGGTGCATTATGTAACTTTTGTCACTGACCTGTTTGTCTCCATGGAGATACTACGCTTTACCATGAACGTTGCACAGTATTATTAAATTAACATGAGATTAAACAAAGGGCATTACACTAAATCACTACAAATTGGAATTCTGATTAAACACAGATTTGGTATTTGATAGAGCTTTTTTAGTTTTAGCCTCACATCACAGTATCAGACTGGATCATTCGCCAAAAATACAGATATTTCTTGTGAAAATCCCTCCCAAACTCAAAGTCTTAACTGCAGCAAAAATAATGATGCAATCTCAGAGTTGAACCTGAAAACTGTCACGGAGATTTCAGCGCTCAGTTTCTCATCGAACATAATGAGGGACAATAAACGGCTGGATTTTCATTTTATTTTAGGGATAGAAGAAAAAAGAACAAAGGCAGATTCTGTATTCAGTATTCAGCTCTAATCTTAAAGGTGCATTGTGTAACTTTTCTAGTGGAGGATCTGTCAAACACTTTTCCACGATGGAGATGTTATTGCTTTGTCTAGAATGTTTCACAGTGTCGTGTTAAACCTTTCTATATTCATGGAGACCAAACCAGACCAAGTTACAGGTCAGATCTGTGGAGAGGCGACCCCGCTCACAGTCAGAATGCCTGTTTTTCTAGGTATTTTTGACCAATAAAAGCATCTGTAACTGAATAAATGTAAGGTAGAGCTGTTTAATGTCACACTGTGGAACATTCCAGACAGAGCATTAATGTATCCATAGAAACAAGAAGGTAACGGACCCTCTACCAAAAAGTTACAGAGTGCAGCTTTAACTTCCAATAACCTCAGTTCTTAAAAATTGGAATTGGTATTTTTTAAATTATACACAATATTTTTTTATTAATTTGTTTCTGTTTAGTTCTTGGCAGTCTGAGTCTCCCCTCCCTTTGCTCTCTGCGCTAAGTCACTCCCCCTTCAGAGCGCTATCACAACACAATCAGCATCATCCCTCTAATTAAACTACTTGCACATCGCATCAGGTTTGTGAAGTTGTAGTGTATTATTTTGTATCATGTTTTTGTATTTTTATGGAGTATGGGAGCATGGAAGATGTAGGCTTGTGAATTTGAATAGGGCCCAAGAGAGATCACTAAATTACTCAGACATGCATGGATGACATCTAAAATTTCTTCAAGCATGTTTTTGATGAGAGAACAATGTTATAACATCACAGAAAGCTCTGAACTTTGTATGACTGTGTATTTTTTCAACCACACAATTGAATTTCTAGTGCTAATAATAATCATACATAAATCACGAATGAGCTCACCCCATCCTCGTCCTCGATGATGTCATTTCCTATGGAGGCCAGCGTGGTCCATTTGCAGTTGTTTGTGGAGCGAACGGCACAACGTTTATGAGCTTTGAATTTACACACTGTAAAAAAAATATACAAACATGGGTTAATATGGTTTCACAACACTGTAAAGTCCCTATAGTTTAACCTGAGCTGGGGAAAAGGTCAGAGCTCTAAGGTGGCATTTCCTGTGTAACTGTCAAATTGCAGATTTGTTAACCTGGTTTATTGTTCAGTTCTCTGTAATTACTGGGCCTACCCACATGAAACAAAAACTGACACAACGTTTAAAGTCTTCTCTGTCTGTATAAATAAAGAAAAGTGAAATAATTTGATCACAATAGCTTCAGAAAGTGTTGCCATTATTCAACCCCAAAGACGTGACTGTTGTCAGTTGAAAGGAGTTCAAGCGTTAAGATTATGACTCTATTTCCATTTTGACTCATTCACTTACTCAAAAAGGGCACAGGGACGGAAATAGTGAAAAAAAGTATCTAATATCAATATTGAGTATTAATATAATATAATATGATATACCGTATTTTCCGCACTATTAGGGCGCTCTGGATTATAAGGCGCACTGTCACAGAATGGTCTATTTTCAAACTTTTTTCACAGATAAACTGCACTGGACTTTAAACAAAACAACAGCTAGATGGGTCAGTCGGACTTTGGGAGGGTGCTGTCTGGGACCGCTGGATTGTTGGCGTGTTCGCAGTGACTCAGTTGTTCAGTTGTGGCTAGAAGTGGGACACTGCACTCGCTTTTTCGCGTGGAGTGATGAGTGTGGCTGAGGGTGTTTGTCGCTGTGTGGTCGCTGTGCGGTCGCTGTCTGCTCCGTGTGTGTTTGCATTCACTGTGGGTGGTGCGGCTTTGTAGTTTACTGAAGTCGTGCTGGGACACCCGAGTGGATTCATGTATAGGGTGCATGTATAGGGCGCTCTGGATTGTGGAGCGCACAGTAGTTTTTAAATGGGCTTGGAGGCTTAAGAGCGCGCCCTATAGCCCAGAAAATACAGTAAGTATAATATAAGTGAATAATGCACCCAATCAGTGCATCCCTATATTTTTTCTTGAGTTTTCAGACTTTTTTTGGCTGTGTTTGCTAATGTGTACATTGTGTCACCATGATATCGAAGAGTCTGTATCGATATTGGCTAATACGTTACTGGAACGGATATCCATCCCTACGCCCATCCCTACTTGTATTGTGTCACTTTTTTCTATTTGTGTGTAAATCTGTGCGTCATGTTTTAGCTCAAGGATGTTTGTAGTTTATTTGCTCACGTTGTGTAACTTTCTCAAGTCCGAGTGTTTCACGACTTCTCACAATCACGACTCGCCCTGTTACAGAGAACCATAAAGCTGCTCTAATCTAATCTAATCTAAGAAAGACCCGAACATGAGTCACTGTGGGCTAAGAGTTCAAGGTGACCCTCATATGCATAGAAAGAGGGATGATTATACTTCTGTGGGGTCTTAACTGCTAACACAACATAGTTAGATCACCATGTTACCATTTATTTTTCTGAAAATGCTATATTCACCTGCTAATGAAATTACTGCACGTCACATCAGGTTTGTGAAGTTACAGTGTATTGTTTTGAATTATGTTTTTGTATATTTATGGAACATTATTGTGTGGGAGCATGGGTGATGTAGACTTGTGGGTGGAACCTTGTACAGAATCTTACAGCTAACTGTAAGGAGGATTTGAATAGGGCCCAGGAGAGATCACTTAATTACTCAAACATGCATGGATGACATCTAAAGCCACTTCAGACATGTTTTTGATGAGAAAACGTAACGTAACATGGTAGAATGCTGAAGGTCTTTTTACATAACAATGTATGTAAACACAGTATGATGTCTTTATAGTATTAGTAGAAGTAATGGTCGTAGTATTAGTAGTATTTTGTAGTATTAGTACCTTCACAGGAGAGTCCGTGGGAGGTGACTCCAGGCAGCGCCTCTCTGCACACGTTACAGAAGGTGGGGCGGGCGTGCGAGCATGCGTACCAGTTATGCATCCCACTGAAGTGCTCCATGTTAAACTGACTGGCCTGAAGACATGGACAGAGACAGAGAAGAGGGATCACATACATTATAATATATTATTTTTACATTTGTTTCCCCAGTAAGCCTAATTATTTCTGTTAGTCTTTGGTTGTTTATGTCCATGCACTCTCCCCTCTCCCATATCGCAGTGTGTGTCCGACAGCAGCACATCTGTCCTGGTCCTCACTTTGATCCTCCAGTCCAGTAGTGGACCCAGGACCCACAGTAATCAAAGACCTACTCCAGTGACCCAAGTGGTGAGTGACCCAACACTATTCATGGTGTTGGGTCACTCACCACTTGTGCAAGTGAGCGCAGGCAATGCAACCTAGTGTGAATAACTAAATAGTGAATAATGCACCCAGGCAGTGCATCCCAAGTTTTCAGACGTGTGCATTATGTCACCATAGTAACGGCTGAACATTCCTTCCAAAGACAAACCTCGTAAGTCTCCCACTTCTGCACAGACTTGAGCGCACTGATCCAGTCTTCCATCTCTTTCCTGCTCTCCGCACACAGCATCAACTTACGGAATGGAGTGATCACCTGGAAAACAACACAAAAAGTTCATATTTCATTAGATTTGAGATAGAAAGACTTAGGACAGCTGATGTCATCAACATTTTCCAGGGCTGTGAAGATAACTGAAGGCACTGCTCTGTCTATAAAGCTCTATTACTCAAATAAGACTTAGTCTTTGTTTTAACACAATCTGACCAGAAAGAACTGGCTTAACTGGAACTACAACAAGTGAGCTGATTTGTGCTGTTAAACAAGTCTCTTACACATAAAATTTAAGTTCTAGTTAACATTAGTAACATAAGCAACAGTTTCAGTCACTCTCAGCAACAGTCACTCTCATCATGTTGTTAAAAATCAAACTCCTAAACAGGACATTACATTTATTTTATATTTTTTCCTTGAGTTTTCAGACAATCTTACAACTTCGTGTGTGCACTGTGTCACCATGATAACTACTGAAGACATGCATGTACAACACCCCCAGCATGTCACCGTGTAAACCAGGTAAACAAATTTGCAATTTGTTAGTTAAACAGCAAATTCCACCATTCGAACTCTGACCTGCCCTCCAGCTCAGGTGAAAGGTGCATTGTGTAACATTTCTCATAGAGGGTTTGACAAATGCTTTTTTCCATGGAGATGTTATTGCTTTATCTGGAATGTTTCACAGTATGGCATTAAACCTTTCTATCTTCATGGAGACCAAACCAGACCAGTTACAAGTCAGATCTGTGGAGAGGCGACCCACTCAGAGTCAGAATGTCTGTTTTTCTAGGTATTTTTAAGCTATAAAACCACGTATGATTGAATAAATAAAGTAGAGCTGTTTAATGTCATATTGTGGAAAATTCAAGGCAGAGCAATGACATATCCATAGAAACAATCAAGTGACGGACCCTCCACCAGAAAAGTTACACAATGCACTTTTAAACTACAGGCGATGTTGTTTTGTCATGTATACATCAGTTAGTCTATACATGAGTTCTCTTTGACTTTTCTGTTCTCTGATCTCGTGACGTCAGTTTTATCAGACGCACTGTCTTTCGCTTCTGGCATTTCACGCACAGCTGTTGCATTTTTGTCTGATCTAATCTACAATCGCTGCTACACAGAGAATACCAAATATGAACAAAACTCTGAGTCTACTACTTCAATTGGTCAGATAAGCAGATTTCCCCAATGCTTAAATCACGTCACTACAAGGAATAGAAAAAAAATAAAGCCCCAGTATGTAACTTTTAGCCAAACATTTTAATAAAATAAACATGTTTTTATTTCTTTTATTTATTTATTTTTCTCCATTTTAGCTGTATTCATGGCACTGAAATTGAAATTTTCCATGGAAATGTTGTTCTTTTGGCTATAATATTTTACAGTATGACATAAAACAGATCTCCATGAATGTTAAAAAATATGGCTTTAACTTTCTGTTTCTTTCTATGGAATCATGCAGGTAACGTGCCGCCTCTAGAAAGTTGCATACTGTATCTTTAAAGAGTCTATAACACAGATTTGTTATAATGTTGTATAATCTTGTATCTTCATTAAACACACACCTTAAGTTGTGTTTTGTTTCATTCACACATGTTTAACACACAAACACAAATTCCACTTTGTGATGTCATGTGGTAATACAGGCACTGCTCCACTGTGTTTTTAAACTCCGTACACCTTCACTAGAATCACTTGGATCATTTTAGCCCTGGAATTGTCGATCTCTTCTGAACTAAGGGTAAAATGTAGACGTTAACTTGAAACCTACAACCTTCATGACATCACAAGGTGGAATAGAGCATTTTGAGCTTTGGAGATGTAGACAAACTAATAATAAAAAGTTACTCAAACATGTGTGAATGAAACAAAACACAACTCCAGGTCTGTTTTTGATGAGGTAACAACATTATAATGTGACTAAAAGCTCACAGGAGTCCATTTTGCGTAATAAATGACCTTCAAAATACATACATTTAAAATAAAAAGAAAAAAATAAAGCCATATTATGTAACTTTTAAACCAAAATAAACACATTTTCTTTTTTTCCTGTCATTTTGGTTGTTTTTATGGCACTGAAAGCCATAGAAAAACATGCATCCTTACTGTAAGTGTCCTTGCATCTCCACAAACCTCTGTGTAAATGTTATAATATTCCACAGTATGGCATTAAATATACATGTATCTGTCACTATGGAGAATGTTCCAAACTGAAAACACTCTGTTCCAGCTTGTGATGTTATTGAGATACAGAAAGCAGTCCCATGTATTTTGTAGCAGTGAAATTGAGACTGCAAATAGCTGTCAACTACAAAACTACCGCTTGATGACATCACAAAGTGAAACAGAGCATTTTGAGCTTTGGAGATGTAGACAGACAGATAAAAAGTTATTCAAACATGTGTGAATGAAACAAAACACAACTCCAGGTCTGTTTTTGAGCAGGTAACAACATTCTAACAGAACTAAAAGCTCACATGAGTCCATTTTGTGTAATATAGGACCTTTACATAACCAAGGAATACAATAAAAACGATGAGATATAATTAAATGCGAAATATTTCTGTACCGTGAAGCTGTTGTTGATGTTCTTGGTGCTGGTTTCGGCCACACTGGCGTCCGACAGATCCACCTCATCAAAAATCAGCGACTGGAACAATAAAACAGTGATTTTTAATACAGATATGCAGTGGTGTGGGTGTGGGTGCAGATAATAACACAAGCTATGGAACGTTATTAGTGAGTGGAAACATTATATGACTATCAATGGTGAGTAATGACATTTTCTCCAGTAAAAACTCAAAACACAACTAAAATATGAAAAAGCTGCAGCACATGAATGACAAATATAAAATTCTACAACTCTTTCATTTGTAACTGACATTTAAAATAAGAAAATCAAGTAAACAGTAGTACAAAAGCAGCAAAAGTATGACAGGTTTTGAGGTTTCTATGATTTTTACTTTGAATTGCTACGGGACTTTTTTGGTGGAGGGTCTGTCAAATGCTTTTCTTCATGTGGATGTTGTTGCTTTGTCTGGATGAATGCTTCACAGTGTGGTATTAAACCTTTCTATCTTAATCGAGATCAAACCAGACCAAGTTACAGGTCAGATCTGTGGAGAGGCGACCCCACTCACATGCCTGTTTTTCTAGTATGTAATGTAAGGTAGAGCTGTTTAATGTCATATTGTGGAATATGGAGGCAGAGCAATGGCTTATAAAGGCAAGGCAAGGCAAGTTTATTTGCATAGCACAATTCATACACAAAGTAATTCAAAGTGCTTTACAGAATAAGAAATCAAAGGTAAATAAAGGTAATGTATCCAAAACCAGAAAGTTACAAAATATGAATTAATTTGTGAAGAAAAGTGTGTTGACAATTAGACTGGAGTACATCACACTAGGGAGAAATTTATCTAAAAGTTCAGCACAGTTTACATGGAGGAACTTTTTTTTTTCTAATACTTTAAAGATTATTTCAACAAAATAAAGATGATTTCTTAATTTTTTATAGCCTATGTCACATGAGTATCCCAGTTATGATCGGGTTTTTTGAGTATCCTGGTTTCATCATGGTGCATGTATACAGTTTCAGTATCCCGGTTATGGCAGTATCCCGATTATGAGAAACCGGGATACTGTAGCTGGTATTTCCCGAAAGTAACCGGGATACTGATGTACATGTCTACAGACTCATTAGAGAAGTTTTGCACTACGCTATGACATGGTTTCTAGTAACATTTAAGAAATTCTAATGGAGGTAAAATTTTAAACCTGAGAAATTGCCAAACTAGGGAATAAAGTGTCCGATATTTAGTAAAACCTTAAATATCTTAATTAATTCAATAATTCTTAATTGTGTTTTAGTCAAATGTGTAGTCCAATCTGGATTTAAAGGCTGATCTGATCTATGTTATAATGTTGTTTCCTCATCACAAACATACTTGGAGTTGAGTTTTGTTTCAGTCACAAACCCTGCGTATCCAGGATAAGTTTTTTCTCTCAAATAAAACAAAAAACTCTTTGTTCCACCTTGTGATGTCATGTATTAATACAAGAAAAGCTCCACTGTTTTTTTTAAACTCCATACACCTTCACCAGAATCATTTGGATCATCTCAGCCCTGGAATTGGCAATTTCTACTGAACTTAAGGTAATAGGAGCTGTTAACATGAAAAATGCCGCTTGACATTACAAGGTGAAAAAAACATTTTGAGCTTTGGAAAAATAAATAAACTAACAAGGCAGGATTACAGAACACAACTCCAGGTATGTGTTTGTTGAGGTAACAACATTCCAACATGGCTTAAAGGTCTTGAGAGTCTAATTTGCATGATCGCTATCTGTGTATGTGCAGTCTAAACCTGTGTATTGTATTGTATTGTATTGTATTGTATTGTAGTACCTTGCAGTCTTTGGCGTAGTACAGCGTGCGTCCTCTCAGCTTGAAGTACCTCCTCTTCCATCTCTGAAACGAGCTGGTCTGTTTGAGCAGGATTCCCTCTTTGACGCTTTTCTGTCAACAAAAAACACAACAATCATCAGCAGAGTTTTCATTAAACAGGGAGAGTGCACTGCAAAAACAAAGACTCGAGTGTTTGGGCCCTGAATGGTTTTCTGTGCGTTACCGCGACAACAGGGCACACTCTGAAGCTAGCCTGAGGTGTGTGTGTGTCAGCTGAGAGCTCTCCACACACTCACACAACACTAATGTAAAGCACTCAGTCATCAGAGGGAATTTTTACAGTGTTTCAGAGGCTATAAAATCTTCAAGTGGCCCTACTGAATGCAAATAATAAAAAATAAATAAATAAATAATGAAAGTCAAAAAAGGAAAACTACAATAAAAAATATATATATTATTATTATTATTATTATTATTATAATAATAATAATAATAATGATAATAATAATAATAATAATAATACATACATACATACATACATACAAAATTGGAACGAAAACACAAATGAAATGAAAACACACAAATACAAAAATATATAAACAAATTATAATAAATACAGAAAATTTAACAAAACTAAAGTTTGTTCATCGTGTCATGTTTACAATCATTAAACAATACTTAAAGGTACAGTATGTAACTTTCCGGAGGTGGCATGTCACCTGCATGATTCCACGGAAAATAAAGGAAAGTTAATGCTATACTTTGGAATGTTCTCCATGGACATACAGATGTTTTATGCCATACTGTGGACACCATTTCCATAGAAACAAGCGGGAGAGTCAGGTTTGTGGAGATACAAGTCCACGCAGTTCAATGTTAATAAATTAATAAATAAATAAAATGTGGTTAAACTCTATGTGTATCACATAAAAAATAAAAATTAAAAAATCATGAAAAGATTGAGAATCTGAGTACAGAGCAGTGGGCATGTCTGACGAGTATTTACTTATTCATGGATTTACTTTGAAAATATTTTTTGGCAAAGGAAAGGGTGGCTACTTTGAGGATTTGAATATGGTACTACTAATTCCTAATATCTTACTTCATATATTTGATGTCTTCTGTACTATCTAAAAAGGTAGTAGTGGTGGTGGTAGTAGTAGCAGTTGTAGTAATAGTAGTAGGTGTGTCCAAACTTTTGACTGGTAGTGTAAATATGAAAACACATTTCTAGCCCTGAAATCCACGAAATCCTTTATTCATTTAGCAGTTTGTTCAGATCAAAACTGTTCCACACTGCAGCTTTAAATATTAAATCCAGACAATGAAGGAACCCATTATTACATGTTGACATCATTCTATCTCCATATATGGTAAGGAATGAAAACTGGATTTAAATAACAAAATGATGCAATTACTTAAGTGTTTCTAAAAATAGTTTGAATGGGAATAATAGCGGCAATTATCAAAACACTGAATCAAAACATTACCCAACAATAACTTCCTGTTTTGGATCTGTTTTATGGTGAATATCTCTGTAATTATTACTGGGCCTATCCACATGAGACAAAGGCACCTTCTCAGCCAGTATAAATAAACAAAAGTAGAATTATTTTCTTTACAATAGCTTCAGGAAGTGGTGCCATTATCCAACCCCAAAGGCGTGATTGTTGTGGCTATTTATTTTCTGATTTGTGTTATAATCTTGTTACCCCATCACACACATACCTGCAGTTGTGTTTTGTTTCATTCATGTTTAACACACACACCCTGCATATTTAGTCTAAGTTTTTCTCTCAAATTAAAAACACTCTGTTCCATTTGTGTTGTAAAATAGGAAGCGCCCCAGTAGCCACATTTACATGATGTTTTTTTTTAATTCCAAGTGAATTATTTTGAATTAAATAGTTCGGAATTAAAATATTCTCCTTCGAGTTTACAGGGATATAATGATTCAGAATTAAGGTTTACATGGAAAACACGTTAAATTTTGTTTATTTAATTCCGCTCAACGTCTGGGGGTCTTGAAGGGTTCTGATTGGACACAAACGTATTTACGTCTACCAGAAGAAAACTGCACACTTCAGCTGCTGCCGGCTTGCTTTTTTGTCATCTCAGTTTGTCGTTACACATGGAGATACGTCAGGGGTCTCCAACCTGTAGTTCGGGAGCAACCAGTGGCTCTCCATCCCTTTCCAAGTAGCTTGCCAAGGGATTTCTGAATTATACGTATTGTCTCGAATAACTCAAATTTGACTTATTACAATTGCAAATGTGTTATTTTGAATTTTGTGTTCTAATAAATGAATAATGGTTTTAGGTTTTAGAGGCGTCTAACTGTACAACATTAAGGCTCTCCTTCTTATATCCACTCAATTTACTGCGATCACTAAAATGAGCTGTCCGGCCTTTTCGTTTTGTAAAGGTAGCTCGCCGGATGCAAAAGGTTGGAGATCCCTGAGATACGCCCATATAAACTTGGGTCCAAACCCAAACTCCTGAACCAACGGGAGCAGCTCCGGTTCAGGTTGTGCCCAGGTGAGCTGGAGTGGGGAGTGGTGTCACATGTCTCGGCCTGAGAAGCGCTTTCCTCAGGAAGACGAACCGCTCAGAACAAGATATAAGCAATCGCTGAACAACCAGAATTATTTTTTAAGAGGAATAAGCGTTTATATGATCGCGGAGTAATCGCCAGACTTTAAAATTGGAATACACCACCCACTTAATTCGGATTTACCGTATTTTCCGCACTATTAGGCGCTCTGGATTATAAGGCGCTACTGTCATAGAATGGTCTGTTTTCGAACTTTTTTCATTAAAAAAACTGCACCGGACTTTAAACGAAACACAACAGTTGGATGGGTCAGTGGGACTTTGTTTGGTGCGTTCACGGTGACTCTGGGCTTTGTTCAGTTGTGGGGTCGTGTAGGGAGGGTGCTGTCTGGGACCAACGGATTGTTGGCGTTTTCGCAGTGACTCAGTTGTGGCTAGAAGTGGCACATTTCACTTGGTTTTTTGGTTCATTCCTCCTGCTCCGTGCATGTTTGCGTGCGTGTGGGTGATGTGGTTTTGTAGTTTACCGAAGTCGTGCTGGGACACCCGAGTGGATTCATGTATAGGGCGTTTGTTGTTTTTTGATGGGGTTGGAGGCTTAAGAGTGCACCCTATAGCCCGGAAAATACGGTAAGTTTAATTCCGATTAATCTAAATTAAATGAAGGAATTCATTGTTTACATGGTCTTTTAGCGGAATTACTTTTTATTCCGAATTAAATTATGTATAATCGGAATGTAAACGGGGGCAATTGTGTTTTTAAAATCCACTTCAGAATGACCCTGGATTGACAATCTCTAGTGAACTAAAGATGGAACAGAGCATTTTGAGTTTTGGAGATATAGACAGACTAATAATAAAAGTTACTCAAACATGTGTGAATGAAACAAAACACAACTCGAGGCGTGTTTTTGAGGAGGTAACAACTTCTAACATGGCCTAAAGCTCACAAGAGTCAATTCTGCGTAATCTAAGAAGTTTGTAAAGCCATTCCCTAACAAATCATGAGAAGGTTCAACATTTGTGGATCAGAAGTTGGGAGATTTCTTTCAAAAACTCTGAATCTCCCATAGATTTACACAAGCCTCCGTCTGAAATCATGATGTAACGCCGAAGAAGTCATGAGCGCGTCCCAGCACATACCACGGAGATGACAACATTTTATGAGGTAACGTTCAGTCTACGCTGCCACTCATCTGAAAGTCTGAAGGTGAAATTACGCAAAAGGTTTTTACTACGGTATAGACATTACACAACAAGGAAACAAGAGTGACAGAGGTACTGGTCATTTTATCTCAGTGTCTGGTTTCTGAACAACCAAAGGAGTCTATTTCAGGTTTTGAACACGGAATGGACGAACCAACACAAGAATCACATTTCAGAACAAGTTTGTACAGATCTAAACTACAGGGTAAGGAGTTTTATGCAGAAAACGAGGAGGAGGACATGATTGCGATGGCACTCCAAAAACTGCAGACTCAAACTGTGCTTTAAACTGATTTCAAAAACAGTTGGTGGTTTTCAGTTTTGACCAGGGAACTGAAATTGCAATTTGAACGGAAGCAAGCGGCAAATCACAAAAAAATAAGAAGTAATTTAACACAATTTCCTTTAAGTAACAAAAATGGTGTGTCAAATTTAGATCTATGCAAACATGTTCTGAAATACCTGGGATTATTTTATGGTTCAGATGAAATTCTCTCGTATTTTAAAAGATGAACTCTATTGCTTTATTACTTTATCGCTTTGTGAACTTGTCTCCATGGAGATGTCATGGCTTTGTCTGAAATCGTCCACAGAAAGGCTCTAAACCTTGACCTTAATCTAACAACCCGCAGGTCAAGTTCTGAAGATTTTTACGATAGAAATTACACAACATGGCAACAAGAGTGACAAAGGTGCAGTACTTATCTTGTACTTATTTCAAACGAATACAACAGTCACATTTCAGAGCAGTTTTTGTGCAGAATAAAACAGGAGAAGTTGTTGTTTGAGGAGGAAATTATGGTACTTCCTTTGCAGTGATTTACTAATTAGGCCAATTCAAATTGAGATTTTGAGTCCAAGTCCAAATTCCCCTATGTAAACGTCTCAAAGTGAAGCCAGTTGTTTTTGGCAGGAGCAGACTCTCTGATCTCTCTCTCTTCCTCTCTTCCTCCAATGTTTCCTCAATCTCTCCCTCTCTACACCCGCTCTCTCTCCTCTATCCCCCCCTTCTCTCTACAATGTTTCCCCTCTCTCTTTTCTCTCTCTCTCCTCTCCCCCCTCTATACTGTTGTTCCCTCTCTTTCACCCTCTCTCCTCCCTCTCTCTCATCTGTCCCATCTCTCGCCTCCCTCCCTCCTCCTTTTCCCTTCTCTCTTCTGCTATATTGATCCCTCTGTCGTTCTCTCTCCCTCTCTCCTGCTGTGTTGTTCCCTCTCCTTCCCCTCTGGGTCTCGCTCTCTCTCTCCCTCCCTCTCCTCCCCCTTCTCTCCCTCCGCTCTCCTGCTGTGTTGTTCCCTCTCTCCATTCTCTCCCCTCTCCTCCCTCTCTCCTACTGTGTTGTTCCCTCTCTCTTCCCTCTCTCCTCTCCCCATCCTCTCCCTCCTCTCTCTCTCCTCTCCCTCTCCCTCTCTGTGTTTCCTCTCTCCTCTCATCCCTCTCCACTGTTGTGTGGTTCCCTCTCTCCTCTCAGTCCTCTCTCCTCTCCTCCTCTTGTCACTCTCTCGTGCTGTGTTGTTCCCTCTCGTCCCTCTCTCCTCTCCTCCTGTCATCCCTCTCTCGTGCTGTGTTGTTTCCCTCTCTCCTGTCATCCCTCTCTCCTCTCATCCCTCTCTTGTGCTGTGTTGTTCCCTCCTTCCTGTCTTGTCGTCCTTCTCTCTCTTCCTGTATGTTCCCTCTCTCCTCTCCTCCTCTCATCCCTCTCTCTGTGTGTTCCCTCTCTTCCTGTCATCCCTCTCTCCTCTCATCCCTCCTTGTGCTGTTTGTTCCCTCTCTCCTGTCGTTTCTGTCGTCCTTCTCTCTCTTCCTGTATTGTTCCCTCTCTCCTCTCCTCCTCTCATCCCTCTCTCGTGCTGTGTTGTTCCCTCCCTCCTGTCGTCCGTCTCATCCCCCTCTCGCGCTGTGTTGTTTGCACACAGCTCAGTACACAGATTGATTAGTGTTACAGTTAATTACATCACAGACTCGGAGGCGTCACAGGAACAGAGTCGAGTCTGTTTAAACACCACCTGATCACATGACCACTTCAACAGGACCAAAACAGAGTGAAATCACAGTCCCGTGAGTAATCATATTAGTAGTAGTAGTAGTAGTAGGAGTAGTAGGAGTAGCCTGACCAGCAAGGAACTACTTTGTTCCTTTAACTCAGATAAATATGAGTTTGGTGCTTTGATTAATGATTCTGCTGAAAAACACGATGCTTCTAAGTTCTCCGTGTTTTTTGTTTTCCTGTTGTTGTTGTTTTTTTTTTGTAAAGGTGCACTTTCTTTTTCTGGTAGAGGGTCCACCACCTGCTTGACTGCATGTAGACTAAAGTGAAACTGCTACTATTACTGCTACTGCTACAACTACTACTACAACTACTAACTACGACTACTGACTACTAACTACTACTACTGCAACCTGCTACTACTACAGCTACAACCACTACTACTGCTACAACTTATACTACTAACTGCTACAACAACTACTATTACTACTTGCTACTACTAGTACTGCTACTAATGCTTCCACAACAACTACTACTACTACTACAACTACTATTACAACTACTACAACAACAACTACTATTACTACAACTACAATTACTATTACAACTACAACTAAACTACTATTACTTCTAGAACTATTCCAACTACAACTACTATTACTACTACAGCTACAACTACTATTAAAACTACTACTATTACTGTTACAACTAATACTACTAACTGCTACAACAACTACTATTACTACTATTTCTATTGCTACTACTACTATTACTACTAATGCTTCCACAACAACTACTACTACTACAACTACAACTACTATTACTATTACAACTACTACAACAACAACTACTATTCCTACAACTACAATTACAACTACAACTAAACTACTATTACTTCTTGAACTACAACAGCAACTACAACTACTATTCCAACTACAACTACTATTACTACTACTTCTATTGCTACTACTACTACTGCTACTAATACTTCCACAACAACAACTACTACTACAACTACTATTACTATTACAACTACTACAACAACAACTACTATTCCTACAACTACTATTCCAACTACAACTAAACTACTATACTAACTACAACAGCAACTACAACTACTATTCCAACTACAACTACTATACTACTACTTCTATTGCTACTACTACTACTACTGCTACTAATACTTCCACAACAACTACTACTACAACTACTACTATTACTATTACAACTACTACAACAACAATTACTATTACTACAACTACTATTCCAACTACAACTACTATTACTACTACAGGTACAACTACTATTAAAACTACTACTATTACTGCTACAACAAAAACTACTACTACTACTACTACTATGATGAGTAACTATATGTCCAAAACATCAGTTTTATACTTAGAAATTAAAATGCTGTACCTGATTTTTTTTTTGTCTTAAAAACATGAAAAACAGAACTAGTTCATTTAAAACAGTTTGCAGTGTTCCAAAGTTATTCCTCACTTACCTTATGCATTCAGAGCATCCTAATGATACACAGAGATGAGTTTATAAGTGATTATTTTCTTTTGCTGTAATGGTAAAGCTAAAAACGGCTAACGTGCACCTCCTGATTCTCTGGCAATAAAACACTTTCTGATTAGACTCATACAGTACACAGAGGATCTTAACTGTAGTTTAACCTACTGTGCCAAATATGTTCTTCGAAGTCCGTTACTATCAGTCACACCACCAACGCAAGTTAAAATTAGAAAAGTGCAAATCTATTTTGAGGCTAACAGGTCACTATAAAGATAACATGCACTTCCTGTTTCCTTCATCTGTTAAAATATTGTCTCATCATCAGAAACAAACCTGAAGTTGTGTTTTAGTTTCATCCACACATGTTTAACACACAAACTCTGCATATTTAGGCTGAGTTCTTCTCTCAGATCGAAAACACTCTGTTCCACCTTGTGATGTCATGCAGTGATACGGGAAGTGCTCCACTAGGTTTTTAAACTCCATGTACCTTCACTAGAATGTTTTAGATAGTTACAGCCCTGGAATTGCCCATTTCTGCTGAACAAAAGGTAAAAGGAGCTGTTAACTTGAAAGCTACAGCTTCATGCATTTTGAGCTTTGGAGATGTAGACAGACTAATAATAAAAGTTTATGTTTAATGCCATACTGTGGAACATTTCAGGAAAATACAAGGTTTCAGATCTTACTATGTACACAGTGCACCTTTGCGTCGTTACAGTGTGAAAGTGGAGCTATGGGGAAACAGAAACTTGATAAATGCCTTTTTCTCATTTTAAGTCAACACAAGTCAAGTTCCAAAGTAAACAAAGGTAATCTGAAGTGCACACAGGTTTCAATGACATTTCCTTTACACGGTGTTCAAAAACGGTTAACCCTGTAGTTTAGACTTCTACGAACCTGTTCTGAAATGTCCCTCTGTGTCAGATGCCCTCCCTGTGTGCCTACATACAGTTTATTTTAAGGTCTTATATTACACAAACTTGACTCTTGTGTACTTTAAGCCATGTTCTTATGCTGTTACTTAATCAAAAACATACCTGGAGTTGTGTTTTGTTTCATTCACACATTTGAGTAACTCTATTAGCACTGTTGGGCAAGTTACTTTAAAACTGTAAGTGTTATTTATGACTTATTACTGTCATTTCAAAGTAATTTGTTACAGTACAATATTGCTGTATTTAAAATGTAAGGTATTACATTACTATTGCAGCACTTTTACTCTCACCAAAATAACTGCGAAGATGCTGAACTTTTGCGCCGTATATGGACTGAACCAGAACTGAACCAGGACTAAACCAGAACTAAACTAGGACTAAACCAGAGCTGAACCAGGACTGAACCAGGTCTAAACCAGGTCTAAACCAGGACTAAACCAGGTCTAAACCAGGTCTAAACCAGGTCTAAACCAGGACTAAACCAGGACCAAACCAGGACTAATCTTGGACTAGAACTTGGAATCTAGGACCACCCCTGAGAGAACCCCCGAGCGCAATCGGGAGTCAGCTGCGGTTAGGCCCGTGGAGCGTGGAGTTCTGCGCTGGTCCTTTCGCTCGCAATCATGGTCTACACGGGCGCACCTCCGGAGTTTCACTGCTGCTGATATCGCGTGATTTTAGCAAATTGGTATGAAGAAAAACTAAAAACCCATCACTTCAATCCAGGTTAGAAAAGCACTAACACGCGTTACTGACATTTGTACTGAGTAAAATATTACCACTTTTTTCCCTGTAATGCCACATTACTGCGTTACAGCAAAAAGCAAAGGATTACAGTAATTAGTTACTTTTATAACGCGTTACTCCCAATACTGATTATTACTCTGTTTACATTTCCAAAGCTCAAAACACTCTGTTCCACCTTGTGATGTCATGAAGTGGTAGTTAACAGCTACATTTTACCTTTCGTTCAGTAGATTGACAATTCCAGGGCTGAAATCATCCAAATAATTCTACTGAAGGTGTATGAAGTTTGAAAACACACTAGTGCACTGTATCACTGCATGACATCACAAGGTGGAGCAGAGTGTTTTCTGTTTCAGAGAAGAACTCAGCCTAAATATGGAGGGTTTGTGTGTTAAATATGTGAATGAAACAAAACACAACCCCAGGTCTGATATTACAAGAAATCAGAAAAAAAATATGAGCCTTTTAAAGAAACAGGAAGTGTATATTATCTTCATAATCACTTAGTCACTCTAAAAATAGATTTGTACTTTCTAATTTGAATTTGCGTTGGTGGTGTGACTAATATTAACTGACTTTGGAGAAAATATTTGGCACAGCAGGTGCTGTTAAGGTCATCTGTGTACTGTCTGCGTCTAATCAGAAAGTATTTTTTTGCCAAAGAATCCGGAAGTGTCCATTAGCATGCAACTTGTTGCCAACTTTACTGTCAGCAAAAGAAAAAACACATTAAGCTCACTGTGGTGAATAATTAGGATGCTTTGAATGCATAAGGTAAGTGAGGAATAACTTAAACAGTTTCAAATGAACTATTCCTGTTTATCACGGTTTTAAGACAAAAAAAATCAGGTACAGCTCTTTAACTTTAAAGTATATATCAGATGTTTTGTACATATAGTTACTCTTATTGAGTCTTAGCAGCAATAGTAGCAGTACTAAGTAGTAGCAGAGGCAGTAGTAATAGTAGTAGTAGTAATGATAACACTTGTGGCAGTAGTAGAAGTAGTAGTAGTAGCAGCAGTAATGGTAGTAGTTGTAGCAGTAGTAGTAGTAGTAGTTGTAGTAGAAGCAGTAGTAGCAGTAGCAGTAGTTGCAATAGTAACAAAAGTAGTAGCAGCAGTAGTAGTAGCAGTAGTAGTAGTAGCAGTAGTAGTCAGTAGTAGTAGTAGTAGTAGTAGTAGTAGTAGTAGTAGTAGTAGTAGCAGCAGTAGCAGTAGTAGCAGTAGTAGTAGCAGTAGTAGCAGTAGTAGTAGTAGTAGTAGCAGTAGTAGCAGTAGTAGTAGTAGTAGTAGCAGCAGTAGTAGTAGTAGCAGTAGTAGTAGTAGTAGTAGTAGTAGTAGTAGTAGTAGTAGTAGTAGTAGTAGTAGTAGTAGCAGTAACAGTAGTAGCAGCAGTAGTAGCAGTAGTAGCAGTAGTAGCAGTAGTAGTAGTAGTAGTAGTAGTAGTAGTAGTAGTAGTAGCAGTAGTAGCAGTAGTAGCAGCAGTAGTAGTAGCAGCAGTAGTAGCAGTAGTAGTAGTAGTAGTAGTAGTAGTAGTAGTAGTAGTAGTAGTAGTAGTAGTAGTAGTAGTAGTAGCAGTAGTAGCAGTAGTAGTAGTAGCAGTAGTAGTAGCAGTAGTAGTAGTAGTAGTAGTAGCAGTAGTAGTAGTAGTAGTAGTAGTAGTAGTAGTAGTAGTAGTAGTAGTAGTAGCAGTAGTAGCAGTAGTAGTAGTAGTAGTAGTAGTAGTAGTAGTAGTAGTAGTAGTAGTAGCAGTAGTAGTAGTAGTAGTAGTAGTAGTAGTAGTAGTAGTAGTAGTAGTAGTAGTAGTAGTAGTAGTAGTAGTAGTAGTAGTAGTAGTAGTAGTAGTAGTAGTAGTAGTAGTAGTAGTAGTAGTAGTAGTAGTAGTAGTAGTAGTAGTAGTAGTAGTAGTAGTAGTAGCAGTAATGGTGAGTGGTGAATCATTTACAAATCAAAGTTGGGTTTTGCATCCGCTCAGACGCCTCCTTCTATGAATCAACCACAATTTTGCATCCAACCATTTTGTCTCAATCCCTTCAACACACGTTTCTCATCTACCTTAAAACGCCGTGTCCTCATAACAAACATACCTGGAGTTGTCGTTAACTTGAAAACTACCACTACATGACATCACAAGGTGGAACAGAGCATTTGACCTCTGGAAATGTAGACAGACTAATAATAAATAGTTACTCAAACATGTGTGAATGAAGCAAAACACAACTCCAGGTCTGTTTCTGAGGAGGTAACAACATTATATTATAGCTTAAAGAGCTCACAAGAGTCAATTCTGTTTAATATCAGACTTTTAACCAATTCTGATGTGAATTTTAAATGTACTAAAATGAGGCTGAAGATTTACTATTCATGTTTAAAAATACAAGACTGAAATCTGAGCTGACAAACTAAAACAAGAATGAAATTTCAGAACATGTTTGTACAGATCTAAATGACATGGTTTGCAGTTTTTCTGCAGAAGAAGACAGAAGATTTTGATGTTTGTGGAGGTAATTACAGTACTTCAAAAATTACAGCCTTTTCAGCCAATTTCGATTCAACTGAGATTAATTGTGCTGCCCTATACCACAATTTCACATAGTACTCAGTAATGTTTTAAAGAAACTGTACTTTTCAGAGTATGAATATGAAATTATATGAATATTTGTGTTTTTTGCTCCGCTCAGAGACGAGATTTATCTTGTCTAATTTTTTTGTCAATACTATGAAAATACTTGATTGGTTCTGTACTTCAAATTACATTAACTTCAAATTATAAATCAAATGTCATTCCGTAAGTTACTCTTACATAAGCAGTAGTTTTCCATATACTTTTTGTACTATTACTTTTTATGAGAAATTTTATGGGCCACTACTTTGTATGGCATTAAACCGTTCTATCATCATGGAAACCAAACCAGACAAAATTACAGGTCAGATCTGTGGAGAGGCGACCCCGCTCACAGTCAGAATGCCTGTTTTTTGTTGTTGTTATTGTTGTTGTTTTTAGGTATTTTAGGGCTATAAAACCACCTGTAATTGAATAAATATAAGGTAGAGATGTTTAATGTCATACTGTGGAACATTCCAGAGCAATGACATCTCCATAGAAACAAGCAGGTGATGGACCCCAGCTAAAAAGTTACACAGTGCACCTTTAAGTTACTCTCACTTGAGGAGTAGTTTTCCCATACACGTTTTTACTTTTACTTGAGAAATTTCATGGACCACTGCTTTGTACTTCTACTTGAGTAATATTATTTTGAAGTACCTGAGTAAAACTTTTGAATGCTCCACCACCTCTGCAATTTCTTGTTTTTAAATCCAGCCCAAATCTGGTACTAACCTCAGCATTGGGGCTTGCTGGCGGGTCTTCAAAGTGAAGTTTGTCCAGATGGTCTTCATGACTTAAATTCGCTGAACTCGAATCATCTCTCGCCTCTTCCCCATTTTCAAACCCCAAAAACAGAGGAGCAATGCAGCACGCGCTAGCTTTACACAGCCCCGGCATGGCCCTCACCGCAACAGGGTCCCTCGAAAACACGTCAAAGTAAGCAAAAGCGCCTCCTTTTTAGTTTCACTTCCTCAAAATCCATTTCGTTTCGTTCCGAAGTTGAGAATTCTGTCTGAAAACTTCTGCCGTCTCCCTCTGTAGTCACCACACCTTTGCTCCAGCCCGGCAGCAGTTCCTCAAACAATGAAATCCCACTTCCTTCTCGAGGCCGTACAGCACAGGTAGCCCCGCCCCCTCCACACAGGTAGCCCCGCCCCCCCAGGTGAGTAAAGTATGCATTCTTAAAGGGGCGGCGCGCGGTTTGTTCAAAGGACAGGAGAGCTCAGAGCTATTTTTAGACAGAACGCACTGGTTTGACTGGAAATGAAAACAGTGGAGTCAGATATCTCCAGGTCGATAGCGCAGTGGAGATTGGCAGCAAAAAATCATTACAACAATGACTTGCTAATATGGAATTGGCAATCTCTACGGAACAAAAGGTAAAAGGTAGATGTTAACTTGAAAACTACCACTTGGTGAAGACAGACTAAGTTACTCAAACATGTGTGAATGAAACAAAACACAACTCCAGGTCTGTTGAGGAGGTAAAAACATGAAAACATGGCTTAAAGCTCACAAGAGTCACCTGCTTGTCTCCATGGTAATGAAATGACTTTGATCAGAATGTTCCAGAGTATGGTGTTAAATGTATCTACCTTGCATTTATTAAAGTACTGGTGATTTTGTTTCTCGAATATACTTTTAACTACAGGTTTAGCAGTTTTTATGCTAAATATTTATCTTTATCTATCTGTCTATATAAATTTATATTTTTATTTCTGTATATTTACATTGTTATTTATTTGTAATTAGTTCAAAAACTTGTTAAACTTAAGGCACAGGTTCAGTTGTGACTGTAATACCGTTTTAAAACAGTAAGAGGCAGGATACACACAGCTCCTTTAAAAACATCTTGATTTCCAACTCCTCGCTATAACACTTTGCTCTGTGACTTGCATGTTTTTAAGTGTCCTGTTCTCCTTGTTGCTCTGTGGCTCCCCCTGGTGTCCTCTTTACACACTCCTCTCTGTCTCTGTTCTTTATAGAGGGACATCTTTTTTGGAATGCACAAAACCCAAATCTTTACAACATCAACAGCTGGTTAAAAAATATGAATAATTATACAAAAATGGCAAATGTTTTTATCTGCACAGGTAAGTCACAGTCAAAAGAGGGGGTATTTGACTTTTATTTGACTTATACTGACATCACATATTTAGATCACCACATTAGCTTTTTTGTTTTGAAAATGCTATATTCACCAAAAACAACACAGTAACATGTTTAGAGGGCTCATCTCAGGCAAAATCAACTTTTCAGAGCTTTCTACCTTCTAAGAGTGATGTGTGGGCCTTGTATATGTCGCCAAAGTGGTTTTTAGATTGATTTGGCTTTTTTTTAAACAAACTGCAGAGTATTTCTGCCACTCTCCCATGTGTCAACGAACTAAAGCTGCTACAGCGATAACGTAGCAGCTACAACTATGACGCGTTTGACGTAGCAGAAAGCGCTTCACATCCGCTTCCCTCCCCCGCTGCACCGCCTCCTTTACTAATCAGTAATGTTCAGCTGATGTCGACGCGGTGCTTGTGCTTCGTGCACCTTTAAGTCCTTGTCCGATTCCGGGTCCAACACATGCGGCTGAACGCTGTATCACCATGATGAATAAAAGTTTATTCCTGCTGCTATCAGGGTGCACGTCTGTACCCCTCCCTCCCTGAGATGGACGGAGGAAGGGCGGCTCACTCAGAGCCTACGTCACGTTTGGAGGGTGGAGCCTGTGTTTTCTCAGGACGGGCGGGAGGATGAGCAGTAGTCGGACTTTCATAGTTCCTGGTCTGTGATGCCTCCAAGAAATCAGTAAGATTTCATAACTATTGTGTAATGGATGTTCCAAAACCCAAATTGTGCTTGTATATGTGCAGAAGATACAATGTGAAAAGAGTTATTTTGCATGAGACGGGCCCTTTAATGGTCCACGATATTATTGTGAGAACTTTGACAATACAGTATCACGATATTTCAGTTATTTTTACATTCCTATTGTCATGTTTTTGTATATTTACGTTCTATAATAGTTGTGTGGGAGCATGGGACTCTTAGAGCTAACCGTAAAGAGGGTTTGAATAGGGTCTGGGAGAGATCGCTAAATTACACAAACATGCATGAATGGATCTAAAACCACTTTTTTGCTTTTGATGAAGGAAACAACGCTATTACAATATTAGAAAGCTTTAAAAAAAATTACAATTTTGCATAATACCTCCTCTTTAAAACAATATGTTTCAGGTGAAGCACTTCATTAGCAAATAAAATGAGTGGGAGTGTAATTATTATCGATGTTTTTCCTCTGGTAACAGGAGGGTAATATAATCTGACCAAAAGAGGATTCTGTGAGGCCGCATTTAATCACAATCAAATCACAAATGAAATTGAAATGATCGCAATTAGAAAAATCAATAAGGCAACGGTTAATTAGGAAGTCTATTCTGCAAACAAGAAAATATGCTCTGTTAGTCCGTGTGAAAGCTGCTAACCCTGTGTGTCAGACGCCCTCCCAATGTGTCAGATGCCCTCCCAGCATGGTAGACAGTGTTGGGGAGTAACGGATTACATGTACCGGCATTACGTAATCAGAATACAAATTATGAGTAACTGTATTCGGTTACAGTTACTGTTTCAGTGAGTGGTAATTAGATTACACTTACTTTGTTGAAATAAGTGGATTACATGGCGGTATTTTCCTGTTTTCACATTTTGGGCTATATCCCATTTATTTTTCTTTTTTATTTCCGTAATTCCACTCATTGCCGGAAACCCAAACAGATCACGTGCAATAAAAGCTCTGTAAACGTCTTGAGCCAGTAGAACAGAGCCAGCAGTGCACGGGCAAAAGTGCATCTGTGTCTTGGAAATTTAGACATCACTTTGTTTTTAAAGAAAAGAGGGACGGGCGTGTGGTGGGTGTGGTATGAGAGGGGTGCATCGACCACACACTTCTCCTGACATGAGATGTAAAAAAGTAACAAATAGAAAATCATCTACAAGTTAAATGTCAAACTGGAGCTACTGGCACTGGTGAAAATGTGGACCGTGTTTTCTCGCTTATGCTGCGTAGATCATGCTTCCTCCTGTGAGCCTCTAAACCAGAACTAACACCACAACTAAAACCAGGACTAAACCAGCCCAGGACTAAACTAGGACTAAAACCAGGTCTAAACCAGGACTAAACCAGGTCTAAACAATTTGACACCTAACAATAGAGTGGACATAATTGAAGGCAGCCGTGACCTCATATATAAAACATTTCTCTATCAATAATATTTTGAATATGGTTAAGGAAAGACTGGACTTTTTATTGTCTTTTAGCAGACAAAACATCTTAAGTTAAGATATCCTCGTCTTTGCTTCTCTACAGCAAACAGTTACCTGTTCATGGAGACTTGGGCGCCACAGACAATTTGAAAAGAACAAACATGAATTTTCAGGATGTGGTCGCTACATTCATGTAGTTTTAAAAAACATGACAATATCAAGTAATCCAAAGTATTCAGATTACGTTACTCACCTAAAGTAATTTAATGGATTATGTTACAAACTACATTTTGGGATATGTAATCTGTAATTTGTAGGGGAATACATTTTAAAAGTAACCTTCCCAACACTGGTGTTAGATGCCCTCAGCTGTGTGTCAGATGCCCTCCCTGTGTCTCCATAGGGTCTCTACAAACATGTTCTGAAATGTGATTCTCGGATGAGTTTTAAATTCAGATTTCAGTCTTCTCTCACATGTGAACACTCCTGGACAGGTTTAAAATGCGAAGCGCGCCACCATATGCAGATTATGATGTTTATCGGCTGAACGCGGCAGCTGTGTACTTCGGATTTGTATGTAAATTTCCCAGAACAAATTCCCCACCGCTCTGACACGTTTCGACCTTTGACTTTTGCAGATACACAGACATGTTTTTCTAATCGTCTCTGTGTCTGCTGCTGCATACAGAATGAGTCCCTGAGCAATGTCACAGAGGCCGCAGTACCGGACAACTCCAGGAGATGGCGCCACAGGTAAGAGGTCCGTGTGGGGGAGGTTTAAAGGAACTGTTATAAAAAATATTCTACACTCACAACTGAAACACACAACTGTGTAACTTTTCTGGAGGGGTCCGCAACCGTGGAGATGTTAGTGCCTTTTATGTTTAAAGGTGCATTGTGTAACTTTTCTGGTGGAGGGTTCGTCAAATGCTTTTCTTTGTGGAGATGTTATTGCTTTGTCTGGAATGTTTCACAGTGTGGCATTAAAGCTTTCTATCTTCATGGAGACCAAGCCAGACCAAGTTACAGGTCAGATCTGTGGAGAGGCGACTCTACTCACAGTCAGAATGAGGTTTTTCTGGGTATTTTTGAGCTACAAACCACCTGTAATTGAATACATATAAGATAGAGTTGTTTAATGTCATACTGCGGAACATTCCAGGCAGAGAAATGACATATCCATAGAAACAAGCAGGTGATGGACCTCCATCTAAAAAGTTACACAGATCACCTTTAAATTGTTCAAAGTATGGTATCGATCTGTGTATTGTATCCATTATTACTGTGAGTGGGGTCGCCTCTCCACAAATCCGACCTGTAATTTGGTTTGTAAGTCTGGAGATTCTTAAGTTCATGGTCATACTGTGGAACATTCTAGGCACAGCTCTATCTCATCTCAGGAAATAGGAGATAGGATAGGAACTGAATAGGAGATCATGTCATTTTTTTTTTTTTTTTTTAGTAAATAAGAATAAATCTGCATTAGAATAATATGATTTGAAAATTAATTCATATTTCTCTTATCTTGGGAGGCAAATATATGTCATTTTAATGAAATTTTAAATAAAAAGCTTACACACAGTTCGTTTGAAAGCAGCGTTAATAAAAAAGAGTGATCTTTGGAGAGAGAGAGATAAACCCAAGGACGAAGACGACGAAGAGGATGTGGTCGGCAGTTGTTCAAACGCTGTCGGCTGTGAGCTATATTTAGACACAACAGAGATGAGCTTGTACCCTACACATTATATTAGATACAGCGGCTTTAACTTTGTGACGGTTTTTGTTTCCTGAGGATAGGTCCAGTAATTACAGAGATATGAACCATAAACCAGGTAAACAAATCTGCTGTCTGACAGTTGCACAGCAAATTCCACCAAATTCCAGTTTAAAGGGCCCATATTATGATATTTTCTGATCTATGTTATAATATTGTTTCCAGACAAACACAACTTCAGGTTTTTGAGGAGGAAACAACATTATAACACGACTAAAAGCTCACAAGAGTAAATTAAGTGTAATATATGACCTTTAACTATAGGGACCAGATATGCCATTTGTTTTAATAATAGGATTCAGTTCAAAGTTCACATTTTAAACACATCGAAAAGAATTGAAAGTCCGAAACTGTAATCCGAACTGACAAACCAATACAAGAATCACATTTCAGAACTATGTTGGCAGTTTTTTTTATGCACAATAAGATGGGAAATTTTGTCGTTTGTGGAGGAAATTATGGTACTTTCCGATTTACTATTTGGGATTTGCAGGCCTGATGTGAACTCAAACCAACGACATACCTGTCTATAACATCTGGAGGTGGTCTTTCTCTTAACATGAGCTACACGAAGCGCACTACCTTTTAACCAGGATGGCTTTGTGTGGGCAGCTGGGCACCATGGCAACCAATCCTGCAGCATTTAATAATAGAACAGATAAAATGCACAGAAAATATCAAAAGTGTATGAGGGTTTAAAGGTGCACTGTGTCACTTTCCTGGAGGTGGCTGTATGCACGAGCAGCTTGTCTCCATCGCTCTGAAATGTTCCACATACATAGGCAATGCTAACTTTTATTAAAGGACCCATCTCATGCAAAATAACTCTTTTCACATTGTATCTTCTGCACATATACAGGCACAATTTGGGTTTTGGAACATCCATTACACAATAGTTATGAAATCTTACTGATTTCTTGGAGGCATCACAGACCAGGAACTATGAAAGACCGACTACTGCTCCTTCCCCCGCCCGTCCAGAGAAAGCACAGGCTCCGCCCCCCAAACATGACGTAGGCTCTGAGTGAGCCGCCCTTCCTCCGCCCATCTCAGGGAGGGAGGGGGAGACAGGCGTGCACCCTGTGGAGTAAGTCTACAGCCCTGCAGCCACACAAGCCATTTAGCGGTCTGATAGCGGTAGGAATACATTTTTATTCATCATGGTGATACAGCGCGCTCAGCCTTATGTGTTGGACCTGGAATCAGATGAGGACTTTGAGGTGCACGAAGTGCAAGCACTGTGCCGGCATCAGCTGAACGCTAGTAGATTAATTTATTATATCGTGTACACTGCAGTGTAGAACAATTATCTTATGCTGTCGCTTGTGTCAGGGTGGAGGCGGTGGAGCGTTGGAGGGGGCGGGTGCGGAGCACATCCCAAAAGGCAGAGGAAGATGCTAACCATCTGACAAAAAGTTGGACTTCTGGACATGCTCAAGGAAGGGAGAGGATATGCGGCTGTAACAGAGTCTTGCACCAGGTCAGGTACGGGAAATAGTTGCTGAAACCAGGACTTAAGAGAGAGAACCGTGAGCCCACGCACTATCAGGCTACAGCCGCGTTTACCTTCATGAGGTGCGGAGCTGAGCTGGTCCTTTCTCCTACAGTCACCTTTGAGCCTGTCCTGACAGTAAGTCCTGTTTTAGTTCTGGTTTAGTCCTGGTTTAGTTGTACTCTTCAGTCCTGGAATCAGTTCTAGGTTAGTCCTGGGTTAGTTCTGGTTTAGTCTTGGTTCAGTCTGTGGTGTATGCAGTGCACAGTTTGATGTAATCTCGGGTTAACGGGCGGGTGCGCTGTTGTACTGCACGATGCAGGACTCTGCGCTGTAGGGCTCCATTACAGAATAAATGAATCTTCAGTTCATTACATAAAGGAGGAAAATAAAATAAGGACGACAGCAGCAATAAGTTTTAAGAAGGATGCAAAAAGGGTTAACTTTCGTGTCTGAGAAAAGTGTATAAAGTGTGTGGTGAGGGGTTTTACAGCCTTAAAACATATAATAATTATAAAATATAACGTTGAATACTTCGCGGATTTCACCTATCACGAGTAATGTTTTAGAACATAACCCCCGCAATAAACGAGGGACCACTGTACAGCAGAAATTATTCTTTTTACATTTTTACACTCCACGAACAAGAGACTAAACATGGTGTGCTGTTAGCATGCTAGTTGTTGTCAGCATTGTGATTCTGAAAACTGAAATAGTGCTTTTCTCATCTGGATTCACACACGTGCTCAGTATTGTGCTGGGGTTGTAGGATTATTATATTGTACAGTCTGTAATCTGATGTTTTCACTGTTACACAGGATTGTCAGAATAATTCCTCCCATAGACAATAGTGGATGTTGGTTTTAAGCATAAATCAAATCCTAATCACATATTTTGTTTAGACTACGACTGAACAATTTGAGAAAAACGTGTAATAATGATTTTTCTAACAAGAACTGTTTTTAATAATACAAATAATAATCAATAATAACACTATTTCTGACCTATGTTATAATGTTTCCTCACCACAAACATACTTGGAGTTCTTCTCTCAAGATGAAAACACTCTGCTCCACCTTGTGATGTCATCTGGTAACATAGGAAGTGCTCCACTGTGTTTTTAAACTCCACACACCTTCACTAGAATCATTTGGGTAATTTCAGCACTGGAATTGCCAATCTATACTGAACTAAATGTAGGTAAAAAGTAGCTGTTAATTTGAAAACTACAACTTCATGACATCACAAGGTGGAACAGAGCATTTTGAGTTTTGGAGATGCAAAAAGACTAATAATAAAGGGTTAATCAAACATGTGTGATTGAAACAAAACACAAATCCAGGTATGGTTTTGAAGAGACAACATTTGAACATGTCTTAAAGTCCATTTTGTGTCCTATAGGACCTTTAAAATGAGACACAAAAACTGAAATATGAACTGCGATTTGCTGATTGTGTAAATTCAAATTCCGAATTTTGATTTGACTTGTCATTAATCTTTATTAAAAGAATATACTTGTTCTGATACAGCTCTAGTCCTTCTAAAGCTATTCAGGAACGGTTGATTTCAGTCCTGTCAATGTGACTTTTTTAGTATCGATACTTGCTGAAATGAGTATTTAGTTTTGACACCAGTTTTAGTATCGATTAGTATCTGATTTTCGATGCGTTTGACAACCCTACATGCCAACAACAGCTATGTCATCATTCTAAAACTGACTATCTCACCCCAACCATTGTCTGGATCTAAAATTTTCCACATGGTGTCAGATGAAACAAGACACCGCCGCCCTAGTGTTGTACAAAAGTTCTGCGCTCACATTTCTGGGTCAGGAATTCTGGGTCAGTTTTCAGGTTTTGTTTCTTTGTAAAAAAAAAAAAAAAAAAAAAAGAAAAGAAAAGAAAAAAAAGCAGCATATTTTTAGTCCTGGAATGAGGCCTATGTAATGTGAGTGGAGTTTGCATGTTCTACCTCTAGTCTCCTTTCAGCAGTTACCATGGTAACGCAATATACACATTAGCAAACACAACCCAAAAAAGCTGCAAGATAGTCTGAAAAAATACAAAATGGATTTAAACATGGTATGGTATTAAACCTTTCTTTCTTTATGGAGCTGAAATCAGACCAAGTTACAGGTCAGATCTGTGGAGAGGCGACCCCACTTTAGGTATTTTGGAGCTATAAAACCACCTCTAATTGAATAAATGTAAGGTAAAGCTGTTTAATGTCATACTGCGGAACATTCCAGGCAAAGTGATGACATCTCCATAGAAACAAGCAGGTGACAGACCCCCAACCAAAAAGTTACACAGTCCAACTTTAAACTAATCTATCTGATGGGGGAATATACATTACAGGAGAGAGAATTATTCTATTTTTGAGCAATAGAAACACCAATAATGAATAGACGCGAGATGGATATGTTTAAGAGCATATCATGGAACATTCCAGGGAAAGCAATAACATCTCCATGGAGACAAGCAGGTAGCGGACCCTCCAGAAAAGTGACACAATGCACCTTTAAGTCTTACAAGCTTCTTAGAGCAGCGCCTACAGTTACTCCTCCAGGGAATGTTGATAACAGCAGCAGCAATTACGTCTTTAGGGTTGAATAATGGCACCGCTTCCTGAAGCTATTGTGAAAAAGTAATTTGAGTTTTGTTTATTTATACTGACAGAGAAGACGCTGAACTTTGTGATAGTTTTTGTTTCATGTCGTTAGACCCAGAAATGACAGAGAAATGAACCATAAACCAGGTCGACAAATCTGCAATCTGACAGTTACACAGCAAACTCCACCATAGATCTCTGACGTGTCTCCAGCTCCAGAGTTGTGTTTTGAGTAATCCTTTATTATTAGTTTGTCTACATCTCCAAAGCCGAAATGCTCTGTTCCACGTTGTGATGTCATGAAGAGTAGGGCTGGGTATCATTAAGAAATTCAATACACAGGCCACGATACGATACATATCTCGATTCGATACGATATATTTCTAAATGATTCGATACACTTCAATAAAAAATAAAGGCTAAATCATGGCTGTGATACTAAAAGTGTTTGTTAAACCACTTCTTGTGCAAAGTTCATACGAAACACAAACATTTTAATCATCAAAACAGTGTCAAAATGTCAAATGTGTCGCATAAATGAGTTTCCTTTCACTCAAAAAGCAACAAAACTGTAGCACTGTAACAGAATAATTTAGTAAAACATACCTAAAAATACTCTTGGTGATATATCGATGCAGCAGCCCACGATATCGATACTGTATCATCACATTAAACTATACCATATATCAATATTCTGATATTTTTGCACAGCCCTAATAACAGCGACCTTTTACTTTTTTAGTTCAGCAGAGAGTTGCGAATTCCAGGCCTGAAATTATCCAAATGTTTCTAGTGAAGGTGTATGGAGTTTAAAAACACAGTGGAGCACTTCCTGTATTACCACATGACATCACAAGGTGGAAAAGAGTGTTTTCGGATTGAGAAATAAACAGGGTTTGTGTGTTAAAAATGTGTGAATGAAACAAAACACAACTTCAGGTCTGTTTGTGATGAGAAAACAACATAGATCAGAAAATAGTGTAATATGGACCTTTAAATTATAGGGAGTCTAGAATGTTGAAAATAACCAGGCCAAAAACTGTACATGGGTAAATACAGAGGATGAGTTGACCCAGATGCCCTTCCGACACGCATCTTTCCTCATATGAGTCTGGACTGTAATAATCTGCTTTTTGGCTGCTCATATCTGGACAGAGAAATGCTGGACAGATTGACCTGGGAGATTATGAACATGGACTGTCTGTAATCTGGTTTGGAGGAGGGTGGAGCGCATTAAGAGCTGCAAAAACTCACCCAATTAAGCAACGCACTCAACAATGTGATTAGTTTAATAATGTTATAATGGTGTTTCCTCATCACAAACAGACCTGGAGTTAAGATTAATAGAATTTGCGTGTCAAGCGATCTCCTAAACGCATATAATCAAATTGAAACGATAAAGCTTAAGAAAGTTTATTTTAGGATGTTTTTTATATAAATAAGAATTTTTATTTTTATTTTTTTTAAGACAGAGATTATAGAACAGCTGGAAATACAGTTTATTTTGAATATATTTTTGTTTTTCTGCCTTATTTTATGTTCAAAGTATATTTTATTCATTTTATGTTTTATTCATCGCAAAACTGCTCTAAGGAACATATTTGTAGCCTCCATTTATTTTCACTTTGAAAGTATTGCATAAATTATCAATAAGTGTTTTTTTTTTTTTTGAGAGAGAGAGAAAGAGAAATGCTGAATAAATGCACCGTGTAACAAAAAAATAATCATTTGAATAATCCTGATTTTAATATTGATCAAAATAATCGTGATAAAGGAGGTGTGTTTTGTTTCATGCACACATGTTTAAAACAAACCCTGCCAATCTCTTCTGAACGAGAACGCTTGCGGGTAAAAACGACTAAATATTTTATCAGAAGTGCCTTTGGTTTGTTTGTTTTTGGAGCTTAAAAACGGAAAAATCTGAAACCACCCTCCAGAGTGGAAAAGTAGAATACGCTCCGCCGTGGCGTTTCCATCTACACTGCCCAAGATGCAAAACTCTGGTCAGATCTGCTCAGGTCGCGTACGCGTTTACGTCACCCAATCGAATTCCACATACTTCTGCGTCACTGTATGCAGGCAGATTTCCTCCTGAAAACGCTCATCTAAAAGCAGAATAAAAAGTGAAGACGCAACGCCACTTTTTCATCTTCTGTTCAGACCATCATCATATAAACAACTACCTAACTACCACTTCATGACATCACAAGGTGGAACAGAGCATTTTGAGCTTTAGAAATGTAGACAGACTAATAATAAAGAGTTACTCAAATGTGTGAATGAAACAAAACACAACTCCAGGTCTGTTTTTGAGGAGTAACAGCTTTCTAACTTGGATTAAATCTCCCAGAAGTCAATTTTCTGTAATATAAGACCTTTAAAAATCCTATATTGCACAAAATTGATTCTTGTTTGACAGAACTCAGCCTAAATATGCAGAATTTGTGTGTTAAACCTGTGTGAATGAAACAAAACACAACTCCAAGTCTGTTTGTGATGAGAAAACAACATTATAACGTAGTGTAGATCAGAAAATAACGACTCCGTTAGGAATGAAATGAAACAAAAAAGTGTAGAAAATGTCACACTTATTTAGAAATGTATGCTACAAGTTTCTGTTTATTTCCATCATCTTTTTATCAGATGTGGAAAGTGTAATATTTTGCATGTCCCTTTAAAACAACTGAAAACACTGCTCCGGGCCTGACCTTTTGAACTGTCTCCTCTCATCTCTCACTTCTGTTTTATTTTTAAACTCTGTCTCCCTCCATTTCTCCTGATGCCTTCACTGTTTATATAAGGCTGGGAGAGTTGAAATAACCTTTACTTTGGGCGGGCGCTCAGATAAACCAGGCCCATAAACGCACCGCGGAGAGCTGTATTTGTTTAACCAAACGTGGAGCTAAAATTAGATGAGGTTTCGCAGTGGGCGCTAAAAATGGACACGCTGGTTTTATTAGAGCTTTTTTATGACAAGTCCACACACCGAGGGCATATTTTGGTCGCCGTGGTTTCCCAGAGGTTTTAAAGTCGCTGTACGTGATTTTTTACTGTCTTAAAGGTGCACTATGTAACTTTTTGGTTGCTTGTTTCTATGGATATGGATAAGTCAATGCTCTGCCTAAATGTTCTAGAGTATGACATTAAACATCTCTACGTTACATTTATTCAATTACCGTCGGTTTTATAGCTCAAGAATACTGAGAAAATTAGGCATTCTGACTATGAGTGGGATCGCCTCTCCACAGATCTGACCTATAACTTGGTCTGGTTTGGTCTCCATGACGATAGAAAGGTTCAGAAATATCACTTTAATGTTATTTCCTCATCACAAACAGACCTGGAGTTGTGTTTTGTTTCATTCACACATGTTTAACACACAAATCCTTCTTCTTCTTCTTCTTCTGCTCCTCCTTGTTCTTCTTCTTCACAAAGCTCCACTGTGTTTTCAAACTTCATACACCTCCATTGCAATCATTTGGATAGTTTCAACCCTGGAATTGCCCATATCTTCTGAGGTAAAAGGAGCTGTTAACTTGAAAACTACCACTTCATGACATCACAACAGAACAGAGCATTTTGAGCTTTGGAGATGTAGACAGACTGATAATACAGGGTTACTCAAACATGTGTGAATGAAACAAAACAACTCCAGGTATGTTCTTGACAAGAATCCATTTTGTGTAATATAGGACCTTTAACATTCGGTTTATTTGTTTGCATTTTCACTTACTGTATCTTCCTGTGATATCGTGTGTAGAGTCATTTGTAAAGCTCAGAACAGCAGAGCACTGGGTGTTTGTGGTCAGTGTCAGACGAATGCCAGCTGCTCGTGATAACATTATGTAAATATGTTCTGTTCAATGACGCTATTCTTACACCAGGGACGACTATGGGCCCTTTAAGGCTCGCACCACTGCGCTGGACTGGTGACATAAACACTGCATAAAACTCAAGATATAAGACTGTTTATATCATTTAAGTGTTGTTGGAAGAGATGTTTTTGGCTTCTTTTTAACTATTTTGCAACTGGGGGTTGTGAAGCTAACTGTAAGCACTGCTCTGTCTGAAGCTGTTACTCAAGTTAGACTTTAAAGGGGCAGTGCAGAATTTTGGACATAGGGCCTCATTTTCTAATGAGCCAGAGTGTTGGAGACGTGGAGACACTTTTTAAAATATTCCATCCAGTCCTTGTATTTGCAGAGGTCGCTGGTGCTAGGCTAGTGCATGTCAATGGCCATAGTTAGCCTGCCACTAAAAACAGTCTTACCCACTCCACAAAACACCTGAAGTAAATCTATTATTACACCAGACTGTCTATGTAAATGTCTGTGTTGATAGAATAATTTTAGAAGTAAAGCCAACCTTGCATTTGAAGGATTTATGTCTGAGCAGAAGCAGTGAGTTGTACTTTGTGATGGAAAGCTTGGCAGCGGCGGACTGATATATGAGAAAATAGTCCCTCAACATGCTACAATTCATGCGATGCAAGGTTAGTTTTATTTCAAACATTATTCTATCAACACAGACATTCACATGGACAGTCTGGTGTAGATTTGCTTCGGGTGTTTTGTGGAGTGGGTAAGTAACTGCTTTTTAGTGGCAGCCATTGACATGCACTAGCCTAGCACCAGCGACCTCTGCAAATACAACGACTGGATGGAACTGGTAGTTTTCAGATTCTAGAATATGACAATGCAAGAGATAGTTTTTCCTATTGTTTATATTATACTTTGTCATGAAATATACAAAAAGTACATTCAAAAATGTTGAACCTGATCATTTTTATTAGTGACTAGAGCGAAGAACTCACAGTATTACAACAAAAATCTTTAACCTAACTATATTCACTTAAGCTGCCCCCATCTGCATTAAATAATATAGGCCTATAAAATGTTATGATGCCACCTGAAACCCAGTAATATTTAAAAAAGCGTCTCCACAAGTCTCCAACACTCTGGCTCACTAGGAAATGAGGTCCTATGTCCAAAATTCCGGACTGTCCCTTTAATCTGAGCTTTGTTTTAACACAATCTGACCAGAAAGAGCTGATTTAGTTGGAACTACAACAGGGGAGATGATTCATGCTGTTAAACAAGTGTCCTTCATATAAAACTACAGTCTAACATTAGCCAACTATTACTATTACTATTACTATTACTATTACTATCTATCATTAGTCAACAGTTTTTCAGTTAGTTACTCTCACCTTGCTGCTGAAAATGTGCTGTTTAAATCATTTTTTTTCTTGAGTTAAAACATTTCTGGCAGTGTTTGCATTGTGTTACCATGGAAACTGATCAACATTCTGCCATAGAGATACATGTAGAACACCCCCAGCATGATGCCACTGCAAAGTATCATTGAACTATTACTGGACTATAAAAAATTGTGATGGTCTTTGGTTGGCGAGTATAACAGAGGTAGTCTACAAGATCATATTTAAAGGTGCAGTGTGTAACTTTTCTAGAGAATAGTCCACCGCTTGTTCGTTTCTATGGAGATATATTTGCTTTGCCTGGAGTGGTAGAAAATAGGGGTGTGCAAAAACATCGGAATATCGATATATCGTATCGTTTAATGTGATGATACAGTATCGATATCGTGAGCTACTGTATCGATATATCACCAAGAGTATTTTTAGGTGTATTTTACTAAATTATTTTGTTACAGTGCTACAGTTTTGTTGTTTGTGGAGTGAAAGGAAGCTCATTTATGCAACACATTTGACATTTTTAGTGTTTTGATGATTAAAATGTTTGTGTTTCATATGAACTTTGCACAAGAAGTGGTTTAACAAAGACTTTTAGTATCACAGCCACGATTTAGCCTTTATTTTTTATTGAACCGTATCGAATCAATTTGAAATATATCATATTGAATGGAAAGTGCACTATATCGAGATATGTATCATATCGTGGCCTGTGTATCGAGGTATGTATCGTATCGGCAACTTCTTAATGATACCCAGCCCTAGTAGAAAAGGTTTCAAACATTTTATGAAAATTAAGATGTTTCTACTGCCGTCCACGAGTCAAAAATGAGGGATTACTACTACTACTAGAGTAAACCTGGAAGCTATAACTACAGGTAAGATCTCTGGAGAGGCGAGCACACTCACAGTAATAATGCATGATTTGTCGCTGGATTTAAAAGCGTCTCTGTATCAGCACTTCATAGAGACAAGGGTTTTCTTGGGGCGGTGCATCCTGGGAAACCATTGACGGCTTAAGCAGTGTAGTAACGCTAATGAGGCTATTTTTACAGCTCCTTCACAAAGACAATCCTCCCGTTATTTTTACACCTCTACCTCCTCTCTCTGCCCCCCGTCTCTCCCTTTTTCTCTCTCATTCTCTCTCCCCTTTTATCTCTGTGTCTTTCTGTCTCTTCCTCTCTCTCTCATTCCCCCTTTCTCCCTTCCTCTCCTTCTCTCTGTCTCTCCATCTCTTTCTCTCCTTCCTGTCTCTCCTTCTCTCTTTCTGATTCTGTCTCTCTCTCTCTCATTCTCACCCCCCTTTTGTCTTTGCTTCTCTCTCTCTTCGATTCTCCTTTTCTCATCCCCCCCTTTTTATCTCTGCCTCTCTCTCTTCTCTTCTTTCCCTGTCTCTTTCTGTCTCTCTCATTCTCTCTTCCCCCTTTATCTCTGTCTAAATCTCTCCCCCCTTCTTTCTCCCTTTTTCTGTCTCTCCCTCTCTCTCTGGTTCTCTCTCCCCCTTCATTTCTGCCTCCATCTCTCTCTCCTTCTTTCTCTGTCTGTTTCGGTCTCTCCCTCTCTTCCCCCTCCCAACTTTATCTCTGCCTCCAACTCCCTTACCTTCTCTTTCTGTCTCTTTCCCTTTCTCCCTTCCTCTCTCTGTCTCTCTTTCCCTCCATCGTTCTCTCTCCCCCTCTCCCCATCCTCTCTCTCCTTCTCTCTTTCTGATTCTTTCTGCCCACCCTCTCTCTATTTCTCTCTCTCATTCTCACTCCCCCTTTTATCTCTGTCTCCCTCTCCCCCCCTTTCTTTCTCTATCTCTTTCTTTCTATCTCTTTCTCCCTCTCTCTCTAATTCTCTCTTCTCCCTTTATCTCTGCTTCCATCTCTCCCTCTTTCAGTCTCTTTCTCTCTCCCCCCTTCATCTTTGCCTCCATATCTTTCCACTTCTTTCCTCGTCTCTTTCTGTGTCTCTCTCTCTCTCTTTCTTTCTCTCTCCCCCCCTCAATCTCTGCTTCCTTCTCTCTCTCCTTCTTTCTGTCTCTTTCTCTCTCCCCGCTCTCTTGCTCCCTTTCTCATTCCCCCTATCTCCCTTCCTCTCCCTCTTTCTCTCATTCTCTCTCCCCCTTCATCTCTGCCTCCATCTCTCTCCTCTTCTTTCTCTGCCTTTCTCTCTCTCTCTCTCTCTCTCTCTCATTCTCTCTCTCTCCCCTCTTCTCCCTGTCTCTCTCTTTCTTTCTCTCCATCTCTCTCTCCCCCTTTATCAATCTCTCTCCTATTCTTTCTGTCTCTCTCTCTCTGCTCTCCCTTTCTTATTCCCCCTTTCTCCCTTCCTCTCCTTGTCTCTCTCTTTCTTTTTCTCCATCTCCATCTCTCTCTCTGATTCTCTCTCCTCCTTTATCTCTGCCTCCATCTCTCTCCTCTTCTTTCTCTGTCTTTTTCTCTCTCTCCCTTTCTCATTCTCCCTTTCTCCCTTCCTCTCTCTCTCTCTCTTTTGTTCTCTCTCTGTCCCTCCCTGTCCACTTCTCTCCAGTGTTGGGAAGGTTACTTTTAAAATGTAATCCCCTACAGATTACAGATTACATACACCAGAATGTAGTTTGGAACGTAATCCATTAAATTATTTATGATGAGTAACGTAATCTGAATACTCTGGATTACTTGATATTGTCATGTTTTTTTAAACTACATGAATGTAACAACCACATCCTGAAAATTCATATAGTAGTTTGTTATAGTTTGTTCTGGTTTAGACCTAGTTTTAGTCCTGGTTTTAGTCCTAGTTTTAGTCCTGGTTTTAGTCCTGGTTTAGTCCTGGTTTTAGTCCTGGTTTAGTCCTGTTTTGTCCTGGTTTTAGTCCTGGTTTAGTCCTGGTTTAGTTTTTAGTCCTGGTCCTGGTTTTTAGTCCTGTTTTAGTCCTGGTTTAGTCCTGGTTTTTAGTCCTCCTGGTTTTAGTCCTAGTTTTCCTGGTTTAGACCTAGTTTTAGTCCTAGGTTTTTTGTCCTGGTAGTTAGTCCTGGGTTTAGACCTGGTTTAGACCTGGTTTTAGTCCTGGTATTAGTCCTGGTTTAGACCTGGTTTAGACCTGGTTTTAGTCCTGGTATTAGTCCTGGTTTAGACCTGGTTTAGACCTGGTTTTAGTCCTGTTTTAGTCCTGGTTTAGTCCTAGTTTTAGTCTTAGTTTTAGTCCTGGTTTTAGTCCTGTTTTAGTCCTGGTTTAGTCCTGGTTTAGACCTGGTTTTAGTCCTGTTTTAGTCCTGGTTTAGACCTGGTTTTAGTCCTAGTTTGGTCCTGGTTTTAGTCCTGGTTTTGTCCTGGTTTTAGTCCAGGTTTTCATCCTGGTTTAGTCCTAGTTTAGTCCTGGTTTTCGTCCTGGTTTAGTCCTAGTTTAGTCCTGGTTTAGTCCTAGTTTAGAACCTGGTTTTAGTCCTGGTTTAGCCCAAAATGTGAAAACAGGAAAATACCGCCCTGTAATCCATTTATTTCAACAAAGTAACTGTAATCCAATTACCACTCATTGAAACAGTAACTGTAACTGAATACAGTTACTCATCATTTGTACTCTGATTATGTAACTCTGGTACATGTAATCTGTTACTCCCCAACACTGCTTCTCTCCTTGTCACTTTCACTCACCCCCTCCTCTCTCTTCCTCTCTCTCCTCTCGGTCCTTTTCCTCCATTGTCCAGGGTGAAATGTGATCATGTTCAGTGCACGAGCTCGAGTGTTGCTGGTGGTTTTTCTCTTTGTCAGAACCACTGTGTTTCTGTGGAGTGTGTTTGGAGCAACTGAGCCGGAGCCTGAGGGGCCACGGCTCTTTCTCTATTGATCCCACTGGACTCAATATTCACTTACGCTTCCTCCCGTCTCTATTCATTATTATTGGCTTATTGAAACTTTGCAGCTGATATCATCACCGGTCCCTGCGGGGTTGACGCTAACTGGAGGCACTGCGCTGTGTGAAGCTTTTTTAGACTTTAATCTGAGCTTTGTTTTAACACAATCTGAACAAAAAAAGAATTGATTTAGCTGGAACTGCAACAGGTGAGCTGATTTGTGCTGTTAAACAAGTCTCTTACACAAAAAATTACAGTCACGGGTTAACTAGTATTTCTCCAACAGTTTTTCAGTTGGTCACTCTCACTGTGTTGTTTTTTTAAAATCAAACTCCTCAACAGCACCATGAATGCTCGTAGTGATTAGGGCTGGGAATCATTAAAGGGCCCGTCTCATGCAAAATAACTCTTTTCACATTGTATCTTCTGCACATATACAAGTACAATTTGGGTTTTGGAACATCCATTACACAATAGTTATGAAATCTTACTGATTTTTTGGAGGCATCACAGACCAGGAACTATGAAAGGCCGACTATTGCTCATCCCCCCCCCCGTCCTGAGAAAACACAGGCTCCGCCCTCCAAACGTGACGTAGGTTCTGTGTGAGCCGCCCTTCCTCCGTCCATCTCAGGGAGGGAGGGGGAGACAGACGTGCACCCTGATAGTGGCAGGAATAAACTTTTATTCATCATGGGGATACAGTGTGTTCAGCCGCATGTGTTGGACCCGGAATTGGACGAGGACTTTCAGGTGCACTGCATCGACATCAGCTGAACATTACTGATTGGTAAAGTATTAATAAACACTAGTAGATAAACTTATTATATCGTGTACACTGCAGTGGAGAACAATGAGCTTATGCTGTCGCTTTTGTTTAGGTGTTCATGTGGGAATTGTCAGCAGAGGTGAGCTGGAGGCGGGGCAGAGGCGGTGGAGCGGGGGACGGGGCGGGTGTGGAGTGCTTTCTGCTACGTCAAATGCGTCATAGGGAGGGTGGCAGAAATACGCTGCAATTTGTTTAAAAAACGCCAAATCAACCTAAAAGCCACTTCGGCGACATATACAAGGCCCACACATCACTCTTAGAAGATAGAAAGCTCTGAAAAGTTGATTTTGCATGAGATGGGTCCTTTAAGAAGTTGCCGCTATGATACATACCTCGATACACAGGCCACGATACGATACATATCTCAGTACAGTGAGATTCAATTTTTGATACAATATATTTCAAATTGATTTGATGTGGTCCAATAAAAATAAAGGCTAAATCATGGCTGTGACACTAAAAGTATTTGTGAATCCACTTCTTGTGCAAAGTTAATATGAAAAAGATCAATTTTAACAAAACAATTTTGTCAGATATATACCAAAAAATACTCAATATATGGTGATATATTGATACAGCAGCTCATGATATCAATACTGTATCATCACATTAATCGATACGATATTTAGGTTTTTTTTGCACATCCATAGTAGTGATCACAGGCTCCTGAAAATGTGTTGTTTAAATTGATTTAGTATTTTTTCAGACAAACTAAAAACTGTTTTGACAGTGTTTGCATTGTGTCACCATGGTAACTACTGAAAATTCCTCCAGAGAGATACATGTAGAACAGACTTGGGCACTGTACAGTTCCTGTGCCACATATGGTCCTTTGGTTGACTGTTTATGCTCATTTGGAATTACAAAATAAACATATTTTATCATTTTTCCATATGCATGGATTTAAGCTGCATTACTTTTATTTTAGAGGTGTTTTTTAATGACATTTTTTGTAAGGCAACCTCACTTTTTCATTGCTTAGTCATAACACATCCTCTTTAGAGCATGGAAACCTGACCGAAGTCCGACGGGATGGACTCGGACACATCAGCGCGTCAGCTGTTTCCTGTCAACAGTAAAATGAGTCGCTGTGAGACTCTTAAGTGTTCAAAAGATCAGAGCACTGCACTTCTAGTTTAGATACAAGTCAGAACTGTGTTATTATTATTTGTGATGTGATGCAATCCTTCAGATACATGATTTTTAAAGCATAAAAGATTGATGATAAAGTACACAAGACGTAGAGTCATCATGGCTAATCTGCAGCTTCACCTTGATCTGTGTGCTGTGTGGATGTGGGCCGAGCTCGGACAGAAACATTCAGCTCGATCCACACACTTATACTTGTACCAGTCTTACCAGCTTAAAATAAAGAAATATAATTAATATTATGCAGAATTGAGTTCTACATTTTGGGCTGGCCCTCAACAATAATTTCAGTTTCTCTTGTTGCCCCAGGGAAAAAATAATTGCCCAGCCCTGAAGTAGAACATCCTCAGCGTGAAGTCACTGCAAAGTATCAATAGAATGTTTTTCTAAGCATGACAGGTCAGATCTGTGGAAAGGCGAGCCCACTCACAGTAAGAATGCATGTTTTCCCAGAGAATTTTGAGCAATGAAAAGATGTTTTTAAATAAGTGTAAAAAAGACAAATAATAATAATAATAATAATGCCATACTGTGGAACATAGCAAAGTTACTCTATGGACATAAGCAGGTGGTGGACCCTTCAGAAAAGTTACACAGTGCATCTTTAATGTTTTAAGGGAAATTTCGAGACATTTCTAATCCTTTTTTGATGTTGCCCTAATCCGATTTAAGACCCGCACAGAACCGGAGGAGGGGTTGCCTGGTCCTGATGCGTTGCCAGTTCAGCAGAGTATGATTCAGCGTTTGGGTCTGACTGCAGAGGATGACTCAGGGATGGAGGGAGGCAGACGAGGAGATAAAGAGAGAAAAGAGAGGAAAAAAGAGAGGAGCTAAGAACTGAGCGCGGAGAGGATTATATGTATTCACAGTTTGTCATTCTCCAGTTTGAGCCATATATATGTCTGTCGAATCTGGGTCAATCATGTTAACACGGAAACGATTAAAAATGTTCTCTGTCAGTGGAAACCTAAGATCGCTATTCATCTGAGTTAAATAGAGCTTGCAAATAAAGTTTCATAATGTTTATTTTTACAAAAACACTCGCCCAAATCAGTCAGTTAGCTCCATGTTTCTGTGCACTCATCTCTTTGCTCAGGTTCAGTGTTGTATTTACTCAAATGTTGGGCTCAGATTTAACGTAAAATTTTCATATTTAAGAATTAAACTTGTCCATTTGATGTTGCCGTAGTACATATTTGTGCAAAAGCATCCGAGCACGTGCAGAAGTAATTCTTTAATGCAAATTCAGCTCTGACTCAAACTGGGGAATCACAGCGGTGACACAATACAGGATGTTACTGTAAATACTTGTTAAATACTGTACAATGTGCACCGTGTAACTTTTTGGTTGGGGGTTCATCACCTGCTTGTTTCTGTGGAAATGGATTAACTACTAGCATGTAAAACTGATTTCAAGTGCTTTTCAAGTGCTTATTCAGCATCTTTGAATTTATTATCAGGCCATTCATACTAAACATAAACTTCTTTTAAGTATATTTATCTAGAATTTAGCAGAAGTTTAAAGAGTTTTATCTAGAATTTGGCATCTGAGAACTTCTTATTAGGTCATGAACACTAAGCATAAACTGGTTTTAAGTATGTTTATCTCAAACTTAGCATCCATAAACTTATTTCCAGCCCATGAACACTTACCAGAAACTGCTTCATTCTAGCCTAGAGGGAGTTTATTTTAAGACAAATTGTCAAATAAAATGATCTTGCTGCATGGACAGATAATTTCACAACTTTTAAGTCATTTTCTGACAGATTTAAGTTTATATCTTACATTCTGGCCAAGCTTTTTTGCACTGCAGGTTAAGGCTGCGCAATACATTTTTGATGGCAGTTTCAGTTTGTGTGTGAAACGATCTCCAAACTCATATAATCGAGTTGAAACGATTAAACTTAACACAGTTTAACAGTTTATTTTGGATACATTTATGTTTTTCTATGACTTATTTCATGTTCAAAGTATATTTTATTCATTTATATTATATAATTTTTATCCAGTTTTATACGTCACAAAACTGCTTTAAAGTACATATTTTGAGAGAGAAAAATGCTGAATAAATGCATCGTGTAACCAAAAAATAATCGTCTGAATAATCGTGATTTCAATATTGACCAAAATAATCGTGATAATGATTTTTTCCATAATCGAACAGCCCTAGTGCAGGTGATTTTATAGCTCCAAAATACCTAGAAAAAAAGGCATTCTGACTGTAAGCTTGGTTGTCTCTCCACAGATCTGACCTGCAACTTGATCTGGTTTGATCTGGTTTAATGCCATACTGTGAAATCTGACAAAGCAATAACATCTCCAAGGATTAAAGCATCTGACGGAACCCTCCACCAGAAAAGTAACACAATGCTCCTTTAAAAGATTCTTGAGCTCCTGACCAAACACCAGTGACATGTTCCTCCACTTTCATGTCGCCCAGTTTGGCTGTAATTGAATAAATGTGAGATAGTTCGCACTCAGGTCCATCAGCCTCCAGAGGATCAGGAGCCAAATGCTAAAAGCCTGGAAGCAGAATCAGCACAAGTGTGAAAAGAAGACGTCACTAAGCACTTCACGGCCCTGTGTTTAAAGCGACACCATATCCTGTAGAAAGAAGTGGATGAAAAACAGAGGACGTCGCTCAGAACGTTCGGCTGCAGTCAAATGAAGCTCAGTGAGGCGGCAGTTATAGGGGCTAATCTGCAACCAGGGACCATATTTGGAAATCTGAGCAGGAAACCAAAGAGCCAATTAGGAGTGAGGCTGCTGAAAGTAACGCCAACCTGTTTCTAAAGCTAGCAGGAGCAGTCTTTGGGAAAGGAGGCACCGGATTGGTCTGTTATTAATGTTCATTTTTAGATTTTTGAACACAATAGTTAAAGGGTTCAGCACAGTTTCCCGCAGAAAATTGTTTAGTCAAGGAGGTGACCGAGGGGGGTGATGGTCGGTGAAAGTGAGGACCGGGGCGCGACCACCGTAGTTTTGTGAGGATTCACCTGGTTCAGAGGGACACAGTCAAGGCAGGGGGAAATAGATGCATCACGAATTTCGGACTTCCGGTCATTGCGCAGTGCATACTGGGAAGGATTTTCCGAAAAAGTGAGCATCAAAGCGCCATGTTTGTTTTCCCAGTGGGATGCGTCTATTGACAAAGCCAGTCTTTTCTAGTCTTTTGAACCATATCACTTTTGTTTCAGGTTCTGATATTGTCATATTTTAGTTTTGGGATTCGGACATCGTAATTGTGTGGTTGTTGGATCCTAACTGTGGAAAACGGCTTGAGAAATGGGCTTCGGAAGTTTGCAAACTCCATAAATGCAAAAGGGAATCAGATGTGTGTGACTGCAAATGTCCGTTCAAACTTTCCTGTGGATCAATACTGCCCATCGCCTTCACCTTTCACTATTTTTCAATTCCGTTGGGAAGGAAAACAGTTTGAACAGAGGTTTGCAGTCACACACATCTGATTCCCTTTTGCAGTTATGAAGTTCGCAAACTCATTTCTGTGCTCTTAACTCTTCACACAGGATTCATTGTGTTACATTTACTGTTCTGCTCTCTGTTTCACCTCTCTGTGCCTGTATGTCGTTACATCGGAGAGTCTAAAAATAGCCGTTTAAGTCAGTTTCTCTTTCGAAAACTCTCGAACAGGAAGTGATTGCCTTCACCACAAAACGCAAAGAGAGCAGCACAATCACACGCTCCCTGCACGCAGTGCACTCCGGCAACAACTGCAACAGAAGCAAAACAGGGCTCAAAGATATATGATACATGTTTTAAAGGGCCCATATTAGGCTATTTCTGATCTATGTTCTAATGTTGTTTCCTCATCCCAAACAGACCTGGAGTTGTGTTTTGTTTCATTCACACATATTTAAAGTTCTGTGTTTTTAAAATCCATACACCTTCACTAGAATCACTTGGATTACTTCAGACCTGGAATTGCCAGTCTCTACTGAACAACATTTAAAAGGTAGAGGTTAATTTAAAAACTAATACTACATGACGTCACAAGGTGGAAAAGAGCAATTTGAGCTTTGGAGATGTAGACAGACTAATACTAATGCGTGAATGAAACAAAACACGACTCCGAGTATGTTTTGAGATCTAAACTACAGGGTTCGCAGTTTTTATGCAGAATAAGACAGGAGATTTTGTTGTTTGTGGAGAAATTATGGTACTTCAAAAATTGCAGCCTTTGTGATTTGCTAATTGTGCCCTACATAAGGATAACAACTGCAAAAGCTCAGATCACGAAAACGGTTTTGTATCATTAACAAGTTGCCAATACGATACATAACTTGATACATACGCACGATACGCATCTCAATACAGTGAGCTTTCAATCTGATACGATATATTTCAAATCGATTCGATGCAGTTCAATAAAAAACATCATGATCATCATCAAAATAATTTAGTGAAATATACCAAAAAGTACTTTTGGTGATATATCGATACAGCAGCCCACGATATCAATACTGTATCAACACATTAAACTATATGATATATTGACATTTCAATATTTTTGCACACCCCTAATCATGAATAGACCTGATACTCAATACCGATTCTGATACCACAATGATACTATTTAGTCAACAGAATGTGATTTCAACATTAAATTGTAAGGCTGTGCAATTAATCGCTTCTGTCAGTCTGCCCCAGGGCAGCTGTGGCTACAATAGTAGTCTACCACCACCAAGTGTGGAGTGAATGAATAATGCTCTGTAAAGCGTCTTTGACAAAAAGCACTATATAAAACTGATGCATTATTATTAGTAGTATTAACTGAATTTTGATCGTGATTTCGATTTGTGTGTCAAACGATCTCCAAACTCATATAATCAAGATGAAACGATTTAAGCTTGACAAAGTTTATTTTGGGATATTGTAGAACAGCTGGATATATATTTATTTTGGATACATTTATGTTTTTCTATGCCTTATTTCATGTTCAAAGTATATTTTACTTATTTTATATTTTATACATCGCAAAACTGCTCTAAGATACATATTTGTAGCCTTCATGTATTTTCACTTTGAAAGTTTTGCGTAAATTATCAGTAACTTTTATCAATAACTACTTTTTTGAGAGAGAAATGCAGAATAAATGCATCGTGTAACTAAAAAAAATTATCGTTTGAATAATCGTGATATCAATATTGACCAAAATAATCGTGATAAAATTTTTTCCCATAATCGAGCAGCCCTATTAAATGGTAGTATTTTCTTTCCTATTCCCATGTGGGTTTATATGTGTGTAATCCCTCAGAGGTCCAGGCTGGTTCCATTGTGGTCCATGAGTGTACACTAGTCTGTGTGCTCTTCTACTTGTTCTGATACAGCTCAAGATCATTGTAAAGACATTCAGGAAAGCTTCACTTCTGTCTTGTCAATGGGACTTTTGTAGCATCGATATCTGCGAAAAATAAGGATCTACTTTTGATACTAGTTTTAACATGAGTTAGTGTCTGTTTTTCAATACTTTTGACAACTCTAGCTGACAGCAGAGAAAGGAGGAGGGAGAGAAAGAGAGGTAGACAGAAAGAGAGGAGGTGGGAGAAGGAATAGAGAGAAGGAAAAGTAGAGAAAGACTGAAACAAAAGTGGAGGAGTGGAGAGCCAAATGCCTCCGCACACACATGATTGATAGCCACGTTAGCACATTAGCATCGAGTCGAGAGAAACAGGGGCACAGGGCACCTGTCGCACCTGTCCCACCTGTCGAAACGTGTGAAACGCCAAGAGAAGAGGTGAGAGAGTGAGGGAGAGAGAGCGAGAGGACAGGAGGAAAGTGGAGGACAGGAGAGAGAATGGGAGAAAGGGAAGAGAAAGAGGACGAGGAGGAAAGAGGAGTAGAGAAGAGACAAGAGGATGAAATGAAGAGAGAGGAGGGGAGAGAGAGGACAAGAGGAGGAGAGGGGAGAGGAGAGAGAGGAGGAGGAGGAAAGAGAGGAGAGAGTAGAAGGAGGAGAGGAGTTAGGAGGAGTAGAGAGAGGAGAGGAGAGAAGAGAGGAGGAGAAGAGAAAGAGGAGAGCAAGGAGTAGAGAGAGGAGAGGAGTTAGGAGGAGTAGAGAGGAGAGAAGAGAGGAGGAGAAGAGAGAGGAAAGAGTAGAAAGAGGAGAGGAGTTAGGAGTAGAGAGAGGAGAGAAGAGAGGAGGAGGAGAGAGGAGAAGTAGAGAGAGGAGTAGAGAGGAGAGAAGAGAGGAGGAGGAGAGAGGAGAAGTAGAGAGAGTAGAGAGATGGAGAAGAGAGAGGAGAAGAGAAAGAGGACAGCGAGGAGTAGAGAGAGAAGAGGAGTAGAGAGATGAGGAAGAGAGAGAAGAGAAAGAGGAGAGCAAGTAGTAGACAGAGGAGAGAGGAGTAGAGAAAGGAGAGAAGAGAGGAGGAGAGAGAGGAGAAGTGGAGAGAGGAGTAGAGAGATGGGGAAGAGAGAAGAGAAAGAGGAGAAGAGAAAGAGGAGAGCAATGAGTAGAGAGAGGAGAGAGAGAGAGAGAGAGGAGAGAGAGAGGAGAGAGAGAGAGAGAGAGAGGAGTAGAGAGATGGAGAAGAGAGAGAAGAGAAAGAGGAGAAGAGAGAGAGGAGGAGAGAGAGAGGACAGCGAGGAGTAGAGAGAGAAGAGGAGAGAGAAGAGAAAGAGGAGAGCAAGGAGTAGACAGAGGAGTAGAGAGAGGAGTAGAGAAAGGAGAGAAGAGAGGAGGAGGAGGAGAGAAGAGTAGAGAGATGGGGAAGAGAAAAGAGGAGAAGAGAAAGAGGAGAGCAATGAGTAGAGAGAGGAGAGAAGAGAGGAGGAGAAGAGAGGAGAGAAGAGAGGAGGAGTAGAAGAGAGGAGAGAGAAAAAGTGGAGAGAGGAGGAGAGAGAGGAGGAAGAGAGAGAGTAGAGGAGGAGGAGTCGAGAGAGAGGAAAAAGAGAAGCGTAGGAGGAGAAAGTAGGAAAGGGAGGGAAGAGGAGAGAGAAAGGAGAAGAGAAAAGAAGGACGGAGAAGAGCGGAGAGATAAATAATAATCCCCGACTATTAGAGACGAGTGAATCTCCATGAATATTTGATGAGCTTGGGTGAGCAGTCACTCCTCTGTCAGTAAAAGCGTGCGGCGCGGAGTCACACGTCAGATCTGCGGAGAGGCGACCCTGACTTTAATTCAGCCCAGCACCTGTCATATTTCAAACTTCACAACACGACAGGTGAAAGAAGGGAAGAACAAATGGAAGATGAAAGAGGAGAGAGAGACAGAGGGAGAGTGGGAGAGAAAGAGGGGGAGGGAGAGAGGGGGAATAGAGAAAACAAGATGGATGATGAAAGAGAGAGAGAGAGAGGGAGGGAGGGAAGGAAAGAGGGAGAGGGTGCATAAAGAGAGACAGAAAGCCTGAGCCAGTGCAGCCGCAGAGGAATACTGATTGTCTTTCTTTTTGTGTATTTTCTGATCCATCCATCACCCCGCCCTCCTCTTTTTCTCTCTCCCTCTGTCGCTCTTCTGGAGTAGAGGGAGTAGAGGATGGCAGGAAGGAGAGGAGAAATGAGGGGAGAGAGTTAGAGGACAGCGAAGAGAGAGAGAAAGAGAGGGAGGAGAGAGAGGGAAGAGGAGGAGGAAGGAGGACAAGAGAAGAGAGAGGGAAGAGAGGAGAGAGGGAGGCAGATGAGGAGAGAGGAGACGAGAGAGAGGTCAGAGGAGAGAGGAAAGAGAGGAGGAGGAGGAGAGAGGGAGGCAGATGAAGAGAGGAGAAGAGAGACAGGTCAGAGAAAGAGGAGAGAGAGGTGGAGGAGGAGAGAGGAAGGACGAAGAGGAGGAGAGAGGAGGAGAGAGAGGGGCAGATGAAGAGAGGAGAAGAGAGAGAAGTCACAGAAAAAGGAGAGAGAGGTGGAGGAGGAGAGAGGGATGCAGAGGAGGAGAGAGAGGGGCAGATGAGGAGAGAGGAGAAGAGAGAGGGGCAGATGAGGAGAGAGGAGAAGAGAGAGATGCAGATGAGAAGAGAGGAGACGAGAAAGAGGAGAGAGGTGGAGGAGAGAGAGAGGCAGATGAGGAGAAAAGAGAGAGGTCAGAGGAAAGAGGAGAGAGAGGAGAGAGGTGGAGGAGGAGAGAGACAAGAGAGACGAGAGACGTGGAGAAGAGAGAGAGAGAGGTCAGAGGAAAGAGAGAGTGAGGCAGATGAGAAGAAAGGAGACGAGAAAAAGGTCAGAGGGAAGAGGAGAGAAAGGAGAGAGATGGGGGAGGAGAGAGAGGTGGATGAGGAGAGAGGAGAAGCGAGAGAGGTCAGAGGAAAGAGGAGAGAGGTGAAGGAGGTGAGGAGAGAAGGGAGAGAGGTTAGAGGAGAGAAGAGAAGAGAGAGCAGGAAAAGGAGAGTGGGGAGAAGAGGAGGAGGGGTAGAAGAGTCTAGAAGTCTAGATCGTTCTATGCATCCTTTGATCCATCCATCATCCTCTCTTTCTCTCTCTGCGATCCTCCATACAAAAACAACATCTCCACGGCGACGAGCGTGGAGCCAGAAAAGTTCCGAGATGCGCCTTTAAACACTTAGCAGCACTTACGGACGCTCTTCGGCACAATCCCTCACAGTCTGCGGGGAATAACATTACTCGCGCGCTTCCCGCTTTCCCGGCAGTGACGCGATCCCGACGGTCGATGTGGCGTCTCCGCTTTACGGGGTCAGATCAATGGAAAGTGGGTTAGTAGCTCGGGGGACCCTCTCGCTGTGAGGGGAGGTGCATGATTTAGGGCCTGCTGGATTTCATTACGCTGATCGATACGGCGCAGACGGGAGCTAGTTAGACACGGCGCTCACTGATTTCCAATAGACAAGCTATCAATGCCAATCAGAGCAAGAAATATGGAGAAAATGTCAAAGTATAACCGCGATGGATTGGTTAGATAAATAAAAACATCAATATAAAAGTAAATCAATCAATAAATAAAAGATTTGAGCGCAGACTGAAATTGGAACTTTAAACAGGGTTCCCAGACAAAATTTCAAAACTTTTTCATGATCTAAAGAGAATTTTGTCAATCCTTTCCTCTCTCCTTATGGTTTGGTATTCAAGTTTTTTAACATTCAAAATACTCTCAGTGCATTTATTGTCGACTCTCAGAAATATTCATAATAGCCTAATGAGAAATTAAAGGGACAGTATGGAATTTTGGACATAGGGCCTCATTTCTTAGTGAGCCAGAGTGTTGGAGACGTGTGGAGACACTTTTTTAAATATTCCATCCAGTCCTTGTATTTGCAGAGGTCGCTGGTGCTAGGCTAGTGCATGTCAATGGCCATAGTTAGCCTGCCACTAAAAACAGTCTTACCCACTCCACAAAACACCCAAAACAAATCTATTATTACACCAGACTGTCTATGTGAATGTCTGTGTTGATAGAATAATGTTTGAAATAAAACTAATCTTGCATCACATGAATCGTTGCATGTTGAGGGACTATTTTCTCAGCAGTGGAATTGTACTTTGCTGGTAAGATAGGTGCTAGGTGATATCACTCCACCGCTGCGGAGCTTTTTATCAGGAAGTACAACTCTCTGCTGCTGCTCAGACACAAATCCTTCAAATGCAAAGCTGGTTTTACTTCTAAAACAGACATGTCAAACCTGCGATATAATTTATATTTGGCCCACGAGATCATATCAAATATGTATTAGAGCTGACCTGCCAGGCTATAGAGATATTACTGATTTAAAATGTTGTTATTATTTTATATTCTGCTTGTTCTGGATTCAATATTTATGCAAAACTATTATTAAATATTTATTTTAATAAGAAAAGGTTTAACATTACATATCTTGAAAAAAGAGAAAACATGCAGACGTTGTTAAATAAATAAATATTTAGTTTGGCCCAGTCCAATTTTTAATTTTGGCCTCTGTGAAATTGAGTTTGACACTCCTTTCCTAAAATGATTCTATCAACACAAACATTTACATCAACAGTCTGGTGTGATAATAGATTTGTTTCGGGTGTTTTGTGGAGTGGGTAAGACTGTTTTTAGTGTCAGGATAACTATGGCCATTGACATGCACTAGCCTAGCACCAGCGACCTCTGCAAATACAAGGACTGGATGGAATATTTAATAAAATGCCTCCACACGTCTCCAACACTCTGGCTCACTAGAAAATGAAGCCCTATGTCCAAAATTCCACACTGTCCCTTTAACAGAACTCTGTAGTTGAGTGAAAGAGATACTAAAATTCCATGACTTATCCAAAAACATTCATTGAATTTACAAAATTCCATGACTTTTCCATGCTCGGAAAATGCCATTTTCAATTTCCATGTCTTTTTCAGGATTTCCATGACCGTGGGAGCCCTGTTTAAAGAGCCCATATTACACCATGTTCTGATCTATGTTATAATAGGCTCTTTCACGTTATGTCACAAAGCAGGAAGACATTTGGAAAGATGCAATTACAACTTCCGGTGTACTTACTGACACTGGCCTCGCTGACCGATACAACTATTGGTGTGTACCGCAATGTTTAATGTTATTTAAAGTGATCATATGCTGCTGTACCGATATATCACCAAGAGTATTTTTTGATATATTTTACTAAATAATTTTGTTACAGTGCTACAGTTTTGTTGTTTGTTTAGTGAAAGGAAACTCATCTATGCGACACATTTGACATTTTCACTGTTTTGATGATTAAAATGTTTGTGTTTTATATGAAGAAGTGGTTTAACAAAGATTTTTAATATCACAGACATGATTTAGCCATTATTTTCTATTGAACCGTATTGAATCATTTAGAAATATATCATACTGAATCGAAAGTGCACTGTATCGAGATATGTATCGTAACAACTTCTGAATGATACCCAGCTCTAGATAAAACTCACTGAAGTAAATGTGATCAGCGGTAAGATGAAGACTGCATTTGGAATCATCTTGAATTTGCCGCTTCATCTCTTTTAATCGCATGTACACAGTGCGTTTGTTGTGTGTCAGTGAGGAAATGATGAAAACTGAGGTGTGGTTGTAACTGATGATTAATCGAACATAACAGAACATTACAGTGACATGGAGATGAAGAAAACTTGGCCTGGGAAGTTGTAATCGCATCTTTCCAAACGTCTTCCTGGTTTATGACGTAAGTGTGAATAGAGCCTATTTCCTCATCACAAACAGACCTGGAGTTGCGATTTGTTTCATTCACACATGTTTAACACACAAACTCTGCAGATTTAGGCTTTTATACACAATACGACTCCATGGAGACACAGGAAGGGCATCTGAGTGAAAAAAACAACAAAAAATAGTGATTATGATTTGTATTCAAGGCTCATTTCCAGGAATTTGTGTCTCTTCCAGCTGCACTGACAGCTCTGGTTTGTCTCTAAAAATATCTCAAACAAACCACTCGTTTCTCTGCACTGCCTCCCACCTGTTCCACCTCTCCTCTATCTATCTGTCTATCCATCTATCCATCGGTCCTTTCCTATCCCTCCTACAATCTCACACTCTTTCTATTTCTTTCTCTCCTCTCAATATTTTCTTTCATTTCTCCTCTTCCTCCTCTTACCTCTCCTGTTTCTCTCCTTCCTCCTCTCCCTCCTTTATCCCTCTCTCCTCCCTCTCCTATCTCTTTCCCTCTGTCCTTCGATCTATCCCCCCTCTACTCTCTCGCCTTCTCTCTCCTCTATCCCTCTCTCCTCCCTTCTCTCTCCTCTATTCACTATCTCTTGCTTTCTCTCTCCTCTATTCCCAACCCTCTCTCCTCTCTTTTCTATCCCTCTCTCTTACTTTCCCTGTTCTCTGTTCCCTCCTCTATCCCTCTCTCTTACTTTCTCTCTTGTTTATTCCCTTCTCTATCCCTCTCTCCTCTATTCCCTTCTCTATGTCTCTCTCTCCTCTGTTTCCTCCTCTAACCCTCTCTCTTCCTTTCTTTCTTGTTTATTCCCTCCTCTATCCCTCTCTCTTCCCTTCTATCTCCTCTAATCCCTCCTCTATCCCTCTCTCTTCTCTGTTCCCTCCTCTACCCCTCTCTCTTACTCTCTCTCTTGTTTATTCCCTTCTCTATCCCTCTCTCCTCTATTCCCTCTCTCATCCCTTCTTTCTCCTCTATTCCCTCCTCTATCCCTCTCTCTTCCCTTCTCTCTCCTCTATTCCCTCTCTCCTCTCTTCTCTATCTGTCTCTCTTCCTTTCTCTCTTCTCTGTTCCCTCCTTTATTCCTCTCTCTTGCTTTCTCTCTTGTTTATTCCCTCCTCTATCCTTCTCTCTTCTCCCTTCTCTCTCCTGTATTCCCTCCTTGATCCCTCTCTCCTCCCTTCTCTCTCTATTCCCCCTCTCCTCCCTTCTCTCTTCTCTATTCCTCTCTCTTACTTTGTCTCTTGTTTATTCCCCTCCTCTATCCCTCTCTCCTCCTTCTCCTCTCCTTCTCTCCCCCCTCCCTCTCTTCTCTTCCTCTCCCTCTCTCCCTCTCTCCTCTTCGTCCTTCCTCTCTCCTCTCCGTCTCTCACCTGTAGCTCTTCTAAACAAACCTGTGTTATTGCGCTCCTTACATAACACTACTGCCTGCGTCGTGCTCATTGCTTTTCTGCTCCATCTACCTTTCTCTCGCTCCATCCCTCCCTCCCTCGCTCTCCTCTCCTCTTTTCCTTCCCTCACTCCATCTCCCTGTCAATGCCGCCCGCACATATTCCGCTATTTCCATCTCTCCTTCTAATTCCCTCCCTCTTCATCTCCGGTCCTCTCTCCTTCCATCAGCCATACTCTCGTTTTCATCTCCTTTCTCCTCTCCTCATCCCCCTCTTCTCTCTCTTAAACGAACATATGCAAAGTACGTTATTGCAGTCTCCCTCTTCTCTCTTTCAGACTGACTCACAGTGCATTACTGACCCTCTCCTCCTCTCTCCTCCCTCACTCATCCCTCTCTTTCCGCTTTCAACCTGACCGCAGTGCATTACAGCTCGTCCTCCCTCCACTACTCCCCCTCTCCCTCATCCCTCTCTTAATGGACCTATGCAAAGTACATCTCTTAAACTGACCACAGCACATCACAGCTCTCTCCCCTCTCTCCTCTCCTCCCTCCCTCATCCCTCTCTCTTTCAAACGGACCACAGTACATTACAGCGTTATAGCATCAAATTCAGAGTCACAAATGAAATCTTCGTCCCACACGTCCTCCTCCCCTCTCCCACCTCCTCTCTCTCCTCTTCTCCCTCTCCTCATCTCATCCTCTCACTTTTCCTCTCCTCGTCTCTCTTCTCCTTCCTCCTCCTCCTCCTCTAAGCTCCGCCCCCTCAGAGCCCACTTGTGCTTAAGCACCGGGAGCGACAGCTTCCTCCCACGAAACACCCATAAAAATACACGAGCGTCCAATCACTTAACACAAATATATCATTATGTAATCGAGACACTTCTATTTTTACAGCGGGGAAGACTTTGGATGGCAACAAGTGACAAACAAATGAGTTTCATCGTTTTCTCCATTGAAAATATTCCATTTCTAATTATAACAAAGAAGAGGAGATAATAAAAAGGAAGAGAAAAGTTTGAAAAAGAAAAGCACATTATTCATGGTTTGAAAAAAAAACTCCTGTTAATGATGCCATTTTGATGAGAATTCTGAACAAAGATTTGTTAATTGGTATGGAAACCCCCGTCTTTTTCATTATTTTAAACAAAAGGATAGCGAAAGATTTGTTCAAAATAACTTATAATGTTATAATTCCAAGAAATTTCCAAAATTCTATGAACAATTTTGCACATATTATAACTACTTATGATTACTATGTTATGCTATACACTTGACAAGATGTAATTTTAAAATAATAATTAAATGTCCTTTACCATACACTGTAAATACTGTAATAATTATCTGTAAGAGAACCCCAGGAAGACCAGCAGCTGTTGTACAGGCAGATAATAAAACAACAACTGCTAACTGTTCAAAATGAACTAGCCCTGTTTTTCACACTTTTCAGAGAGTAAAAATCCGATACAGCGCCTTTATACATTGACTTTACAGAAGTCATTAGAGCTGCAGTTTTCCTCTGAGCTGAAGAGAGTGTGAATCTGAGGAGGCACCAGGATATCGACCCACAACACGACTGGAGTAAAGTCATGTCTCTATAAAACCACAAACCACACTGACCATTAGGGCTGGGGATCATTAAGAAGTTAACAATATGATACATACCTCCATACATAGGCCACGATACTACAAATATTTGATACTATTTGATTCGATACAATGTATTTCAAATCCATTCAATACAGTTCAATTAAAAATAAAGGCTAAATCATGGCTGTGATACTGAAAGTGTTTGTTAAACCACTTGGTCAAAATGAATATGAAAGACGCCCATTTTAATCATCAAAACAGTGAAAATATCAAATGCGTTCCTTCCTCTGAACAAGACACAAAACTGTAGCACTGTAACAAAAGAATTTAGTAAAATATACCAAAAAATACTCTTGGTGATATATCAATATAGCAGCCAACAATATCGATACTGTATCATCACATTAAGCAATACGATATATCGATATTTCTATAGTTTTGCACACTCCTGCTGATCATGTAATGTGATGATCTGAGGGGTTAAATGGAGAGAAAGAGAAGGAGGGAAGGAAAGGGGGAGAGAGTGAGAGCTGAGAAGGACCTGCCTATATCTACTGAACTACTACAGCTTCATGACATCACAAGGTGGAACAGAGCATTTTGAGTTTTGGGGATGTACAGACTAATAATAAAGAGTTATTCAAACATGTGTGAATGAAACAAAACACAACTCCAGGTTTGTTTTTGAGGCAGTAACAACATTCTAACATGGCTTAACACTCTCAAGAGTCCATTTTGGGTAATGTAACACCTTTAAACAGAAACGCAATGAATCACCAACAGAACCATCTCACTTCAGAGTGGATTTTCTCTTCTGAAATTTCTCGTATCAAACACCAGACTGGCGAAGATCTGAACCACTCAAACTACAGATAATTTTGCTGAAATCCTCACTGCAGCAGCAACGTATCAGGGACCCTATAGACTTTATTATCACTATGAAAGCACAAGATAAAACCACACATTCAACAGAGCAATATCCACTCAGAATTCCCCTAAAGCTAACAACTAGCATGCAAACAGCGCACCACAATATGTTTACATTCAACCCTAAGAGCTGCTTTTAAAATAAATCTGCAATATATTAGACCAGGGGTGTCAAACTCAAATTCACAGGGGCCAAAATTTAAAACGTGGGCCAAATTTCAATAATATATGCAAGTTTAGAGATATGTAATGTTAAACTTTTTTCATATTAAAATAAATGTTTAATTATAGTTTTGCTTAAACATTGAATCCAGAACAAGCAGAATATAAAATAATAACAACACTTTAAATAAATAATGTCTCTATAGCCTCTATCTGTAGGTTTTGAACTCCTCTTAAAAGTTTTTTTTTTTTTTTTTTTCACAAGGCAGCAACCAGTCAAAAATAACAACTTACTTCAATGAAAATCTTTCAACTATGAACAGTCAAAAATCATAAAGAAAACATTAATCCGAGCTAAATCTGCTAGACTAGGATTTACTCTGATACACATGGGTCCAAAGCAGATACAAACACTTGGCATCTCTTCTTGGATACAAGTTCATCAAAGTATTAGTATTAGTATTATTATAACAATTATTATTATTAGTAGTAGTAGTATTAGCGGCACATGAGTCATACCGGCGGGCCAGGTCTAATATATATTTGATATGATCTCGTGGACCAAACATAATTATATTGCAGCCGAATTTGGCCCCCGAGCCTGAGTTTGACATGTCTGCATTAGACAAAAAGAGTGCAACCACTTTAAGAATTAAAGAAGGGGTATTTTTTACTTCTATGGGGTATTTACTGTAACACATAACATATTTAGTAAAGATGTAGCAATAAACGAAATTTCGTGATATTATATAGTCAAAAGTTTCACAATAATATCATGAGAAATCATAATATATCCAATTACAAGTTTTTTTGTTTTTTTTTAACCATAGACCATGATCCTTTGTGCTGTTTCAGTCCAATCTACATGATGAAATAATGGTTATTAATTACTTTTAAATCTTAAATGTTTGGATTATGACGAGAGAAAAGTAGCACATTTAAAACTTTGTTAGTCTACATAAAATATCACAACAAATATCGTACCGTGAGATGCAAAGCATGATAATATCGTATTGAGAGAATTGGATATCATTACATCCATAACATTTACATCACCATGTTACCTTTTATTGTTTTGAAAATGCTATATTTTTCCAAAAACGTATTAACATGTTTTATAACTTTCTGAGTTTCTTCTCGCTTTGCTCTCCATCCTAAATCACTCCCCCTTCAGAGCGCCACCACAGTCACAATCAGCGCGCATCCCGTTATTGAAACTACTGCACATCGCATCAGGTTTGTGAAGTTGTTGTGTACAGTTGTATATGATGTTTAATATATTTATGGAGAATTGTAGTGTGGGAGCATGCTTGTGGGCGGAGCTTTGCACATAATATTACTGCAGGGTTTGAATAGGGCCTGGGAGAGATCGCTAAATTACTCAAACATGCATGGATGACATCTAAAACCACTTCAAGCATGTTTTTGACAAAGGAACAGCGTTATAACATGGTAGAAAGCTCAAAAGAATTGATTTTGCGTAATATCGCCTCTTTAAAATCATCTACTTCAGTGATTGAGGCCACAGACTATAAGCAGACAGCTTTTTTGGCAGCTGTAACAGCTCAATACATTTCCCAATCAATACAGCGGCCTAACGAACTCTAATGAACTCTGTCTGATCCATACGAGACCACCCCAGACCACTCTAACCCAAAAACACACATCTGTAAATATGTGGAGCTACATTGATGCTTTGAAGTGACAACAGGCTGGGGGTGTTCTACATGTATGTTTATGGTGGAATGTTTAGAACCACCTGAGACCCGGCCCATTCATTTGTGTCCTTTATAGTGGAGATTGAGATAACTAGTCGATCTTTTAAGTGTTTAGAGACACACTCTTCAATAGGAGTTAGTTTGTGGCTGCACTATGATAAAAAATGAAGTAAGAAATTAAAAGGGAGTCTAAAAACCTTTTGAGTTGACTGTAGAAGCTTCATCAAAAAAGTTGTTTTTGTTTTTTGATAGGATGTTAACTTCACATGGATTTAACGCCAAAATGTCCCTGGTGTCCATTACAGAGGACATGTTACAAAATTATAAATACAAAAAAAAAAAATTAACAAAATCTACATGTTAAGGTGTTCATTTACCTCCAAATAGAGAGAAATACACTTTTTTCTTTGGTTCCCAGGAGGTTAGGTGCACACATTAGGAAACACTAGGGATGTAACAATAACTGAAATATCGTGATATCTTATCGTCAAAGTTCTCACTATAATATCGTGGACAAGTCTTTTTGCTTAAATTAAGAGTTATGGTGCAGCAATAGCTAAAAAAAAAAGGCAGAGGGAACTACATAGACCATGATCCTTTGCTCCATTTCAGTGTAAACTACAAGAAGAAATAACAGTTCTAAGCACTTTTAAATCTTAGTTCTTTGGATTAAGTCTTGCCATTTTAAGAAGAAAAAGAAGCATATTAACAGTTTTGTTACTCTCCATAAAATATCGCGATAAATATCGTACTGTGAGATGTATATTGTGAAAATATTGTACAGAGAGATATGGTTATTGTTACATCTCTAATCGTGAGAGTTTACACGATATCGCAATAAATATCGTGCCGTGAGGTTCATACCGTGACGATATCGTATTGTGAGACTTGAATATCATTACACCCCTAGGAAGCACTGTCAGAAAAGGTTTTAAGATGATCTGAAAACTCAAAGATGCACTATGTAACTTTTTGGTTGGGGGTCCATCACCTGCCTGAAGATGTCATTGCTCTGGAATGTTCCACAGTATGACATTAAACAGCTCTATTTTACATTTATTCAGTTACAGGTCGGTTTATAGCTCATAAACACCTAGAAAAACAAGCATTCTGACTGTGAGCGGGGTCGCCTCTCTACAGATCTGACCTGTAACTTGGTCTGGTTTGGTCTCCATGAAGATAAAAAGGTTTAACGTCACACTGTGAAACATTTCAGACGAAGCAATAACATCTCCATGGAGAAAGGCATTGGACGGACCTTCCACCAGAAAAGTTACATTTCATTTCAATCAGAATATTAATTAATTGCAAACAGAGATCATCACGTTTATGCACAACAACTTAGTTTTCTTTCTCATATTTTTTAAATGCCGTCATTGTACTTTATCCTTTTATATCTTTGTCAAGACTATTCCATAAATGAACTCCTTTCACAGCAACGCTTCACTCTATAACCTTGGATCTGAATCTGTTTTTTTTGTTTTTTTTAAACATATAGGTTCTTTTTAAATTGTAGTGTCTTGTTCTGATCAGATAGTGTTAAAACAAAGCTCATATTAAAGTCTAACTTGGGTAACAGAGCTTCAGACAGAGCAGAGCCTACAGTTAGCATCACACCCCGGGGATCAGTAAAAGGTATAAGTAATTCTACACCTTTAATCAAGGCGTTCATGAGTCTAGCGGGTGGGTAAAGGACAAGGCCTCTTCATCGCTCCATCGCTGTAATTATTTCAGGACTTTTGGGAGAAGAACTCAACGATCTGATGATGTTAAACGGGTGAAATCACTTAGCACCTTTAATATAAGCTTTTAATGAGACAGAACAGAGCAGGACTGAGCGTAAGGGGAATTCTGGGAGACTATATTTAAAAATGTGCCGTGTAAAAAGTGAAAGTGAAATACTATGTGATTAATAATAGCTCCCAGATGGTGACTAAAAAACAAACAAAACAAAAAAAAACAAAAGCAGAAATTGTCCAGACGACTCATGAATAAAAAAGGCTAATAATGAGATCAAGTTAGAAATCTAAGGGTAAAAATGGTCTTAGACTTGAAATTTAACAGGCACATCAGCTCTATAACATCTGCAGCTTTTACCATCTTAAAACACAGCGAATATTAAAGGAATACTGTGTAAACCAAAATCATAAAAACCTGTCATATGCACTTTAAAGGTCCGATATTACGCCAAATTGACTCCTGTGAGGTTTTAGTTATGTTTAGTGCTGTTACCTCCTCAAAACCAGACCTGGAGTTGTGTTTTGTTTCATTCACACATGTTTGAATAATCCTTTATTATTCGTTTGTCCACATTTCCAAAGCTGAAAATGCTTTGTTCCACCTTGTGAGGTCATGAAGCGGTAGTTTTTAAGTTAGCATTTATCTTTTATTTTTTGTTCGGTAGAGATTGGAAATTCCAGGGCTGAAATAATCCAAATGATTCTAGTGAAGGTGTATGGAGTTTAAAAACACACTTCCTGTATTACCACATGACATTTAAGACTGTGCAATTAATCGAATTTTGACTGTGATTTTGATTTGATCTCCAAACTCATATAATTGTGTTGAAACGATTTATGTGCCGATGAAAGTGAGGACCAGGGAGCGATGACAGTAGTTTGCGAGGATACGTGTTGTGAGTACGGTGCGTAATGGGAGCTACAGTATTGATTATATCCATAGACAGAGGAACGTATCGCAGTAGGACTCATATCTGTCTCACTATTTAATAGATATTTCTGCCGCTGGACTTATTTTCTCCTCTAAAGCGTTAGCTCTGCTGCACAACATGTAAACAAACAAACGCCGTGTGATGATGTCATCAGCCGTGGCCCAGTTCAGTTGTGCAGGTGTGAGTGCGGAACACAGAACCCACAACAACTGTCCTAGTGTGAGTTCTAGTTTGTGTTATTTTGGGATATTTTTATATAAATAAGTAGAGAACAGCTGGATATATAGTTTATATTGGATACATTTATGTTTTTCTATGCCTTATTTCATGTTCTATATTTTACATTTTTTTATTTATTTTATGTTTTATACATTCCAAAACTGTTTTAAGGTACATATTTGTAACCTATATTTATTTTCAATTTGAAAGTTTTGCATAAATTATCAGTAAAGTGTTTTAGGGTTGGTTTTTTTGAGAGAATTGCTGAATAAATACATTGTGTAACTAACAAAATAAATGTCTGAATAATCATGATATCAGTATTAACTAAAATAATCGTAGTAATGATTTTTTACATAAACAAGCAGTCCTAATGACATCACAAGGTGGAACAGAGAAAAGAACTCAGCCTAAATATGCAGGGTTTGTGTGTTAAACATGTGTCTGTTTGTGATGAGGAAACAGCTCTCATCCTCATCATGAGCCTCTCGTTTGGCTCTGAGCTCACTCTCTGAAGCTCTCATTGGGTGTGTTTGTGACGCAGACGTTTCATAATCAATACTATGCTGATATCTGAGGCCTTTATCTACAACAGGAACAAATATGGGGCGTTATGGGATGCCGTCTCCGTGGCGACAGGGGTTGCCCAGATCCCTGAGTGTTCATTGATCGAGGCTTCATTTAAGGACGCCAGGGAAAGCTGCAGTTTTCAGCTCAGAAAATGGGAATCACACATAACATTACAGTTCCATTAGCCAACAGTTTTTCAGTGAGTCACTCTCACCTTTTTGTGAAAATCAAACTCCTAAACAGGACCATGAACGCTCGGACTGATGACAGGCTCCTGAAAATGTGCTCTTTAAATCAATGTTGTAGTTTTTCCTTCAGTTTTCTGATGATCTTAAAACTTTTTTGACAGTGTTTGCCAACAGGTGCATTCTGTCTCAATGGTACAAAGTAATCAATGTAATCAATAGAAACATCTTAAACTTTAATCTCAGTGTTTGCTAAAGTTGTGTCTCCATGATAACAGCTGAACATTCCACCAATATAAATACATGTAGCACACCCCAAGCATGATGTTACAGCAAAGAATCAGGTTAAATTTTACACTCAACTTTTCGAAATCTACCCACCAACAGAGGCGGTGTTACCATTAGGCAAACGTAGGCAGCTGCTTAGGGCCCCCCAAACCTGGAGGGGCCCCCAACCAATTTCCCCCATTGTAGTCTCAATATGACATTAAATGAGAGTAATTTACTTTAAACAATAATCATAAGAAAAATAATAATAATCATATGTAATGGATGTAAACAAAAATGTAACTGTACTAGCAAAAAAACAAAACTACTTTCAGTTCTGGTTATCTACTAAACGACCAAACTAGTAAGACAAGTTTCCAATCCACCATAATTCAAATAAATAGAGATGTGCATGTCTCAAGAACAATGGAGAAAAACAGACAATAAATATATATTTTTTAAAAACAAAACAAAACAAAAAAACTGTGCATTATAGTGAGGACCCCAAACTCAAGTTCTCCTAGGGCCCCCAAATTGCTAACTCCGCCACTGCCCACCAAATGTTAATGTATGTATAGACCAGACCAACGCACCATGACAAAATAGCAGAAATTATGGAATAAAATAAAAAAGAATACAGAAAACCGAAGCGTGTTTTAAAGGCGAGGTGTGGTGGTACCTTGGCTCGGATCTGTCCCGACGTGGACACTTTGCGGATGAGTTTGTGAGACGTCTCCTCTTGTTCTCCATCGCTGTCTGAGGACTCCTCTGCTCCTTCTCCGCCCTCAAACAAAGAAAAATCACTTTAACTTGTAGAATTTACAGACTGAGTGATGAAAAGTTTGCACAGCGTTGTCACAGCAATGATTAATACAAAAACAAACTTTAAAACTGGCACTATTGCTGTTGCAGCTAAAATGAATATTGTTAAAATGCAGATAGTGAGTCTTGGGTCGAAGGTCCACATTTGTGAATTTACCTTTTGGATATTTCATGGTAAAGTACATTGTAATCAATAGGGAAAATCTGTCTCTTGTCCTCATCTGGGACTATGACATCATCGCGAGTGATAGGAAGAATACTTTGAAAATGTATTTAGTTACAGAATACTGAATACCTGAATACTCTAAAACATGGCCCAATCAGAGTACTGTGTTCTGAATACTTAGAATACTTTTACATTGTGTCATAAAAGTGTAAAGACAAAACACAGAATTAAAAAAAGCTTTACTGTTTGCTTCACAGTTTGTTCTGCATTTCCTATCAGTGATTAGAAAAGGAGAAATCACACATGCACGCACCACTTGACTTGTGTTATGTATTTTCCTCTCCAATAAAGTGCAGTTTGAAGCCTAAATTGTGTGATGAAGTACCACTGTGTATTCCTTCTATAAATGTGATTGCATTCTGCATAACACCAAATGAAGAAGGAACTGTACTCAGAATTAGTATTCTCAGTAGTTATTTCACAACACTGGTAATCAAATTCTAAAATCTGAAAACCACCAACAAAACAAGAAGCAGAAACCCACGAAAAGCCAAAGAGATCTGTCTAGATCTCTGCAAAGCCGGCTTAAAGCTGCATTGTGTTACTTTTCTGCTGGGAGGTCTGCCATTTGCTTGTCTCCACGGAGATGCTACTGCTTTGCCAGGTATGGAGACAAGGAGACAAGCAGGTGATGCCAACAAGGCCAAGTTAAAGTTTAGATCTGTGGAGAGGCGAGCCAGCTTACAGTAAGAATGTATGTGTTTCAAGTTTTTTTTTTGTTTTTTCTTCAGCAAAACACACTCATAGATGATATATAACCAACTAGGTAAATTTAATGCCATACTGTGGAATATTTTTTACTCATTCGTGTATTCGTCACAGGTGTATTCTGACATTATCCAGAAACAGTAGTATTTAAATGCAGAAAGAGTGAAAAGGTGTAGGTGAGGCATCATTCTTAATCATAACGATCGCAAAAGGAAGGAACGAAACAGTAACAGAGCATCAAAGTTATGGAGCTCGACAGTGATCGCCCACTCCACACTTCCTGAACGAAATTTCTCACATTTTTTTCCCATAAACTTTCTGAAAATAAAAAAATAAATAAATAAATGAACATATAAATAAAAAGTTCGAAAGCCTGCTCAAGGATGATCAGCTACATGTTAAAGGTGCGCTACGCAACTTCTAAGACGGAGGGTTCGTTACTTACTTGTCCCCATGGAGATGTTATTTCTTTGCTTGGAATGTTCCACAGTAGGGCATTAAACATATCTCCCTTGCATTTGTTCAATTGCAAGTGGTTTATCGCTCAAAAATACCTCAAAAACCTGTGCAGGCTTGCATCTCCATAGAGCTGACCATTAACCTGTCTCCATTGTGATTACCAAATTTATTTCTATACTGTGGAATAATCAAAGCAAAACAGTGATATCTCCATGGAGACAAGCAGGTGGCGGACCCTCCACCAGAAAACTAATGAACACCAGACCTATAATTTTATTTAACATTTGTTTCTGAAACTTTATAAACAGCTAAGTTATTAAAGCATTATGCAGTATCCCGTGTTTTAAAGGTGCATTGTGTAACTTTTCTGGTGGAGGGTCCGTCAAATGCTTTTCTCCATGGAGATGTTATTGCTTTGTCCGGAATGTCTCTCTGTTTTCATGGAGACCAAACCAGATAAAGTTACAGGTCAGGTCTGTGGAGAGGCGACCCTGCTCACAGAATGTTTGTTTTTCTCGGTATTTTTGAGCTGTAAATCCACCTGTAATTGAATAAATATAAGGTAGAGCAGTTTAATGTCATACTGTGGAACATTCCAGGCAGAGCAATGACATATCCATAGAAACGAGCAGGTCACGGACACCCAACCAAAAAGTTACAAATGAATAAACGAATGAGTTATGAAGATGAAAAATCTATGGGAAAAATGAATAAAAATTAAGTATCATAATTCATCTATCTATCTGCCCAGAGTTAAACATTTAAACTTCTTTTTTAAAGTGGAAGAAAGTGGTGCATGATTTAAGCTCTTCTGGACAATTATTCCAAAGGTCCTATATTACGCAAAATTGACTTTTGTGAGCTTTAAGTCACATTATGTTGTTCCCTCCTCAAAAACAGACCTGGAGTTGTGTTTTGTTTCATTCACACATGTTTGAGTCATCTTTTATCTCTAAAGCTCAAAATGTTCTGTTCCGGCTTGTGATGTCATGTGGTTGTAGTTTAACTTTAGTTCAGTAAAAATGGGCAATTCCAGTGCTGAAATTATCCAGATGATTCTAGTGAAGGTGTCTGGAGTTTAAAAACACAGTGGAGCACTTCCTGTATTACCACATGACATCACAAGGAACAGAGTCAGTTTGAGAGAAGAACTCAGCCTAAATATGGAGAATTTGTTTGTTAAAAATGTGTGAATGAAAAAAAACACAACTCCAGATCTGTTTGAAATGAGGAAACGAGATTATAACATAGATCAGAAAATATCCTAATATGGAACTTTTAAAAATATTCTGTAATGAACATTCCTGACAAAGAATTAACATCACCATGGAGACAAATAGATGCCAGACGCCCTCCACTAGAAAAGATACATATTGCACCTTTACTTTGGTATAAAAGCAAGAAACAAACAAACTCTGCTCATTGATGAAGTGATTGTGGAGTTTTACAGTGTTTCAGTTTGGTTCTGGTGAAGCTGCGATAGCACTTCCTGCGTGATAGACGCCTCTACCGAGCGCGCTCAAAACGGGCGTCACTCTGAGCTCAGAATAGCCAGGGTTTCGTGCGGTCTAGACTCTCGTGGTAAAACCAGATCGGCTCAGTGTTCACTTTTTCTCAGAAGTGAAACCTGCACTTCATAATCGGCTCTTATTTTAGTAATATCCGGTTACATATGAAACTCACAGGAGTATTATTGGCTTCGGTCACACTTATTCATTCCATTGTTAAACAAATTAATAAAGTGACAATCAGACTTTTGTTTAGTGGAGTGATGACAGTAGTAGCTGCAAATATAAAAACGGAAGTTGCCTACGCTCTTACAGTTATAACAAAGTAACTAGAATCACAACTGAGCCTGTGTTACTAGAGCTTTAACCTGCAGATGGAGGACACATCCAAGTTTGTCTCATTCTCAGTATATGGACAGGCCTCATGTGAAAACTCAGAACCTCCAGAATTCAGAGGCTGCACTAGCACTGAATCATGATTACTATGAGTGCTAGGATTTAGGTAGTGACCAATCAGATCAGAGAGACATTTAAGGTTAAACAAACTGGATTTCACCATTGAAACTGGCCAAATGAGAGACTCATGTAAGGCTCATTCTGCTTTCTGACTGGATAATCATTTTCAACCAAAACACCAGATTATAACATAAATGAATAATATATCAGGTCCAATGTTTTGTAATTAAGAATAATTCACCGTTAGAATAGTTAGTAATTCTATAATTATATATATAGTCAATTCTATATTTGATTTAAACATCAGGGTACACAGATCAGATCAGGTTTATGGAATTTAGAGGTGCACTATGTACCTTTTTCACACTATGACATTAAACTTAAAATTTTCTTCTTCAAATTGATTCAATTTCAGCAGGTTTTATAGCTAAAAAAATCCTAGAAAATAGGGATGTAACAATAACCAAAATATCGTAATATTGCATCGTCAAAAGTCTCTCAATAATATCGTATCTGTGCTTGAATTCATTGTTATGGTGCACCGTGATCTAAAAACACCTGAACTACATAGACCATGATCCCTTGCTCTGTTTCAGTGCAGACTACATAAAAAAAAAAAAACTGTTATTAACCTCTTTGAAATCTTAGGAAATCATTGGATCATGACAGAACCATCAATTGTGAACATATCATACCAAGAGATTTGGATATCGTTACATCCTTTCTAGAAAAACAGACATTCTGACTGTGAGCGGGGTTGCCTCTCCACAGATCTGACCTGTAACTGGGGCTGGTTTGGTCTGCTTTAAGATAGTTAGATTCAATAGCTGCATCAAGAATTTTGTACTTCCGGTCATTGCGCAATGCATATTGGGAAGAATTTTCCGAAAAAGTGAGCATCAAAGTGCCATGTTTGTTTTCCCAGTGGGATGCGTCTATTGACAAAGTCAGTCTTTTCTAGTCTTTTGAACCATATCGATTTTGTTTCAGGTTCTGATTTTGTCGTATTTTAGTTTTGGGATTCGGACTTCTTAATTGTGTGGTTGTTGGATGTCCTAACAGCAGAAAACATCTCGAGAAATTTGTTTGCGAACTCCATAAATGCAAAAGGGAATCAGATGTGTGTGACTGCAAACCTCTGTTCAAACTGTTTCCCTTCCCAATGGAATTGAAAAATTGTGAAAAGCGAAGGTGATGGGCAGGATTGATACGCAGGAACGCCGAAAAAGGAAACCTTTGACTGCCTAAATCATCCCGAGTTTGCAGTGAACATTTTGTATGTGGAGCACCATCAAAGCAAAATTCTTGATGCATCTATACAATACTGGGAAACATTCCAGACAAAACAATAACATCTCCATGGAGAAAAGCATTTGACTGAACCTCCACCAGAAAAGTTACACAATGCACCTTGAAAACGTAAAATCTAAATCTTAAATAGAGTTCCTTTATCTGTTTACTTACGATATGAGTGCGCTCGGATTCAGCCTGAGGAGACCCCAAAGACTCGCCCTGTCCTTCCACGTACAGGACGTTTGGGTTCAGCTTGGATGCCATTTTGGATCAGAGGTCACAGGCGAGGAGACGAGTGAGGAGATAGGACTCGAGCGAGGAGATAGGAGGCGGGTGAGGAGGTAGGAAAGGTAGACCCGGCCTCAGTCTTTGGAGGAGCAGATGTCTTCGCACAGACCAGACTCCGCCCTTCAGCTCCTGTGGAAAAGAGGAGAGTGAATTATAGATGTAGAATCTGGTAAAAACAAAAACAAACATCTGTATCCAATGCTCCAGGACAGTTTTTTAGAAATTTTTAAGGATTTATACTTTATTTGACTAGGAAAGCCCCATTACAAGAGCCTGAAGTCTTAACCTCTGTGCCAATAAATCAATGTAATTTGACGATTTATTGGTCATAGTCCCAGAAAGTGTCAGAACGTTTGAACTTTTATTAATACAAAGTTTTTTCTGTAGGTACTTCTGGATTAAATACCACACATCACATTAGGGTTAGTTCTCTCACTCGTATCGGCCGATATCAGATATTGGCAATACTTAAAGCTATATATTGAAAATTGGTATAAGAACTGAACTATAAAAAAGTCACACAAAAAAACATGAAAGCAATATTTATTTTTCCCCTGTATTTCTGGGTGATCCCTCAGTCATCCAGGTAAGATCTACAGCAAAACAAAAATTCAAGTCCGGACAATTTTCAGAGTAAAGAAAGCTTTTGTCCAGATTCAAGAATTTTTTAGCAGCAATTTCCTTGCAAAACTTCTAAAATAATGTGGAAAGTCTTGCTCAAAATGTCACAAGAAACAAAACAATAGTTAAGATACACAAGAGTACTTCTGCCACGTTAGCAAATTCTCAAGTTTGATAGACTAGTACTTGAGGGATATAACAATAACTGAAATGATGTGATATCGTATTGTCAAAAGTCTCACAATAATATCGTGGACTGTCACAATATATCGAATTATAAGTTCCTTTGCTTTTCTTTGCTTTTGTATAGTAACAAAAGCTAAACATCGAGAACTACATATCCCATGATTCATTTCAGCGCAGACAACATGAAGAAATAGATGCATCACGAATGCGATGGGCAGTATTGATCCACAGGAAAGACGAAAAGGAAACCTTTGACTGCCTAATCATCCCGAGTTTGCAGTGAACATTTTATATGTGGAGCAACAACAAAGTAAAATCCCAATCCCTCGCTCCACCTTGGTTACGGATTTAAAAGTCAACACCAAATCGAAAGGCACCAACTGTTCACCAAGAAACACCTTCCACTGTAAAGCGACCAAGACGTGATGTTGCAGTAAAACCATGAAAACAAGAAAGTGTGAGCTCAGCCTGTTTGTCTTCTGCACCTCTCACTTAACAAACGGGATCCTGCTTTGATGGTGCTCCACATACTAAATGTTCGCTGCAAACACGGGATGATTAGGCAGTCAAAGTAGGGGTGGGCGATATATCGATATTTTAAATATATCGAGATAGTTTTTAAACTCGATATGAATTCTGACATATCGTATATATCGATATGATGCTTATATTCAATTCTGATTTCGCCGCTTCGCTTGTTTACCTTCTCTCTCGTCGCCTCCGCGCGCCCCCACCTCCCTGATTTTGTTCGCTCGCGTCTCCTTCACTCGTCACTATCGCTGTGAACGCCGAAAGTTGGTGCCAGTGAAAAGCTTCAAGCACCACGAACCTTTTCCACCATTTACAGACAAAACCATCAGCAGCACATCCTCATGTTCCACCGAGTCGTGTCCTTTAGCCCGAAAGAAGCTAAACGAGCTGAACTGCATGAGAAGTGCTGTTTATGCAAATGAACCATGTGCTTAAGTTTCGTTTCTGTAAAATGTAAACACATGTGCGCAAAACTGCATTAAACACATTATTATCTCAAACGGGCTGATGCGGCTCTAGACTCGTTATGCTTTATTTATTGTAAAGTTTAGCAATGTAAAGTTTATTTATGCAGAAGATTTTAATTAATAATCTGCTGCAGTGTCACTTGTACAATAGTGTTTGGAAACGTTGGGTTTGATCTGCAGTGGATTGTGGGATTAAACCTCAGAGCTCCTTCTGCTGGTGAGGAACATGGATCTATTGAAATAAGGAACATCCTGAGCTTCTTCTGCTGAAGGAGCTCATGGTTCTGGTTCTGGATAACAGAGTTAATGCAAAGATGAGCTTGTGTTGAGTTGTTTTATTTATGAATGAAAAGAAGGAAATATGTATTATTTTTTTTATTTTACAGTTAAATTATTATTTATGTAATTAGGTTTTTTTGTAATCTTAAATGTTCCTATATGAACTGCCGACCTCTTACACTTCAATTTAAAAAAAAAGGACCTTGTGGAATTTGGCAGATTTGTTTTTGCAGTTTTCAGTTTTAGGGGGTTATTTTTTCTTGAACATATATCGAGATATATATCGTATATCGAGATATAGCAAAATATATCGAGATATATTTTTTCCATCCATATCGCCCAGCCCTATATCCAATTACAAGTTTGTTTGTTTAAATTCATTGTTATGGTGCAACAACAACTAAAAACAGAGAGAACTACATAGACCATGATCCTTTGCTCTGTTTCAGTCCAATCTACATGATGAAATAACTGTTATTAAACACTTTTAAATCTTAATTACTTCAATCATGACAAAAAGTAGCATATTCAAAGTTTTGTTAGTCTCCACAAAATACTGCAATACATATCGTACGGTGAGATACATATCGTGAAAATATTGTATCGAGTGATGTCGATGACGTTACATCCTGAAGTATTTGCTGAAGTAAGTAGAAGTATTCTAAATCTACACTCACAAGCTGCAATAAATAAACCGCAGAATATGACTCACAGAAGAAGTTAGTTTTATCGTACTGAGAAAAAAAAAAAAAACTAAAAAATTTCCCAGTACTACAAAGAAAAAGTACACACAACAGCCTAAAACTGACCCCAAAAATATCATTCCATCTTTCACATACTGAACAATAAGTCAACATAGTAGTAGCCTACACAAAAATACACTAATACATGAAAAAAACCACACATTTTTCCACAAGTACGCAGTCTATTTGAAAATTGTTTGTATGTATTTTTAAAATTGTATTTAAGTTTCGGTTCTCGTTGTGCTAAATAGACTGATCTGTTGCTGTGCCTCTAACACTTCTGTAATTTCACGTCCTCTTTTATTCTTCCTGTATTTGTCTGAAAAACACCCAACTTCCTGCTTATACTTTATTTTTCTTTCTTCTTTGATGCTGCACTGTAAAAACTGCATTTACAATTACAATTGGTTTGATTTTATATATTCTTTGAGTGACTTAAGTTTGAGTTATACGCTGTCTTTTTACTCTGTGTGAAAGCTGCTAGCCCAGTTTAGACATCTACAAGCACATTCTGAAAGGCACCTGTGTGTCAGATGCCCTCCCTGTGTGTCAGATGCCCTCCCTGTGTGTCAGATGCCCTCCCTGTGTGTCAGATGCCCTCCCTGTGTGTCAGATGCCCTCCCTGTTCTGAGATACGTGAGATTCTTGGATGTGGTTAAGGTTGTAAGGTGCACTATGTCACTTATCTGTTGGAGGTTCTAGCATCTGCTCGTCTCCATGGAGATCAAATAGCTTTTCCTGAAATATTCCACAGTATAGCATTAAAATTGTCTCATCTGGCGTCTATTCAATTACAGGGTTTTTTATTGCTGAAAAAATAACTTTGAAAAACTGTGAGACACTCCATACTCAATACTGATTACGATACCACAATGAAGATAAAATTGCAAATATTTCCGTAAAAGGATGTAATTTTAAAACAATACATTTCACGTAACATACAATTTATCTTCCCATGAGGTCATATATTCGTTCTGACAAAGCTCGAAATCAAACTCAAACTGAAAGCCCACATTTTTCCTGTGAATGTGTAGTTTAGTATCAACAGTAGTAGTTTTGATATTAGTTTTAGTATCTTATTTTCAATACTTTTGACAGCCCTACTTTGTATAGATCTAATCTGTAACTTGGCTTGGTGGAGATATAAATAAGTTTGAATGCTTCACTCTGGAATATTCTAGGCTAAGTAATAACATATCCATGGAGAAAAGCAAAGAGAAAAGTTACAAAGTGCAGCTTTAACGCTCCTGGAGTCTCTAACGCTCCTACTTATTTCCAATGTTTCACACCAGAAGTTTGGAAACACTTTCTTATTCAATATTTTTTCTTTATTTTTTTTACTACTTTCTATATTTTATATACATACACAAGAAATCACATATATGAAGCAAGATATATGGAATTATGTAGCCAACAAAAAAAGTTAAATGTGCGCAAAAAAAGTTAAATGTGCGCAAAATTGACTCTTGTGAGCTTTAAGTCATGTTAAAATGTTGTTACCTCCTCAAAAACTTACCAGGAGTTGTGTTTTGTTTCATTCACACATGTTTGAGTAATCATTTATTATTGGTCTGTCTTCATCTCCAAAGCTCAAAATGCTCTGTTCCACCTTGTGATGTCATGAAGCGGCAGTTTTCAAGTTAACTGCTACCTTTTGCTTTTGTTTTGAAGACCAGATCTTTGGCATTTTTCGCCCTAACAACATGAAACTTGGCACTGCACACACCCGCACCATTAGGACGACGCCCTCCAAATTTAAGATCAGTCGGGTGAGTGGTTCGAGAGTTAAACAAACAAGCAAACACACGCACACTTTCCTTGCATTAATAAAAAGATAGTCTGAAATCAATCATCCAAATCATTCTTGTGAAGGTGTATGGAGTTTAAAAAGACAGTGGAGCAGAGAAGCAGAGACAAACTCAGAGTAAATATGCAGGATGTGTGAGTTAAACGTGTGAATGAAACAAAACACGACTCCGGGTCTGTTTGCGATGAGGAAACAACATTAGAACATAGATCAGAAAACAGCGGAATATGCGCCTTTTAACTTTTTTTTGCCTTACTGCATAATTCCATGTATCTTGCTTCATATATCTGATGTCTTAAAGCAAAAACAACACTGAATGAAGAAGAAAGGGGGAGTGTAAAGTTTTGACTGGTAGTGCATGTCTCTGTCTCTGTATATGTGATACGTCCAGACCCAAACAAGCGACTATAGTCCATTGTCCACTCAAAACAATGGAGCAGAGTCATCCTAACACTAGCCCCTCATTCACTCATAATCAGGGACATTCTCGATCACATGTTTCTCACACTGGGGACTAGACCTGTCACGATAACAGATTCTGAACCGCCAAATATTGCTAAAGAAAATAAAAGATGAGAAATTCTAATACTGAAACTCATTGACAGGATAACTCTAAATCAGTTACACAAAAGACTAAAATATGAACTTAAAGGTGCGCTGTAAAACTCGGAGACGCCGCGGTGATGTGCCGAAAATGTTCCCCAGTATGACCATGAACTTAAGAATCTCCATGGAGACTTGCGAGCCAAATTACAAGTTAGATCTGTGGAACTTGTGCAGCTTAAAATATAATAAATTATATGTTTTAACAATAGGATTCAGTTCAAAGTTCAGATATTGTTTAATGAAAAGTTGCTTCTACTGCAAAAAGTATGTACAATAATCACCAGATAACACCAGAAAATTACTACTCAGTGGCAGAACGTAAGGTAAAAGTACTGTATTTAAGTATACATTTTAGGTATCTGTACTTTACTTTACTTTACTTAAGTACAATACAACAATACAACACAAATTGGATACTTTTTATACTATTTTACTTTACTAAATTTGAGTGCAAGTATGTGTACTTTCTACTCCACTACATTTTTGAACTGGATTAAAAATGTAAAAGTATTTTTTTATGATAGTTTGAGAAGGCTGAGGGTTTATTTTTAACACATTTGTAGTTAGAGCAAACAAAATATAGAAATAAAAACTGCAAGGAAGAGTTACTACATTTGAAGCTTTATAAGATCTGAAAATTTGTGTGAAATAGTTTTACTTGTTACTCTTTAAGTACATTTTTAAACAGGTACTTTAATACTTTTACTTCAGTTGATTTTTTGATGTTATAAATTTGCAATTTGTAACAGCATCGAGCACTTTTTTCACCACTACTACTACTGCTTACCCTTAAGTAATAAATAACTTTCTGTCACTATTTTCATCTTTGCACCGTTTCTCCTCACGATCTTGTGTATAGAACTGAGCTATAGGCTATTTGTATTTTTACTTTTACTTCAAGGTTCAAAATTCAAGGTTCTTTATTTGTCATTGAAGCACACGAGAGAAACGCACGACAGAACGAAATTTGTTCAAGGCCCAGAACAACACTAATAAATAAGCAACATTTTAAAAGTACATTAAGAGCATTTAGGAGTTCTAAGTTACTTGTACATGTTCTACGTTTATGTAATTCTGCCATATCTGTCCCCAGTCTTTTGTTATTTTTGCAACTTATTTAGAATTTATTATTTTCAATTATATTTTGAGTGTTTTATTATAATATATTGTGATACGTGAGCTACTGACTCCAAGTAATGTCCCTTGTGGATCAATAACGTTTGCTTAAGTCTACTCCTACTACTCCTACAGCTACAACTACTACTACTACTAGCCTACTACTTCAAAATATGTCAACTACTATCCTACAAGATGCACACTGTAAAGAGATTTTCAATGCAATAATAGCCCTGTCTTAATGATATGAAATGTTTTAGGACTATTTCACACTTAATTTTACCCCGTTTTTTCAGACGTTTCTATTTTTGTTATGAATTTCACAATAAAGTTTAAGTTATTGGAAAAAATATAATATTATTCTCTGCATTCACTCCAGGATATACGTATAAAAACACCGTAATTCAATGTAGTACCAGATCTAAACCGTTACAATGTGAAAAGTCTACGCTTGTCTGTGCGTGTGGACGTTTCCTTGATTACGGTACGGACACGTTTTGGTTATTTAAAAAAAAGCGTCAAATTCCAATAATATCACTTCTTCCACGTATGACAACAAACTTCGGCACGTTTTTCGTAATGAAGACGTTTCTAATTCCGGGTGGATTTTGGAAATTTGGGAAATTTTACGCTTTAATTTCAGATTTAAAGCGGGTTCATGCACAACAGGCTGCCGATCCGTCCTCCTCCGCGCCCGCTCGCAAATTCACCATTCACTCCCTCGTATCGATGTACAGTGCATTGGCTAAAACCATCAATATTATCTATCCAACTATCGCAAATGGCTTTAAATTATAGTCAGCGGGACCGTGGCATTCAAGATATAGATCCGTGAGTCGCGTACGAGCTTCTGTGCATGATAAATGTCTAAGCGTAATGGAGAAATCTAAAATAATTCACCTCGTTATAAAATGTAGTCCTCCGGAGAGCGCCAGACGAGCAGCGGACAGTGACGCTGCTGTGGCCGGCCCGGAGCGCTCGTCAGCCGGCTTGGCGAGTGCGTGGGCTCGGGGTTGCAGGCGGCAGCTGACGGTGGCGGCGGTGGTGGCGGTGGTGGAGGGAGCGGTGGTCGGCGCGTTGGACAGCCGCGGTCCAGTGCGCATAGCTCGGGTCCGGGAGAAGCGTTGAGGCGGGGGGGGGAGAAGGAGGAGGAGGAGGGTGGAGGAAGAAGAGGAGGAGGTCGGAGGAGAAAAGACGAGATTTGGAGAGCGGACGCGGAGCCAGTAGCGGTGCGCGCACGCTTCTTCGCTCGCCTCCCTCCACGATGCCAATGCCGTTACTGCTGCGCCCGGGACAGGCGCTGGGGGGCGGGAGTGAGCACGTTACACCGGACTATTGTATCATCAACACGAGCAAAACAATTAAACATCCAATTAACACGTGACCAACAGAGGAGAGGGAGGGAGAGCAGGTTGTAATTGTAATTAAAGGTCCAATATTACACAAAATAGACTCTTGTGAGCTTTAAAACATCAAAAACAGACCTGGACTTGTGTTTTGTTTCATGCACACGTTTGAGTAACACTTTATTATTAGTGTGTCTACAGCAGACTTGGGCATTGTACAGCTCCCAGGCCACGTACAGCGCTTTGGTTGCCTCTGAACAGCCCCTTTAAGCTCATTTGGAATAACAAAATAAACACATTTTATCATTTTACCTCATGCATGGACTAAAGCTGCATTAATTTTATTTTAGAGATGTTTTTTTTAATGGCATTTTTGTAAGGTAACCTCACTTTTTCATTGCTTAGTCATAACAAATTCTTACCAGATTGTCAAAACAATGATATTTACTGCTTTTGATAAAGAAATACAATGAATATTAAGCAGAATTGAGTTAAGCATTTTGGCCCAGCTCTCCACAATATTTTCTGTTTCTCATGTGGCCCCATGGAAAAAAATAATTGTCCCCTGGTCAACAGCATGTCTTATAAACACAGTGTCCCAAAAAATGTCACATCCTCTCGCAGACTAATCATTTTGGCAATTCTTGTTGAAATAACCTCAAATTTTCTCAGAATGTTTAGAAACAGATCAAGATTTTATAACTATTGTTGTTATTGTTTTATTTTTGTTTTGTTTTCAGGTTGAGCCATGCCGTTCACTGACAGAGAGGAGTAATTATGTGTCATGGAATCTGCTCGCTCACAGTCACTCAAGAGTGTGCAGTGTGCCTTCAGTGTCAAATCTGGAAAAACATCACCAACTGGCAAACTAATTTGGACTTGGTACCAAAAATTTAAAGAGGAAGGCTTCTTATGCAGGGTTTAAGGACCTGGTAGAGCAACATCAACATCATCACTGCAGTAGTAGTAGTAGTAGTAGTAGTAGTAGTACTTAGTAGTTTTCATGATACTTACTTTTAAAATGATTTTTCAGTCCCATTATAAACTTATGATGTTCAACACTTAAAGAGTATAGAATAATATAATATGGGCCCTTTAACCAGAGAAGATAATGCATATCTCGCAACTAAACACTACTGATACTTTCCAGCAACTTCATGCTGGGTTGTTCTGCATGTACTTCTATGGTGGAATGTTGAGCAGTTATGGTGGCACAATGCACACTTTTGTAAACCCTGGCAAAAAAGTTTAAAGATTGTCTGAAAACTCAAGAAAAATACAAAATGAATTCACACAACATATTTTCAGGGGCTTGTCATCTATAGGAACGTTCATGATCCTGTTTAAGAGTTTGATTTTCAACAAAAAGGTGAAAGTGACTAACTGGAAAACTACTTACTAATGCCAGCTGGATATTAACTGTAATGTTATTTAAGAGAGACACAAATCAGGTCTTTCTGGTCAGATTGTGTTAAAACAAACTGAGATTAAAGCCCAATTGCTTCAGACAGAGCAGTGCCTACAGTTACATCACATGCCCAGGGAAGGACATCAGTTGTAAAGTATCAATAAGTTTATGTGTAGATTAAAGAGCCGGTCAGAATCAGATAACTAATAATCTGACAACCCAGCAGTTAGATCTGACTCTGGAGTGTGTTTACAGCTCAAGACAAGTTTGAAAACACCTGGTGACACGTGTCAGTGAATCTATGGAATTTTGGATTTTTGTCAAATGGAATTTTGTTTCTTGTCAAAACCTGCACAGGTACGAACTATCAAAAAGAAACTAGATCACTCACATTAGGGTTGTCAAAAGTATAAAAAATCAGATACTAAAATGAGTATCGAAACTAGATTCTCATTTGGGCATATATCGATATTGAAATGAAGCTTTCCTGAATGTCTTTACAATGATCTTGAGCTGTATCAGAACAAGTAGAAGAGCACATAGACTAGTGTACATGCATGGACCACTATGGATCCTGCCTGGACCTTTGAGGGATTACACACATATAACACCACATGGGAATAGAAAAGAAAGTACTACCATTTAATGTTGAAAATCACATTCTATTGTCTAAATAATGAATGTTTTTATTATCATTGTGGTATCGGTACCAGTTTTGAGTACAGAGTTTATTCCTGAGTATCCTGAGTATACATGCATCATGAATTTCAGACTTCCGGTCATTGCGCATTGCATACTGGGAAGAATTTTCCGAAAAGTGAGCATCAAACCGTCATGTTTGTTTTCCCAGTGGGATGGGTTTATTGTCAAAGTCGAGTCTTTTCTAGTCTTTTGAACCATATCGCTTTTGTTTCTGGTTCTGATATTGTCATATTTTTGTTTTGAGATTCAGACATCGTAATTGTGTGGTTGTTGGATCCTAACAGTGGAAAACGGCTCAAGAAATTTGTTCGCGAACTCCATAAATGCAAAAGGGAATCAGATGTGTGTGACTGCAAACCTCTGTTCAAACTGTTTCCCTTCCCAACGGAATTGAAAAATAGTGAAAGTCGAAGGCGATGGGCAGGATTGATCCACAGGAAAGACAAAAAAGGAAACCTTTGACTGTCTAAATCATCCCGAGTTTGCAGCGAACATTTTGTATGTGGAGCAACAACAAAGCGGGATCCCGTTTGTTAAGCGAGAGATACAGAAGACAAACAGACTGAGCTCACACTTTTTGTTCAAGTGACTGTACAGCAACATCTCGTCTTGGTCTCTTTGCAGTGGAAGGTGTTTCTTGGCAAAAAGCTGGTGTCTTTCACTTTGGCGTTGACTTTCGTAACCAAGGTTGAGCGAGGGATCAGAATTTTGCTTTGTGGCGCTCCACATACGAAATGTTCACTGCAAACTCGGGATGATTTAGGCAGTCAAAGGTTTCTTTTTTCATCTTTCCTGTGGATCAATCCTGCCCATCACCTTCACCTTTCACTATTTTTCAATTCCGTTGGGAAGGGAAACAGTTTGAACGGAGGTTTGCAGTCACCCATCCATCCATCCATTTTCGTCCGCTTATCCGGGGTCAGGTCGCGGGGGCAGCAGTCTAAGCAGGGACTCCCAGACTTCCTTCACCCCAGACATGTCCTCCAGCTCCTCCGGGGGAACCCCGAGGCGTTCCCAGGCCAGCCGAGAGACATATAGTCCCTCCAGCATGTCCTGGGTCTTCCCCGGGGCCTCCTCCCGGTGAGACATGCCCAGAACACCACCCGAGGGACGTGTCCAGGAGGCATCCGGAGGTTTGTAGTCACACACATCTGATTCCCTTTTGCATTTATGAAGTTCGCAAACAAATTTCTCGAGCTGTTTTCCGCTGTTAGGATCCAACAAACACATAATTACAATGTCCGAATCCCAAAACTAAAATATGACAATATCAGAACCAGAAACAAAAGTGATATGGTTCAAAAGACTAGAAAAGACTGACTTTGTCCATAGACGGATCCCACTGGGAAAACAAACATGGCGGTTTGATGCTCACTTTTTCAGAAAATCCTTCCCAGTATGCACTGCACAATAAGCGGAAGTCCGAAATTCATGATGCATCTATATGTGGAGGCACTGGTGAGGTTGTCTTTTAAAAATGTAAATGTTTGTTGTTTTGTAATGTCAGATGATGATGATGATGATGATGATGACTACATGACTTCTCATTAATCTGGACTAGACCAGGACCAAGCCAAGTCTATATCAGGACTAAACCAGGATTAAACCAGGTCCCAACCAGGACAATTGTTTCACTTTACCACAAATGCTGAACCCCCCCTTCCTCCCCACCTCGCTCTCTTACTTCTCTCCCTCCTTTCACACTCTCTCACTCCCCCTCCCCCTTTCTCTCCCTCCATCTTCTCTCCTTCTCCCCCTTTCTCACTCTCTTGCTCCCCCCTCTCTCCTTTCTCTCTCTCCATCCTCTCCTTTCCCACTATCTGTCTCCCCTTTCTCTCTCCTTCCATCTTTCTCTCTCTTCCCCCTCTCCGTCCCTCTCTCTCTCTTCTTCTGTTCCTCCTTCTCCCCTTCCTCTCCCTCTCTTCTCTCTCGCTCTCCTCATTCCTCTCCCCTCTCTCTGTCGCTCTCTCTCCCTCTGTCCCTCCTATCCCCCTCTCCTCTCCCTTTCCCCTTTTCTCTCCATCTCCCTCTTCCCTCTTCCTCTCTCTCTCCTCACTAGCCCCCTCCTCTCCCCCTCTCTTCCTTTCATCTCTCCCCTCTTTCACCCCTGTCTCTCTCTCTCATTTGGTTTTATGGTTCACCGGTGTTCTAAAGCTTGGTGCCGGTACAAACATTGCGCTCATGGTATGTGTGTGTATGCGCGTGTTTCTCCCTTGGGTGGGGGTGGGTGAGAGGATGGGTGGTCACAGTTGGTGGAGTTTTTGAAGTAACAACTGTTTGGTGTTTGGAGCACAGCTGTTCTGACCACTGAGTCATCAAAGAAACATGTGAGGAGCCCGTCCACACGCTGCATGAGAAATGCCATGTGCTCTTTATGAAGCCTTCAGTCCGTTCATCTACATTTTTACTTGTCAACGATTTTATTTAGATTATAACCATTTATATGAGACACAGGAGAAAGGAGGCGGGAGCGAGTAAAAGGTCCTGTATTACGCAAAATGGACTCCTGTCAGCTTTTAGCCTCAAAAACAAACCTGGAGTTGTGTTTTGTTTTTTGTGTTTTGTTTCAGTCACACATGTTGGAGTAATCCTTTATGATTAGTCTGTCTACATTTCCAAAACTCAAAATGCTCTGTTTTACCTTGTGATGTCATGTAGTAATGATTTTCAAGTTAACAGCCACCTTTAGTTCAGTAGAGATCAGCAATTCCAGTTCTAAAATGATCCAAGTGATTCCATTGAAGGTGTGTGGAGTTTAAAAACACAGTGGAGTACTTCCTGTATTACCACATGACATCACAAGGTGGAGTGTTTTTTGTTTTAGCGTTTTCAGGTCGAGAGAGAGCCGTGCCAGGACAGTTTGATAGTGTTTGGTGTAAACTGGGACATTTCCCGAGGAAGTTTTGGTCACATTTCATGCGAGAAATGCAGCTGAGATGAAGGTTAAGACTGACTGATGCTCGCTGTGGCTGTAACCGTGAATGTTTTCATCTAAACATGCAGAGAACCTGATATTTGCCAATTAGCCCTGGGATAATGTTACATCTGATGTTCACCAACTGCCTACCACTATGTTATCTACTAAGATATCGGTGCAATTTCCCGTTCAGAGGAGGTGTTTCTACACAATATTATACAGAAGCATTCAGTTCCCAAATTCAATGTGGCAAGACAAGACATTTTTACAATAAATCTGAATTAATCCACTTGTTGGTCTCTGTTGTAGCTCCTTGTTGTGCCATTGCTCCGTTTTTACCCTCTGCTACAAACTTAAGCATGTCTTGATCTTGATCGATGTTTCTTCTGCTCGATAAATAATGTCTGTGAAGTGATGACGTATTCGTACTGATGAAATCGTAATCGTAAATTTTCATTTCATGATTGTAATTCTTGACGTTGTAACTTTTCAATTTGTATTCTGATGGATAAAATACACACAATCAATTTTATGTACGACTGGACTCATTCGAGACTTTACGAATATTTATTTTATGCTCAACTACAGACAAATACGCACAGATTTCTATTCTATGCGCACCGATATTTTTGAAAGCTTTCTTACTCCATACTGAAAGCTTTGGTTCCTGATGGCAACCAAGTGAAACGTGTTCTTTCTAAGCGAACCGTGATGACAAAGTAGACGTCAGCAAGTTCATCCAGGTCACACGCGGTAAAATAAACAAACAAAGAAAACGTGCGTGTGGAATATGGTGGAAAAATCAAGTGACAAGAAGAGAGGTCAGCGGAGGAGACCAAATATTTGCTCTATCTGTGTTCGCCCGGTACGGTTCCATCTTTGGACTGTGCATCGCTGCCGCCTTCTCCACAGCAGATGTTGTAGCAGAGCTTGGAGCAGATAAATAGTCATTTGGATGAGTACAAATGCTCGCTGGTATATTCGATGAGGTGTTTCACGATTGTCATTTCGTCTGTCGATAACACATCATGGGTTCACTGAAATAGTTTGCACATGGGTCAAACTCAGCCTAAATATGCAAGATTTGTGTATTGAACATGTGCGAATGAAACACAACTCCAGGTATATTTGTGATGAGGAAACATTAGAACACAGATCAGAAAACAGCATAATATGAGCTCTTTAACTGAAGATTTGTATTTTTTTTTTTTTTTTCTAATACTACATCAATAGCAGTTTTTGCATGAACTCCCCCTGCAGGTGTAGTCTTGTCAGTGCAGTTTGGGTCAGATACACAGAGATACAGAAAAGTTTTGATTGTTTTGATTGCCAGATCCTCTTTTTAGTCAACTAATCAATCAGCAGGACATGTCTTTAATCCATATTTTTTATTTGCTACGGCCAGTGTTGGGAAGGTGACTTTTAAAATGTAATCCCCTACAGATTACAGATTACATACACCAAAATGTAGTTTGTAACGTAATCCATTAAATTACTTAAAGTGAGTAATGTAATCTGAATACTTTGGATTACTTGATTTACTGTAGAGAAGCAAAGACTAGGATATCGTAACATAAGATGTTTTGTCTGCTAAAAGAAAATAAAAAGCCCAGAATTTACTTGACCAAATTTAAAATATTATTGATAGAAGAGGAGGAGGAGACACAGTCCGCACAGCATGAGTTAGTCCTGTTAAATCCTGTTTTAGTCCTTGTTTTAATCCTGTCCTGGTTTTAGTCCTGGTTTTAGTCCTGGTTTAGTTCTGGTTTTAGTCCTGGTTTAGTCCTGGTTTGGTCCTGGTTTAGTCCTGGTTTTAGTCCTGGTTTAGTCCTGGTTTTAGTCCTGGTTTTAGTCCTGGTTTAGTCCTGGTTTAGTCCTGGTTTAGACCTAGTTTAGTGTCCGGCAATGAGTGGAATTACCAAAAAAAAAAAAAAAAAAGAAAAAAAAAGGATATAGCCCAAAATGTGAAAACAGGAAAATACCGCCGTGTAATCCATTTATTTCAACAAAGTAACTGTAATCCAATTACCACTCACTGAAACAGTAACTGTAACTGAATACAGTTACTCATAATTTGTACTCCCAGGCCTTAGGTCTAATTTGTTGTGTGATTGTTGCCGACTACTCTGATTCCTGCTGCAGGAGCCCTGGTCTGTGATTGGTGGGGCAGGTCGACGCCCACCTCACCTGCAGCCACCTCCCCCTATTTAAGGAGATCACCAGCACCTGTTTGGGGCTGCTGGCCTTGGTGGCCAGTCTGCCATTTTGGTTTCGTGTATGTTGTATAATTTAGTTCTGTTTTGTGCCTTTTTTGATTTGGTCGCTCGATTCTGTTTGTGGGTTTATGTGGTTTAATTTGGGGAACTTGTGTTTTAGTTTAGTGTGTGTCCCTAAGTTTTACCACTCGTTTTTTGTGGCACAAAACTCTGTTTATTCTGTTGTTCTGTTTCTTAGTTTAGGTTGTTTTCTGTATATTTTAGTCTGTCTTGTTAATTTACCTTTACATTGCTGTTAATTAAACATTATTTAATTTATTCCATTTTACATCTTGGTTTTAATTTTGTTACTTCCCTCACCCCAAACGAGCTGGGTCGTAACAATTACATAACTCCAGTACATGTAATCTGTTACTCCCCAACACTGGCTACGGCTCATACTGGTTTAAAAGTGTCAACCCTGACATGGCAGAGTAACAAAAAAGTCTAAACTACAGGGTTACTGCATTTTTCACACAGAACATGACCCAATGGAAACACAGGGAGGGTATATGTGACACACAGGGAGGGCAGGTTGTGGCAGCTGTCTGTCTATAACAAACTTTCAAATAACCTTTCCCTTTCGTTTCTTTCTGCAGTAAACAAAACTCAGTTCATTTTATACTGTAGAGAATTATCGTATTTTTCAGACTATAAGTCGCTCCGAAGTATAAATTGCACCAACCAAAAAATGTGCAATGAAGAAGACAAAAACGTATATAAGTCGCACTTTTTGGGGAAATGTATTTTGTAAAATCAGACCAGGAACCAACATTTCCTCTTGAAAGGCAAGTTCTAGTAATAACAATAGAACAGAGAACAACAGACTGTAAAGGCGTTAATATGTTAATGTAACATATTCACAGTTATGCAGATAATTATAGCATAAACAATATAAGTTCACCAAATTCACGAGCTCACTCCAAATCACTAAATCCATTGAATTCTTCCTCGGTGTCACTTCTGCACGACCTCCGGAGATAAACCATAGATCCATCATGTAAACTGAGCGCTGCTTCATCTTCTGTGTAGCTGTTGTCAGACTCAACATCAGTTCCAGTTAGAATTATTCGGGCCTTTCTGAATCCTGACAGGATGGTTTCAGTTGTCTTTGAAGTTCAGGCTTTGTCGATTCATCCAGTGAGTTTCAGGAAAGTTTCATGGTGCACCCACCCGGTTGCAGTGAAGCTGTGTTCTCCATCCCCGCTTTCCTCCAGTCAATCACAAGTTTCTCGCTCACTGCAGACTTTCATTCTGCTGCTCGATTACCATTTTCGGCTGAATATTTCACTATTTGCAGCGAGACAGTGGCTCTTTCTGCAGGAGACATGCGCAGGAGAGTGTGAAGTGACAGTGGTACATGAGTAATAGTAGTACTAGATACTGACACATGAGCCTAGAGCGCCCTCTTGTCTGTCTGAAAATGTTAATATATAAGGCTACGTTCAGACTGCAGGGCTTGATGCTCAATTCCGATTTTTTTGTGAAATCCGATGTTTTTGCGAGGTCGTTCACATTTCCAATTAAATGCGACTTGTCTGTGACTTCAGTGTGAACGGTAAACGGCCCGAAAGTGTCCCGCATGTGCACTGGAGACACGATGACGTCAACCCCATTCGTCAACCGCAGCGAGCGTGCTCTGTGTTTACGGAAGTTGTCCAAATATGGTCGCGAGCATTGAGCACCTGGAGATTTTACAGTTCCGGTTTCCGCCTGCTTCAGCGCAGAATAGTGACGTTTGTCGCTTGTTAATGACGTGTAGGTCGGATGGATGCGCTTTGGCCGTTCAGACTGAAGTCGCATGTCAAAAGATCAGATATGTATCGGATTCAGGACCACATATCCAAGTGACCTGGGTCGCATTTGAAAAATTGGGATCTGTGTCGTTCAGACTGTCATTAAAAGATCAGATACAGGTCACATAGAAGCCAAAAAATCGGATTTGGGTCACTTCAGGCTGCAGTCTGAACGCAGCCTTAGTCGCACTGGAGTATAAGTCGCAGGAAACACCCAAACCATGAAAAAATTGTGACATAGTCAAAAGGAGTCCAAAGGAGAATGCTGTGTGCTGTTTGCCTCTAATTATAAACAGTTTTTATCATTATATTTGCCTCTTCACAGATCTGACCTGTAACTTGGTCTGGTTTGGTCTCCATGAAGATAGAAAGGTTTAATGCCATACTGTGAAACATTTCAGACAAAGCAATAACATCTCCATAGAGAAAAGCATTTGACATAAACCTCCATCAGAAAAGTTACACAATGCACCTTTAGGAGAGTAAATAAATCAGGTCGGCCACAAACAGAAAATACTGTGGAGGGCTGTGCCAAAATGCTCCACTCAATTCTGCTTAATATTAATTGTATTTCTTTATAAAAAGCAGTAAATATCATTGTTTTGACAATTTGGTAAGACTGGGAAGAGTTTATGTTTTGACTAAGCAATGAAAAGGTGAGGTTGCCTTACAAAAATGTTATTAAAAACACACCTCTAAAATAAAAGCAATGCAGCTTTAGTCCATGCATGGGGTAAAATGATAAAATATGTTAAATAAACAGACTGGTCAGAGTCAACCAAAGAGCCCCAGAGCTGGACAATACCCAGGTCTGCTCTATCTGATGATGTTATAATCTCAGATGGAGGGCAGGGGCCTATAAAACTCTATGGGAGATTCACTGTTTTTGAACGGAACACTGCAAAAAAGCTTGGCCGAAATGATAGAAACACATAAGTCTATAAAAAAAATCTGAAAACAAGAAGAATAACCTGAAGTTTTAAAATCTTGTCCAGATCAGAGAAATTTGCAGTAAAATCTCCAAACTTATCATCCTTCACTGCAAATAACAAAATCTAGTCAAGTTAAGTTGACTTGAATTAAGAAAGTTTATCATGATTTGAGTAAATTTCACTTGACAAGTAAAATGATCTGCCAGTGGAACAAGATTTTTTTTTAAAACTTAAAATATGAAAATACATCTTGCTGCACTTAAAATAAGAAAAACAACAACTTTTTGCACTTAAAAAAGAAACAAAATCGAACGTTGCTTGAATTAAGAAAAACACACTTATTGGCTGATCGTTTGACTTGTCACGTTGAATTGACTCAAGTAAAGTCAAATGTTTTTAATTTAAATAATTTTAACTTACCTAGATACTGTGTTTTTCCAGTGTTTAACCCTGTATTTTGGCGAGGTATGAGAGGAATACCGAGGACTCTGGTGAAAATGAGTTCATCTCAGGGGCAAAAATGCGTCACGCTTTTTGTCCGGACATGTTTTAGAACTGGTTTTAAAGCCTCCCCTTTCCCTCTTTCTTCCTGTATCTCTCCCTTACCTATCTCCTTCTCTCTCTCTATTTATCTATCTATATATCTATTTATCTCTCCCCGATTACATAACTCTCTACATGAAAGAACAACACACGTTTCAAGAAAATGTATACCTTTGCCACAATATAAAGGCTTTATAACTGTAAATTGAAAAACTGTAACTGTAAAAGGAAATGTTTTATTATTTTTTGGAGCCCTGTGTCCCCTTTTTCAGCAGATTTATACAAAACCAGTGATTTGTCCCAGTTTTATACAAGAAATGTCCCAGGTGTCCCTATTTTGGACCAATCTGATCCCTGTCAACAGTAAAGAGAGGAATAAATTGTCATTGGTTTTGGTAAAATACAGAAAAGCTGCTTAAAAATGACAAAAACACAAAGAAAATGTGACTATATTGACTCCAGTGTTGGGGAGTAACAGATTACATGTACCGCCGTTACGTAATCAGAGTACAAATTATGAGTAACTCTATTCAGTTACAGTTACTGTTTCAATGAGTGGTAATTGGATTACAGTTACTTTGCTGAAATAAGTGGATTACAAGGCGGTATTTTCCTGTTTTCACATTTTGTGCTACATCCCATTTATTTATTTTTTTATTTCGGTAATTCCACTCATTGCCAGAAACCCAAACAGAACGCGACAGTAAGAGCGATGTAAACGTCATGTTAAAGTTGGCGGTGTCAGTCACACAGTGGAAGCAGCAGTGCATTGGTAACAACGCATTTGTGTCTTGGAAATTCTTCTCCCGATGTGAGATATATATAAAAAAAAACAAATATAAAATCGCCTACAACTTAAATGTGAAACAGGAGCTACTGGCACTGGTGAAAACAACCTGCATAGACTCATAATATCTGCACTACTGTCCTATACACAAACACACACACAAACACACACAAACACACACAAACACACACCTTCATCATCGTCATCAACCTGAGAACCCGCGGACCACGTCTCCTTCCGTAGTTACAGTGCAGACACCGACGTCTCGTGCACCGCGTGTGGACCGTGTTTTCTCGCGTAAACCGTGCTTCCCCCTGTGCGCCTCTAAACCAGAACTAACACCAGGACTAAACCAGGACTAACACCAGGACTAAAACCAGGACTAACCCTGGACTAAACCAGGACTAAACCAGGACTAAACCAGGTCTAAACAACATGACACCTAACAGTAGGTTGACATAATTTAAGGTGATCTCATATAAAAAATAATTTCTCTATCAATAATATTTTTTAATCTGGTGAATGAAAAGCTGATCTTGTTACTGTCTTTTAACAGACAAAACCTCTTATATTAAGATAAGATATCATGGTCTTTGTTTCTCTACAGTAAACAGTTGTTTATTCATGGAGACTTGGGCTCAGACAATTTGAAGACAACAAACAAGAATTTTCAGGATGTGGTTGCTACATTCATGTTGTTTAAAAAAACATGACAATATCAAGTAATCCAAAGTAATCAGATTACGTTACTCACTTTAAGTAATTTAATGGATTACGTTACAAACTACATTTTGGGGTGTGTAATCTGTAATCTGTAGGGGATTACATTTTAAAAGTAACCTTCCCAACACTGATTGACACACTCATTTCACAATTTTATTATTACCAACCAACCTAAACTAGGAATGTCCCAGGTTTTTATTTTGAAAGTCTGGGCACCCTAGGTTAATAGTCAGATCTATGCAGAAGCAAGCCTGCACATGGTAGGTAAGGTATGTTTGAGCTTTAAAACATCTATAAATGAACATACGCAAGGTGGATATGTTTACTGTCCTCCTGTAGAAAAATCCAGATGAAAAAATAACATCTCCAGCAAGTAGCGCTCCCTCCACCTTAGAAGTTACGTCCTATAGCTTTAACACTGGAAAAAAAACAATATCTAGGTAAGTTTAAATGACTTAAATTAAGAACATTTTGACTTTATTTGAGTGGATTCAACTTGACAAGTCAAATGATCAGCCAGTGGAATAGTTTTTCTTAATTTAAGCAACGTTCGATTTGGTTTCTTATTTAAAGTGCAAAAAGTTGTTGTTTTTCTTATTTTAAGTGTAGTAAGATGTATTTTCATAGTTTAAGTACAAAAATCTTGTTCCACTGGCAGATCATTTTACTTGTCAAGTGAAATTTACCCAAATCTTGATAAAACTTTTTTAATTCAAATAATCTGAACTTGACTAGATTTAGTTTTTTGCAGTGAAGGATGATACGTTTGGAGATTTTACTGCAAATTTCTCTGATCTGACAAGATTTTAAAACTTCAGGTTATTCATCTTGTTTTGAGATTTATTACCTATTTACTAGTTCAGAGACTGCTTCGTTCTAGTCTAGTAAACTAACTTGTCAAGGAAAATTATCTTGCTGCATGGACTGCATGGATTCACTACATTTAAGTCATTTTTTTATCGACTTTAGTGTTTACTGTATTTTCCGCACTATAGGGCGCTCTGGATTATAAGGCGCACTGTCATTGAATGGTCTATTTTTGAACTTTTTTCACATATAAACTGCATCGGATTATAAGGTGCATTGAACAAAACACAACAGTTAGATAAGTCAGTCAAACCTTATTTAGCATGTTCACAATAATTCTCAACTTTGTTCAGTTGTAACGCATTAAAAAATACTGTCTGAGATGCTAAATTGTTAGTGTATTCATAATAACTTAAACAGTTGTTCAAACAGTTGGGCGATTACGGCGTCCAGCACGCCCACATCCCTCTCCTCATTATCCGAGTCAGTGTGGTGACAGTTACCTGGCAGTTCACTGATGATTTCGGTCTTGGTGAAAGCTCAGACCAACGTTAATATTGATTCCTTAGCCCAGGTGTCCACAATCCATTGACAGATCTTGCTGTAAATCGCTTGGCGCTGTCTCTCTGTCTTGGTGAATGTGTGTTCTCCTTCTCTCATCCACTGCTCCCACACAGCTCGCAGTTTCACTTTATAATAGCCTTGAGTTTAAAGTGTGCGTTGTAAGCTTGTCTCTTGACATTTTGATATTAAAAGGAATCACAGTATATATTACTCCGTGATGCCCCGGTAGCCATAAAGCTGCAAGTGGTGTGGCTTTGTAGTTTACTAAAGTCGTACTAAGACACCCCAGTAAATTCATATATAAGGTGCTCTGGATTATAAGGCGCAGTCGTTTTTTGATGAAATTAAAGGCTTTTAAGTGCGCCCTATAGTGTGGAAAATACGGTATATCTTACATTTTGGCCAAACTTTTTTGCAGCGTTCTTTCAAAAACATTGAATCAACTTAATGACATTTTTGTAAGGCAACCTCACTTTTTCATTGTTTAGTCAAAACATAAACTCCAGTCTGACCAGATTGTCAAAACAATACTATTTACTGCTTTTTTTTTTTTTTTTTTTATAAAGAAATACAATTAATATTAAGCAGAATTGAGTGGAGCATTTTGACTCGGCCCTCCACAGTATTTTCTGTTTGTGGCCGCTGCTCTAGAACGTGGACTCCTCTTTCATATCAGAGCTGGTAAGACTCATTTATTTACAGTAACATAATATCTACGCTGAATTAGCAGTTAGCATGCACACGTCCCTCCTCCTGCTGGTGTTCATTTGCATGGGTGACGGCATTTAAGTAAGCCAGCAGGTCGCTCTACATGCTAATTATACACATTACAAAGTGTAGCAGCGTATGCTAACTCAGGCGGTAATAAAACACAAGCCGTCACAGACCTGCTTAAACGTCCATTTAGCTAATTGCTACATGAGCGAACACGCAGTTTGTTACGTAAGTGTGTATTTAGAGGAACTTATGTGGTCTGCGCTCTTACTGTTTGAAAAAAGGACTAGAACCACAACTAAACCTGTGTTACCAGTAGTAACAATATCTAAATCTCTCTATTTTCACGATATATATCTCACAGTATGATATTTATTGTGATATTTTGTGATGGCTAACAAAACTGTAAATAAGTTACTTTTTAACTTAAAATGCCTTGACAATACAACCCAAAGAAGTAAGACTTAAAAGTGCTAATGCTGCATTCTGTTGTTCTCGAGACTCGGGGAAAACCGACCTCCACCTCGAGAAATTGCAATGGAACGGCCAATCAAATCGGGGTTCTGAAACACAAACTCGGGCTACTTTGGTGCAGACCAAGTTGGTTGGATTTACGTCACAGTAAAAATGGCAGCGCACACAGTAAACAGGGAGAATTTTGATGTTAAGTTCTGTACAGAGAAAATGTCTTCTAAAAACATTGTAGTGACATTTAGACTTTCTTTCACATCATTTGACAGTAGACACACGTTTTTTTCTGAACATGTCAAAGTTAAACTGCCATAACTGAGTCACCTACAGCTAATGTTAACTAAAAGACTTGACGTATGAGCCAGAGGTAGCAACGTTACATTAAACTTCCTCAGGCATCCATATTTTACCAACTGTTGCAATAAATGTCAGGAGAACTGACTCGGATGTATCCACTACTATATACAATATACTGTGATGGTCTGTGATATTATTGTGAGACCTTTGACGATACGGTATCACAATATTTCGGTTATTGTTACATCCCTAGTTACCAGATAGAGGACACATCCAAGTGTGTCTCATTCTCAGTATGTGTACAGACCATGCTCATGTGAAAGATCAGAACCTCCAGAATTCCCTCCCTGAGCTGCAGAGGCTGCACTAGCACTGGTTCATGATTGGCTGTAGGTGCTGGGGTTTATGTAGAATCATTGAGATCAGAGAGAGATATTTTAGGTTTAAACACACTGAATTTCACCACTGAACCTGGCAACACAATTGAGAGATTCATGTGAGCAAAGGAAGGAGAAACTCAAAGCATCAAAAACAAAAGTTAAACTTATATAAAACATGATAATGTGTTCTTTTTTGGTGAATATAGCATTTTCAAAACAATAAAAGGTAACACGGCGATCTAAATATGTTATGTGTCATGCAGTTAATACCCCAGAGAAGTAAAATACTCCCTCTTTAATACCCCATAGAAATAAAATACTGAATAGAAATAAAGTATCCCCTTTTTAATGATCCAGTTTGTGATTGTGAAGCTGCAGGTCTCATGTCTGAACCTGTCTCCTGTTGTTCTTCAGGTGGTCACATGACTCAGACAGACTTACGGACACAGAGCTGCTGGACGTTTCTGCTCATTAGAAACCGTCTTTCCTCCTGTCGCCCTTGACAACCGCAGCTAGGCACCGCTGGAGGAGAGAAACAACGCGTTTGGATGAAAATCACTAACCCCCCCCCCCCCCCCCCCCACACACACACACACACACACACATCAGGTTTCTATGCTTTAGGGAACATTACATTGACTTACATTTATGAGCCTGACACTAACTCATATTTTATTATGTAAATGATTTTTAAATGTTATTATAATGATATTCTCTCAATTGATAATTGGCAGTGACATTACCCTTGGGGGTGTTCTACATGTATGTCTATGGCAGAATGGTCATCAGTTTCCATGGTGATACAATACACGAATCACGAATTTCGGGCTTCCAGTCATTGCGCAATCCTTCCCAGTATGCACTGCGAAATTTTCCGAAAAAGTGAGCATCAAGCCGCCATGTCTGTTTCCCAATGGGATGCATCTATTGACAAAGCCAGTCTTCAGACTTCGGACAAAGCCAGCCAGGATTCGGACATCGTAATTGTGTGGTTGTTGGATGTCCTAACACCGGAAAATGGCTCGAGAAATTTGTTTGCTAACTCCATAACTGCAAAAGGGAATCAGATGTGTGTGACTCCAAACCTCTGTTCAAACTGTTTCCCTTCTGAATAGAATTGAAAAATAGTGAAAGGTGAAGGCGAATGGGCAGTATTGAAGGAAGGATGAAGGAAGGAAACCTTTGACTGGCCTAAATCATCCCGAGTTTGCAGTGAACATTTTGTATGTGGAGCACCATCAAAGCAAAACCCTGATCTCTCGCTCCACCTTGGTTACGAATTTAAAAAGTCAACACCAAAGCGAAAGACACCAACTGTTCACCAAGAAACACCTTCCACAGCAAAGCAACCAAGATGTGATGTTGCTGTAAAACCACAAGAACAAGAAAGGGTGAGCTCAGTCTGTTTGTCTTCTGTACCTCTCACTTAACAAACGGGATCCTGCTTTAATGACGCTCCACATACAAAATGTTTGCTGCAAACTCGGGATGATTTAGACAGTCAAAGGTTTCCTTTTTCATCTTTCCTGTGGATCAATTCTGCCCATCGCCTTCACCTTTCACTATTTTTCAATTCCACTGGGAAGGGAAACAGTTTGAACAGAGGTTTGCAGTCACACACATCTGATTCCCTTTTGCTTTTATGGAGTTAGCAAACTTCTGAAGCCCATTTCTCGAGCCGTTTTCAGCTGTTAGGATCCAACAACCACACAATTATGATGTCCAAATTCCAGAACTAAAATATGACAATATCAGAACCAAAAACAAAAGTGATATGGTTCAAAATACTAGAAAAGACTGGCTTTGTCAATAGACGCTTCCCACTGGGAAAACATACATGACGGTTTAATTCTCACTTTTTCGGAAAATCCTTCCCAGTATGCATTGCGCAATGACCGAAGTCCGAAATTTGTGATGCATCTATTCATAAATTAGCAAACACTGCCAAAACTGTTTCAAGATAGACTGAAAACTAGCCTAAGAAAAAAACGAGCGTTCATGGTGCTGTTTACGTGTTTGCTAATGTGTGCGTTGTGTCACCATGGTAACTGCTGAACATTCTACCATACAGATACATGTAGAACACCCCCAACATAATGTCAAGTAGCTGATAAAACATAATAGGTTCTTTAATCATAGTCAATACTTGCCTAGTCCTCACCTTTTTTAACCCATATTTGAACTTTAAAGATGCACTGTGAAACTTTTTCGGGTGGTCCTGCTTGTTGCCCTGAAGATGGAGACAAGCTGGTGATGCCATCAGATCAAGTCACAGGTCAGATCTGACGAGAGGCGACCCTTCTCACTGCAAGAACACATGTTTTTTGAGGTATGTTTGTAATTGAATAAAGGGAAAATAGATCATTCAGCCATTCCAGGAAAAGCAATAAGATCTCCATAGAGACAAGTACGTGGCACCGTCTTTCAGAAAAGTTACAATTAGATACGTATCGTGCTCCATTCAGCCATGCTGTTGATCTAATACTGAAGGTTTTACGTCATGGCATGGGGACCTGGTTTTTGTCCTGACTCAAAGGTCTACAGTGCTAAAAATATTGCAACACACAGAGACAATTTAATGACTTTCTCCATAGCTGGACGTATAAGAGAGGACGATGGGCCCATGATGTGAGTGTATATGAGATTGAAACCCCACAATGTGACAAATATGCACCAACACAGAATCAGGCTGCATCAGGTAAAACTGCAGCTCTGATCAATCTAAAGGACGTAGTTTGTAATGGCATCTCACTTTTAAGAACTTAAAGCAGACCTACTCCTCAAAATCCACGTTCCAGAGCTTTTTACCATGTCATAGTTGTTTCCTTTCATTTTTCATTTTGCTTCCGTTCATTTTGTTTCCTCATTTACTCACCCGAAGTTGTATTTGGAATGATTCGTGCATGTTTACTCATTCGCTTATTTTCAAGATGCCAATTTTGCCGATCAATTCCCATTTTCACAGCCAGTGGTACACGCCCACTGCTGTGTACTTCGTTCTTGAATTTTATTTTCTTAATCGTTCATTTGCGTAGGATTCGGCAGCGTTGCATACTCATTTTGGTAGGAATGGAAAAAAAGCAGCCATCCACAGAAAGTACAGACAGCTACATGACTCTTTGTTGTGATGATGTTTACAGCGATGTTAGTTCCCATTGGGCAGCACAGTTTTCTAAAGCAGAAATCAGTGGACTTGTTTCTTTTATTAAATCGTTTTAGATGCGATTTAAAGGTGCATTGTGTAGCTTTTCTGGTGGAGGATCCATGAAAGGCTTTTTATTACATAGAGATATTATTGCTTTGTCTGGAATGTTTCACAGTATTGCCTTTCGGTCTTCACGGAGACCAAACCAGACCAAGTTACAGAACAGATCTGTGGAGAGGCGACCCCGCTCACAGTCAGAATGTCTGTGGACCTGTTTACACGAGAACACTAAAAATGACAAAATATTTTATCGTGCCTTTTGTTTAGATGGTGACAGAGTTTTTGGGGCTTAAAAACGCAGAAATCTGAAACCACCCTCCAGAGTGGAAAAGTTCAATACACTCCGCCATAGTGTTTCCGTCTACACTGCCCAAGATGCAAAACTCTGGTCAGATCTGCTCACGTCACGTACACGTTTACGTCACATACATCACCATCTAGCTGTGTGGCATGCATACCCAGTCGAATTCCACACACTTTTGTGTCACAGTATGCACGCAGTTTTCCTCCCAAAACCGCTAGTCTAAACGCGGAATAGAAAGTGAAGACGAACGCCACTTTTGAGTCTTCTGTTTAGACCGTCATCATATACCGTATTTTCCGCAATATAGGGCACGCTCTTAATCAAATCATCAAATCAAACTTTATTTATAAAGCGCTTTTCATACAAAACTGTAACACAAAGTGCTTTACAGTGATTAAAAACAATTCCACATTTCCACCCACCCACTTACCCACTTACCCAACACCCACACCTGCCCGACCCCACACAACCAGACAACCCAAACACACACACACACACACACGCACTCACGCACACACACAAACACACACAAACACGGTAAAATACATAAAACGACACATAGTAAGATGTGAGGCTGAATACAGGCGAACCAGTTGAGAAAGCACCATCAGAGGAGACGTCTACACCAGGAGCAGAGAGACGTCCACCACCACCAGGAACCACCACAGGAGCCAGGGGAGAGATGAAGCCTAAGCACCAACTCTCCACCAGGAGCCCACGGGACAGACCCAACAGCCACAGCCGACCTCTGCTCCTGATGCAGAGGCTCCTACAGAGGAAACACTGGAAATCCTAAAAATATGCCTAAAATAAATAAATATAATAAAATATATAGACTAGAAACAAGTAAAAGTATAAGATTTCAATCAAAAGCTAAGCTAAAAAGGTGGATATTGAGCCTACTCTTAAAAACATGAACATTCTCTGCAGCCCTGAGCTCCTCCGGCAGACAGTTCCATAGACGGGGGCCGTAGTATTGGAAAGACGCCTCTCCGTGAGTGTGTGTCCTGACTTTGGGAATGACCAGGAGCCTGCTGCCGGAGGAGCGCAGGGAACGCGAGGGTTCGTAGGGTAAAAGCAATTCTGAAAGATGAGAAGGCCCAAGACCATTAAGACATTTAAAAACCAGTAAAAGAACTTTAAAATCGATCCTGAAACTCACAGGGAGCCAATGCAGTGATTTTAAAACCGGTGTAATGTGGTCCCGCCCTCTGGTCCTCGTCAGGACACGCGCTGCTGAATTTTGTAATTATTAAGCCTCCAACCCCATCAAAAAACGACTGCGCGCCCCACAATCCAGAGCACCCTATACACGAATCCACTGGGTGTCCCAGCACGACTTCAGTAAACTACAAAGCCGCACCACCTGCAACGCACGCAAACACACACGGCGCAGCGAAAAACACCCGCAGCCACACTCATCACTCCAAGCCGACGAGGAACGGAACGGAGGAACAAACCGAAAAAGCGAGTGCAATGTGCCACTTCTAACCACAACTGAACAACTGAGTCACTGCGAACACGCCGACAATCCAGCGATCCCAGACAGCACCCTCCCTACACGCCACAACTGAACAAAGCCCAGAGTCACCGTGAAACAAACACCAAACAAAGTCCCACTGACCCATCCAACTGTTGTGTTTCGTTTAAAGTTTGGTGCGGTTTATATGTGACAAAAGTTTGAAAATAGACCATTCAATGACAGTGCGCCTTATAATCCAGAGCGCCTAATAGTGCGGAAAATACAGTAAACGTAGCCTGTTTTTCTATTTATTTTTGAGCTGCAAAATCACCTGTAATTGAATAAATGTAAGGTAGAACTGTTTAAAGTCTTACTGTGGAACATTCCAGGTAGAACAATGTCCACAGAAACAAACAGGTGACGGACCCCCAACCAAAAAGTTACGTCGTGCACTCGTAAAACTGTGAAAAATTAAAACATAATGATCCAGGGTGTCATAGATTATAATTATAGAGCAGACACCAGCACAAAATGTCTGCTTTAAAACAGTACACAATTATAATCTGACTTCTTTCTGACTGTGCCGGTTTTGACGAGGAAAATTATGCAAAACGAGCAAACTCACCTGTCAGTCACGGCCAAACTGAACTCTGGGAGATTCACCGGTGCCCAGACTCACATCTTCAGAAAGTATTGAAACTAAATCAGCAAAATTAATTATTGTTTTGCTCAGTTTTCAGTCGGTTTTCGCACCGTGGATCTCCTGTGGTGATGCTGACTGACTGCCGCCGGTTGTCCAATTTCCCACTCGACTCGAACGCAGCGGGAGAGCCAATCAGAGCGCCGCTGTGAAGAGATAACAAGGAAATAATAATTAGAAGACGACAGTGTTACATAACAAATAGAGCTACAGTTTAAACGGAGCGGGAGGACAGGTCAGAGCTCTACGGTGGAATTTGTTGCGTAAATGTCAGATTGCAGATTTGCGGACCTGGTTTATGTTCATATCTCTGTAATTACTGGGGCTATCAACATGAAACAAAAATTGGCACAAAGTTCAGCGTCTTCTCTGTCAGTATAAACAAACATAAGTGAATTTATCTTTTCACAATAGCTTCGGAAAGTGGTGCCATTATTCAACCCCAAAGACGTCCTAATGGTTCTATATTACGCAAAATTGACTCTTTGAGCTTTAAGCCGTGTTAGAATGTTGTTTTCTCCTCAAAAGCATACCCGGTGTTGTGCTTTGTTTCATTCACATGTTTCAGTAATCATTTATTATGAGTCTGTCTACATCTCCAGAGCCCAAAATGCTCTGTTCCACCTTGTGATGTCATGAAGCTGAAGTTAACAGCTACATTTTTTATTTTTTGTTGAGAAGAGATTGAATATTCCAGGGCTGAAATGATCCAAATGATTCTAGTGAAGGTGTATGGAGTTTAAAAACACAGTAGAGCTCTTCCTGTATTACCACATGACATCACAAGGTCGAACAAGGTAGAATCTTGTCAGTCTGTGAGAAGAGCTGAGTCTAAATGTACAGGGTTTGTGTGTTAAACATGTGTGAATGAAACAAAGCATAACTCCGTGTAGTTTTAACAGAAACTTAAAATTGTGGGCAAAGTACAAACCCGAGGCACTCCTACTGAATATAATAAAAGTCCTTTATTACATGGAGGGAAGCCAATGTGTTTCGACCAGCAAGATGGTTTTCATCATTTAATTCTGGTAAAATTAAAGAAATTGCCAAGAAAGTAAATTTTTAGAGGAACACTGAATAATCCAAATCATCATTAAGGCCCGGATGACGTGTGGCCTATTTTCTTTTTTCCTCTAAAACTTAACTTTCTTGGCAATTCTTTAATGTAGATGATGTTTTTGATCTGTGGTATCTAACTGTATATTAATTATTGCATCTCTGACATGTCCTGTTTATCTTGTTCTTCAGTAGGTCTGCTCATCACCTATACATTCCTCATGCTTGGCCAACCTTTTTTGTTTTGTTTGTTGGCTCTTTTTCCTGTAGTCATGTGATGTTGTCATGTGATTGTCGATTAATTGTATTTAATGACACCTGTACCGTGTTCCGTTCTACTAGGGTGACCATATTTCCGTTTGTGAAAACCCGGACACCTTACCGGGGGTGGGGGGTGGGACCTCGACATTGAGTTACTCTCACTTCGCAACCTGTGCACATGGCCTCCCACTTGTCCAGACCGGTATGGAAAACGGAGAATTTCTTGAACAAGTCAAATTTTAATTGCGTATTTGAGTTTTGGCATGTTGCAGACTGACGACTGTTTGTGTCTGCTCGCTCCTTCTGAGTGCACAGAGAGCTACGAGAGCCGCTCAATTTAATGGCCCCAATGAAAGATAAAAACCCGGACATTTCCATCACTTAAAAAAAAAAAAACCCGGGCGCCCAGGACAGGACACAAAAAATGTCCGGGGAAAAACGGACTTTTGGTCACCCTACGTTCCACCATTATGCCCTGGTAAAGACTAGACTGATTCATCAGCCGGTTTCACTTCGTAGAAACTGTCTGACCTCGCAACATTAGAATTCTTTCACTTGACGGTAGGCGGGTACTTTTTTTTTTATTTAACCAATCACTGCTTTTTGGTCGTGATGTATGTAATGTGCCGCTAACTGGGCTAACTGGTATATTAAGCTTTTCCCAAATCCCGTAGGAAGAAGGACAATAACGTCTTTTGCCTTGATAAAATTCACCAAATATTCTCTTTGTTCCGGTTTTAAATCCTCGATCTCGGGAATTGTTGCCAACACAGAATATATAGCTCTTTGCTGTCTGGCTGGTGCTCAAACTCGCACTTCCGGGGTTTTTGCGAACCGTCTATTGTATTCTGATTCCTGACCTAGTCGCTGGAGAGAAATGTGATTGATCGGAGGCACTAGGTGGTGTCAGCCTGGCTAGATGAACACCATCTTGCTGGTCAAAATACTTTGGTGTCCCTTCATGTAATAAAGAATGTCTAATATATTCAGTCGGAGTGCCTCGGGTTTGTACTTTGCCCACTTTTACATTTTTCAGTAAGTGATTACTATGATTCAGTAAGGTGATTTTCTGTTAAGAATACAATGTTAACCCCCGTAGAGCACCTGTACTGCTATTTTTAACTTTTTTATAACCCAGTAAAGCTGCTCTACCTCTTTTCTTCATCTGTCAACTCCATGTATGTTTGTGATGAGGACACAACATTATAACAGATCAGAAAATGACGTAGTATGGGCCCTTTAAACCAACAACCTGAAACAAATTAAAAGAAGGGTTTGGGCATTTTTTGCTCTTTGCTACCATAATAATTCAAATTCCAATCCGATTATATTATATTTTATTTTCGGTTTATTAGAAATCTGTCTTTTTGTCCACCCAAAACCAAATGTCCCTCCCACTCGCTGTGATCTGTTCAGTTAAAATAAGCGGTGAGTCACTGGAGCTATTCCTGAAACAGTGCTGTATTTAAGCCTGTCTTTATGTAATCATCTTCTGGTCTTCTGATTGGACGATATGTGACGATCTGGCCTCTTGACTGGACAACGCGGATAAGAAGAAGTAGACGGAATAAAACAAGAGCTGTCCAAAACACCTCTTCATTTCAGTATTTTTACAAATCCTTTCCATAATTATACACTAAGATGAAAATAACTGACAATTTTTGGCAGTTCAAATGTGAGGGGAAGGTAAGAAAGGTATTAGAGCACCGTAATATCTCAATAATATGTTAACGTAACTTTTCCGGTGGAGGGTTCAACGTCTGCTCATCTCCATGGAGATGTTATTGTTTTGCCTTAGCTCTTCTTATTAATTTTTATTTATCTCCAGGCCAAATTACAGGTCAGATATGTGGAAAAGTGTTTTTTTTGTTTTGTTTAATGCCATACCTTGGAACATTCCCGGAAAGAAGAAACATAGTCTTCATGGAGCTACCAGAAAAGTTAGTCAATGCACCTTTAATGAAAAATACAATTATACAGTCACCAAACATTGATTTATATTGTGGGAAAATCTGAAATTACTTCCTCACCGACACGACCACTCAAAAAATGCACTTTATTTTCATGATTATTGACTCTGTAGATTCTAACTAAAGTCATCAGAACTATGAAAGAATGAACACAAATGGGATATACAAAACTGTACTAAAAAGAACTCAAAACTTATTTTAGATAAAAACAAATATCCATTGTTTGCTTTGATCACTGTTTTGCACTTTTGGTATTTTTTGACCTTTACAAACACAGCTGTGAATTGAAAACCATTTCAGGAGACTTCATCAAGAAGATCACTGAGAGAAGGCCAAGGGTTTAATGAATTGTCCACAAATCAAAGGGTGAATACTCTGAGCAATCAAAAATATATATATAAAAAAAAATGTAATTGTATTATTTTTTTTCTCTTCTGTATAATCCATTGTTTCCTAAAGACTGGGTCCTCAGGTGGGCTGCAAGAGATTTTTTTGGTCTGCAGTATACAATTTTTACACATGTTCAAATGTTAAGACATGTTTTGTGTAATTTCTAATCTTTTTGTAATTTTTTATTGACTATTTTGTTCGAGTATTGCTGGTTCAATTAAATGTTAAAAAGAAAAAGAAATGGGCTACATTTAATGTCCAAATAGGCGACTTATTAATCCTTTTATTGCTGGTTCAATGACTGTTTAAACCTTGAGTAAAACTAATTGTTCAGAGAGACACGATCACTCAGTCAACAATAAAATATCCCCATTAATGTTCAATAATGGTCAAATCCACCTTTATTTTGTGATTTACATATAATGTCTGTTGACTTGGGTCACGAAGGTTTGTGACTTTTAAAGTATGGGGCCCCAGAAAAAAGTTTGGGAAACACTGGCATAATCTATATTGCCCCATATATTTGGTGTTATTTGGTTGTGCATGATATTGTAATGTGTATTTCCATGACATTGTGTTTTTCCATTGTCCTCTGGCCTCATGTGCCCCTGTGACGTGAGGTCCCTTCATAGGAACACCTGCTGTCTGTGTTAAACCTTTAAACCTCCATCAACACCCCCGAGAGCTGAAACATGTCAGTGTCCCATTTGTAACAAAGAACTTTTATTTTTATAATCAGCATAGATCAGATGTTTAATTCAAGCCCTGGATGATAAGCTACTTGCTGTAATAAGAGGCAGTGGTATTTTAGCTGCATTGTGTAACTTTTCTGGTAGACGGTCAATCAAATGCATTTTTCCATGGAGATATTAATGCTTTCGCTGGAATGTTTCACAGTATGGCATCTCCGTGGAGACCAAACCAGACCAAGTTACAGGTCAGATCTGTGAAGAGGCGACCCAGCTCACCATCAGAATGTTGTTTTTCAAGGTATTTTTGAGCAATAAAACCACTTGTAATTGAATAAGTGTGAAGTAGAATAGTTTAAAGTCATACTCTGGGACCTTCCATGCAGAGCAACAACATATCTATGGAAACAAGCAAAAATTTCAAGTTAACAGCTTCTTTTTAGCTTTAGTTCAGTAGAGATTAAAAAATCCCGGGCTGAAATTATCCAAATGATTCTAATGAAGGTGTATGGAGTTTAAAAACAGAGTGAAGCCCTTTCTGTACAGCCTAAATATCCAGGTATGTTTGTGTTGAGGAAACAACATTATAACCTAGATCAGAAAATAGTAGTAAAGTGTAATGTGGGCTCTTAAATGTTACTCACTTGTCCTCTAGAATCCATGTCATTGTCTGGATTCTTACAAAGACCCACTGATGCACTCATGTACTCTTCTCTCTCCTCTTAGAAATTTGTATTGCAGATTTTCCTATTGTGAGCGTTTTACATTATACCGAAGTATTCAGTGGTAAGCGCTAATGTATACTGTGCAATTTGAGCTAAAAAAGTACAATGCCTGTCCCCTGTGTTTTTCTGCTGCTCATGAGGATTAAAGGGCCCATATTACACTATTTTCTGAACTGTTATAATGTAGTTTCCTCATCACAAACAGACCTGGAGTTGTGTTTTGTTTCATTCACACATGTTTAAAAGGAAAGTTCGGAATTTTTTACATAGGGCCTCGTTTCTTAGTGAGCCAGAGTGTTGGAGACGTGTGGAGACACTTTTTTAAATATTCCATCCAGTCCTTGTATTTGCAGAGGTCGCTGGTGCTAGGCTAGTGCATGTCAATGGCCATAGTTATCCTGCCGCTAAAAACAGTCTTACCCACTCCACAAAACACCCAAAGCAAATCAGTTATTATGCCAAACTGTTGATGTAAATGTCTGCGTGGATAGAATAATTTTAGAAGTAAAACCAACCTTGCATTTGAAGGATTTATGTCTGAGCAGTAGTGAGTTGTACTTTGTGATAGAAAGCTTGACAGAGGTGGACTGATATATGAGAAAATAGTCCCTCAACATGCAACTATTCATGTGATGGAAGGTTAGTTTTATTTCAAACATTCTATCAACACAGACATTCACATGAACAGTCTGGTGTAATAATAGATTTGTTTCAGGGTGTTTTGTGGAGTGGGTAAGACTGTTTTTAGTGTCAGGCTAACTATGGCCATTGACATGCACTAGCCTAGCACCAGTGACCTCTGTAAATACAAGGACTGGATGGAATATTTTAAAAAAGTGTCTCCACACGTCTCCAACACTCTGGCTCACCAGGAAATGAGGCCCTATGTCCAAAATTCTGATCTGTCCCTTTAACACATAAACTGAAAACACTTTGTTCCACCTCATGATGTCATGTGGTAATACAGGAAGTGCCCCATTGCGTTTTTAAACTCTATACACCTTCAATAGAATCAACTGGATAATTTTCAATCTCTACTGAACTAAAAGTAAAAAGTAGCTGCTACTAACTACCACTTCATGACATCATAAGGTGGAACAGAGTATTTTCAGTATTGGAGATGTAGACAGACTCATAATATAGACTTAAACATGTGTGAATGAAACAAAACACAACTTCAGGTCTGGTTTTCTGTTTTTGAGGAAGTAACCACATTGTAACATGACTTAAAGCTCACAAGAGTCAATTTTGCTTAATATGGGACCTTTAAGAAAATATAAATAAAACATGATTATTTTCATTACATTACGGCCTATTACTGTGAATGTAGGCCTACACCATGTGCTCTCATGCTGCCATCTAGTGATCTTCCTCTCATTAAAACAGATACAGCTAAAATTAACCCGTGGAAAATATAATGCTCTTTTGTTCAAACATTTAAGAATAAATGCACAGGATTACTGAAATGTGTGAATGAAACAAAACACAACTCCAGGGAACAGGGTTAAAGCCCCACTGTGGAACATTACATCACACTACTAGAACAAGGTTAAAACAGAAGAAGCTTTAGATAACGGTAAGATTATAATCGAGATGTGGACTCAGGAAAGACGGTGTATGTGAAGTGAATGGACATTTGTCTGCAGTGGTTTCCATGTGAACGCAGGAGAGAAAAGAAGGATAGAGGAAAAAAAAGGAAAGAGAAAAGAGGGAGGAGAGAGAGAGAGAAAAAGGGAGAGAAAGAAAAGGGGCCTGAAACAGTGAGTGAGGGTGAATGAGAGAGAGAGAAAGTGACAGAAAGAGGGAGAGAAAAGAAAGAGAGAGATATGGAAGCGCAGGCTGTATGTATAAAGAGAGGAGGGAGGGGAGAGACACTGTTGGGCAAGTGACTTTAAAACTGTAATGTGTTATTTATTTATGACTTGTTACTGTCATTTCAAAGTAATACGTTATATTACAATATTACTGTATTTAAAATGTAAGACATTACACGACTATTGCAGCACTTTTAAGTTACTCTCACCAAAATAACTGTGAAAATGCTGAACTTTTGCACCGTATATGGACTGAATCAGGACTAAACCAGGTCTAAACCAGAACTGAACCAGGACTAAACCAAAACCGAACCAGGACTAAACCAGAACTAAACCAGGACTAAACCAGGACTAAACCAAAACTGAACCAGGACTAAACCAGAACTAAACCAGGACTAAACCAGGACTGAACCAAAACTGAACCAGAGCTCAACCCAGACTGAACCAGGACTAAACCAGGACTAAACCAGGTCTAAGCCAGAACTGAACCAAGACTAAACTAGGTCTAAATCAAGACTGAACCGAGGACTAAGCCAGAACTAAACTATAGATCTAAACCAGGACTAAACTATAGGTCTAAACCAGAACTAAACTATAGGTCTAAACCAGGACTAAATTATAGGTCTAAACCAGGACTAAATTATAGGTCTAAACCAGGACTAAATTATAGGTCTAAACCAGGACTAAATTATAGGTCTAAACCAGGACTAAATTATAGGTCTAAACCAGGACTAAATTATAGGTCTAAACCAGGACTAATCTATAGGTTTAAACCAGGACTAAACTAGAACTAAACCAGAGCTGAACCAGGACTAATCTTGGACTAGAACTTGGAATCTAGGAGCGCCCCTGAGAGAACCACGAGTCCGTGGAACAGGGTGTCTGCAAGGTGCGATCGGGCGTCAGTTGTGGTTCGCCCCATGGAGCGTGTAGTTCTGCGCCGGTCCTTTCGCTCGCAGTCACCCAACGGTCTACGCGAGTGCATCTCCGGCATTTCACCACTGCTGATATCGCGGTGATTTTAGTGAATTTGTATGAAGAACAAAAAACACTAATCCAGGTTAAAAAAAAGCATTGTAATGCACGTTACTGACATTTGTACCGAATAAAATATTACTTTTTTTTCCCTGTAATGCCTACACTACTGCTTTACTGCAAAAAGCAATGCATTACAGTAATACGTTACTTTTATAACACATTACTCTCAACATAGGGGAGAGAGAGGTACTATTTCATACCTTGACAGTTTGAGCCACACTCTGCACCTTCCTCTTTGTCTTGTGATGTATCTGCTCAGCTCATTTATATAATAATTTAAATGCTGATTACTTTGTAAATCATGAAACATATGAGACACAACACTCAGCTGATTTAAACAGTTTATTTTGAGCTGTCTTACATGAAACAGTAGAACAAAAGCAACATCTGCAGTCCCATTTCAGAACTGTATCCCAGGTGTGAGGGAGTTGGTGTGTCCCCTCATCCCAATTTACTGCCCTTTCTCATACATAAGAAACTGAAGTACACCTTTGTAGGTTCAAAGATGTGACGTTTTTGATTATTCATATGGCAAAATTAAACTGTTTTTGACCCTAAACAAAACAAAAAAAAACTGAAACGGTTCACTCATTTCTCAGATGTAATTATTCAAACAGGAGCAACAGCAAACTTTAACAGTCTGGGTTCATGACAACAACAGAAATCCTCCAGTTTAAAGTGCATATGGCAGGGTTTCATGTTTGTCTATGACTTGGTTTGGTTGGATAACACCGGTGGTTTTACATCAGTTAAGTTGTAGTTGAGAAGAAAAGCACAAAAATACAAGAAGCAGCAGTGACAGAATTATTATAAATTATGATTTTTACATTACATTTAAAGAAAGTTCATTTAAATAAATAGTGTGTAGCAGCAACGTATAGCTTTGGCAAATTCAAGGCACTGTTCCTGATTTTTATGACTTAAAGGTTGTATGGAGGATTTTTTTTTGTTTCAAGTTGTCAATGATAGCATTATAGAGGTGCAGTAGCCTTGTAATTATGATGACCAAAAAAAAGAGAATAAAAATTCATCAACTCTGGACGTGGTGGGGCTAAACATTTGCCAATAGATAACGACACTGCCTCGTTATCTGTTAGCTGACAGGCTGTCAATCAATCTCCCTACGTTTCTAGCGTAACTGACTTGCCTGCGCGCCGCCGGTACGTGGTTTACGTACGCCTGTCACGCAGTCCACAGACGCAAGCCGCACAGACGCTGTTTACTCCACCAACGCAACAGTTCTTAGCGGCTTTTTTTGACCTATATCTTCCTCGCAGTTCGCACAAAGTTTGTTGCAATGGCGACAAGAATCCAGGAGCAGTTCGCCCCAAAAGAAAGTCCGTTTTTGAGGTCACTGAAAGAAGAAGACAAGGGGAAAAGCAGCGAAGCCAAACTAAGGTGATTCTTGAAGATTCATTCCAGCGATGGAGCGACTGAAGCAGACGCAGGGTCTAAAGACTGACGCACTGGTCGCCAAATTACTCCTGGACAGGTCACTTCTGCTTATTATGAAAACGTACTTTATTTCCAAGAGCTAGACAAACGTTTTTCAGGACACAAAAGCGATATCCTTTGTCTGAAAACGTCATTTTCAAGGCAAAGAAAGAGTCCGCTTGCTGCTGCGTGTTGTAGCTTGTTCATTCGCACTGAATCTCCGCGCAACCTTCTCTGCACCCCTTTCCTGCTCCTGTCCCCGCTGCCCGATCCACTCTTCCCCCTGCTCCTCACTTCTCCGGGCACGGAATCTCCGCGCACCGCTCCCCTTTCCTCTCTCCCTGCTCCCCTGTCCTCTCCTCTCTCCCTGCTCCGCTCTTCTCCCTGCTCCTCACTTCTCGTCCACGAATGAAATGTCCGCACACCCGCTCCCCCCGCTCCTCACTTCTCCGTCTTGCCTAACCAACACTGTAGTTAGTTGTTTACAAGTCATGTGCACCGGCTGTAAACAAACCTGTTTCTGGCGTAAAGAGGAGGCGGGAGGAGGCGTTTCTACGTAGGAGCTGTAGGGGAGGGGGGGTGGTTTCACGCATGCGCAACATTTGAAAAAGGACAAACAGTCGCTGGATTTCTCGTTCCTTGGAAAATCCTCTATACAACCTTTAAAGCGGGCCTATTCTCCAAAATCCACTTAATTTTTTTTAAGGAGGTTATTGTTGTTTCCCCTCAAGTTGTATTTGGAGTGATTCATGCATGTTTGAGTAATCTTTAATCGCTTATTTTGAGGACACCATTTTGCCGATCATCGCCACTGATACACGCCCACTGCTCTACGTACTTTATTCTCCAGTTTTATTTTGTTAATCAGTGATACGTGTAGGATTCAGCAGCATTGCGTAGTCATTTTGGTACAAATGAAAAACAAATATCCATCAGAGGTGCCGGCGCTTTGTTGTGGTGACGTTTGCGGCGACGTCAGCACAAAAGTCAGGATTTATTTCTTTTATGAAGTCGTTTTACATGAATGTTGTGATTTAAAATGTCCAAATTATAACAGAACGATCCACAGTTGTTATAGATTAGAACTATATATGTGGCTCTATATATACAAGCGCAATATGTCTTCTTTAAAAACGTGAAAACAGAACAAGTTCATTTTCAACATGATTGCAGTGGTCCAAAATTATTCCTCACTTACCTTATGCATTCCGAGCATCCTAATTATTCACCAAGATGAGTTTATAAGCACTTTTCACAACTCTCCAAAGCGGAATTTTACTAACAACTAGCATACTATCCGCGCACTTCCAGATGATCAGACAATAAACGCTTTATAATTAGATGCAGATAATACACAAATTTTAATCTCAAGAGCTGCTTATACAAAATGCGTGTACTAGGGCAAGACGTGTTTTGCCCAAATATATGAAAAAAATGTAATAAAAATCAGGTCCAGTGCCTTTAATATTCCCATGTTGGCTGAAGAATCACAAATAACACAGCACAGCCTCATAGCAGTACACAGAAATAGTTTAAAGTGGCAAGTGAAAAAGCCTCAATATTAAGCTTATAAAGTGCGGAAACACAACAACAACAAATGTGAATCCAGTCTCCGAACCTGAGGTAAAGTGTGTGTCTTCTCCTTTAAGTGTTCTGTGGAAAAACAAAGCAAAAGTTAAAGGGTTAATATCACTCCATTTTCTGATCTATGTTATAATGTTTCCTCATCACAAACATTTGTGGTTTTTTTTTCATTCACACATGTTTAACACACAAACCCTGCATATTTAGGCTGAGTTCTTCCCTATAACTGAAAACACTCTGTTGCACCTGGTGATGTCATGTGGTAGTACAGAAAGAGTTCCACTGTGATTTTAAACTCCATACATCATACATCATTCTTCATTAGGATCATTTAGATAATTTCAGCCAATCTCTATTAAACTAAAGATAAAATATATCTATTAATAAAAAATAAATAAATCCTGTTTCATGACATTACAAGGTGGAACATTATTTTGAATTTTGAAAATGTGGATAGACTGATAAAAAACATGGAGGATTTCAGCAGTATCGATGAGTGAAACTGTTAATGTGAAGTGAGACACTATGAAGGGCAGAGGGACCAGACTGATATCCCTCTGTATAAAAATACATCAGTCTGGACCTGCCAGGCATTCATATTCTACCCACTGTGGTCTAAGTGCTCTATGCTTGTTTATGTAACAGTAACATGTGCAGTACTCTCTCTGTCCTGTCGCTAACACTCTCTAGACTCACCATCGTGGTCGCGTCTGGGGCAAAGGTCACTCCTTTGACCCTCTCCTGAGATCCACTGCTGCTGCCGCCCAGAGAGCCTTTCCTCATGATGCCTGTAAGGACAAATAAACCAGTGACTACAGATATTAAAGGGTCTGTACCTGATTAAAACCATAAGTCAGGAACATGTTTAAGTTTGAACTTTTAGCCCCGCCTACTTAGTCCTTTCTGTTGCGGTGATATTAAACTACTGTCTGGGGTAATGTTAGGAAGTTGGTTTTCCATGATTCTTAAAAATGTGCCTGATTGGATGAAAAGAGCTGACACTATCAGTAGCTTCTATATTAATTAATACCAGAGAAAATATATAAATATAAGCTATATAAATTGACATTTCTTATTTAGCATCTTTTACCAAGTGATGCATGATGTAAAGAGCAGGTACGGGCACTTTACGGTGCAGTATCACTCCTCACCAGCAGGCAGAATGTGCTCCAGGCGGTGCAGGCTGCTGTGTCTGGTGGAGCCTTGGTGGGGTCCGGTTTTGGAGAGCCTTCTTGGGCGCGGGTGCAAAATGGCCGCTGGTGCCATGATGGCAGCAGGGGGCGTTTTCCCTAAGCGCACATACAGCTGCTCGATCTCTCTCTTCTGGTTGGCCTGGAGCTCCTGCACCTGCGCCAGGTGTCTGAGGAGAGACAGGTGCGGTACACTTACACTTTACTACTGTTAAATGGTAGTATATTAGTACAGTTATGTTGTGGCTACACGCTACTTCATTTATTATTGTAAGGTGACTCTCAAGTTTTTACATCAGTTACATCCTCCGTCCTACATGAGGATAGACTGGCGGGTTAAATGGACTCTAAAGAGAGAAATGTTGATTTGTTCCATATGAAACCTGACCAATGAGCATCTTCATTTCCATGCGTCACTAAAATAAACAAAGCTGATTGGACGGTCATGTTTGGTTCTGGCTTGAGGCATGACAGGTGTGAGGACCAGACTATATCAGGCTGGATCTGCCACACAACACACTTGAGCACCAGTAAATAAATACATGTTCCACAGTTAGGGAACCACTGCTGTGGAGTACAGCCCCATTTCCAGCAGTCCAGCTCAGAGGCACCGTACCCTGCTCTGTGTCACAGATAAACTAATGTGACTGATTGGTCACTTGTGAAACATTCCATGTATAAAGAGCCTCAAATAATCACCATTTTAAAGGTCTGACAGCAGATCAACGCTTGTGTGCATTTACTTTTTCATTTCTGTTTTACACAAGAAGACCTTGAAATCACTTCCCAAAAACTGTATTTTGCATTGCTGCTCCAAAATCTTGTATTTCTTTTTTTTCCTTTTTTGGCGACAAAAGGTCACAAAGCTAAAGTAAAATTCAGCATTCAATGCTTCAAACCAATAGTTCAGTTTTTGTGATGTTACGTGAACATAACCTATTTATAAACAGCCCCCTGCTGGTGCCCAGAGTCAAGACTAAACATGGGGAATCAGCATTTCAGTTCGATGCAGCTAAAATGTCGAACAGTCTTCCTGACGATGTGAGAGGGGGTCTACTACCTATATGTTTATTGAGGAACGTTTAACAGTCACCATGGTAACACAAGGCACACATCAGCAATAACTACAAAAAAGATAGTTTGAAACCTTAATACAAAGTGGATTTAAAGAGCTCATTTTCAGGAGCCTGTGATCAATATGAGCATTCATGGTCCTTTTTAGGAGTTTGATTTTCAACAAAAGGTGAGAGTGACTAACTGACATACCTGTCTTGTAGCTCCCGTAGCTCCGCCCACATGACATCATCCTCGTTCTCGCTCTCTGATTCGTCAGAGCTCATGTCCGTCTGGTGTCTGCCGTAATGTGATAGGCTATTTCCAGAATGCCGCTCCTCCGATTCCTTGTCTCTGTCCTGATTGGTTCGTGCAGAGACGCCGACCTGTGAGTGGCCACTGCTGCTGCTGCTGCTGGTCTCGGAGCTGCTCTCTGATTGGCTGGGACGCTGAGGGGGCGGGGAGTGCCGTGTGGGAGTGGCTTGGGTCAAAGATCGATTGTCTTTAGAGGCGGAGACTTGGAAACGCCCCACTTTAAACCCCTGCTTTTTTACTGTTAAAAATATCAAAATGGAAAAAAAAATTAGAAGAAGCTGCACCTTGTGAAAAGTTTTAAGTAACATGTCCTTTGAAAAATTGGGCATTGTACTTCTATTGGGTATTACCATATTATCTTTTATAGTGGCTACAATCCAAAACAACAAATTAACGTTTCTGATGCTTTCTGTCCCACTTCCCTTTGCTCTCTGTGCTAAGACATTCACCTTTCAGAGCGCCGTCACAGCACAATCAGAGTGCATCCTGCTAATAAACCTATTGCACATTGCACCAGGTTTGTGAAGTTGTAGTTTATTGTTTTGTATCCTGCGCTAACCAATGAAAATATCTGTGTAAGTAGGTGCTTTGTGTATTTGTGGACAGGGAAGACGTCTGTGCTTTTGTCTCAACTGGATCTGACTAAAGTTTGATTTTGATTTTGTTTTCAGTGAGAATCGATCCAGAGTGACACTGTGTAGAACCAGGTTAATCATCTCTATGGATACAAGCTGGGAAGTTACATAGTGCTGCTTTAAGTTGTTACCTACCTTCTTGAATAGGAGCTAATCTGGGCGACAGTCTTTGCGAAGGGGATGGAGGAGGAGACATGAGCTACAGAAAAAAAAAACAGGCAAATTAAACAACTAAATTAATAATAATGATGCAGAAAAATTACAACATTTTACACGTGGAAGCCTTACAGATTTGTTCATAGGAGATAATTGAGGTGACAGTCTTTGTGAAGGAGACGGAGGAGGAGAAACGAGCTACACAAAAGAACAGTCAAATTGAAATGTAATGCTGCTAATTGTGCAGAAAAATCATACGCTTTTCATATCAAAGTCTTACAGGTTTGTTTGTAAATGAGGCGTCACTTCCAGAGTTTGAGCCTAAAATAAACAGTGAAAGAAAAATTTTAATTAGTGTTTAAAGGACTCATATTATGCTATTTTCTGAAGCAAAGCATATTTGTCAGCAACAATTAACTTAAAAACTGTGCAGGATTTATACCTGTGACGCCACAATCCAGGGAAAATTTAAATCAAGAAGAAGACAGCTTTGGATTAAAGGTCCTATACTACACAAAATGAACAGTTTTGAGCTTTAAGACATGTTATAATCTTGTAACCTCCTCAGAAACATACCTGGAGTTTTGTTTCATTCACTCACATTTGAGCAATCCTTTATTATTAGTCTGTTTGCATCTCCAAAACTCAAAATGCTCTGTTCCACCTTGTGATGTCATACAGTGGTAGTTTACAGATACATTTTATCTTTTGTTCAGTAGAGATCGGAAATTCCCGGGCTGAAGTTATCCAAATAATTCTAGTGAAAGTGTATGGAGTTGTGTGGAGCACTTCCTGTATTACCATGAGACATCACAAGAACACTGCTTAAATATGCAGGATTTGTGTGTTAAACATGTGTGAATGAAACAAAACACAACTCCAGGTCTGTTTGTGATGAGAAAACAACATTATAATATAAATAAGAAAATAGTGTAATATGAGGCCTTTAATGGATTAATGAAACAAGCAAAAATGAAGCAAAATACAAATACAGGTATGTTTTTGATGAGGCGACAACAAGTTGGTTAAAAGCTCCGGAAAGTTAATTTAGCTTGATGTGTGCCCTTTAAAGCACAGTGGTGGTGCTTTTCATAGAGCCCCGGTTACATTGTTAACTTGGAGTGTTTCTAGTGTAAAGCATGACTCACCTGAGGAGGCTGGAGTGGAGGTAGAATTAGACTGGAGCACAGGGCTGGCAGGCTGCAAAGAACAACAGGCTGCTGAGACTCTTATGTTTGTTATGTCACACTATAACAGAAAAACAATGAGTAACGGACCGATAATGTGTGTTTTAAAGCAGTGGATGTCAAAGTGGATCCAGGGCTTGGGGTTTGATTGATAATTACATGAATACTACAGTTTCTTATCTGCAAAACTGAACTTTCACCTAAATTTTAATATAAACATGGTTTAAACTTCTGAATCTGATGATGCCATCGAAAGTTGGCCCTTGGGATATTTCGTATCATATCGTTAAAGAGGTCTGTGGCACAGTAAACATTACACAACATGATTAAATAATAATAACCTGGTAATAGCCTCGTTTAAAGGGACAGTTCGGAATTTTGGACATAGGGCCTCATTTCCTAATGAGACAGAGTGTTGTTTGCTATTTGCAGAGGTCGTTGGTGCTAGGCTAGTGCATGTCAACGGCCACTGTTATCCTGCCACTAAAAACAGTCTCACCCACTCCACAAAACACCCAGAGCAAATCTATTATTACTGTACACCAAACTGTCGATGTCTGTGTCAATAGAATAATTTTAGAAGTTAAACTAACCTTGTATCGCTTGAATCTTTGCATGTTGAGGGACTATTTTCTCAGCAGTAGCACATTTTACTGCTCTAGCTGTGATGATTTGAACGTGGTCATATCTGGAACAGGCTTCTTCCTGTGCTCTGTGTGTTGCTATGGCAGTTGTGAGTAAACAAACTTTTACCCCAAATTCACACCAAGATCTGCAGCAGCGCTGCACGCGTACATTTAAAAGTTTCAATTCACACCAGGGCGTCAGAGACTTATTGTTCTTTTTTTAAATTTTATGTTAAGGTGTATTAAGTTAGAATATGTACTGTGAATTAAGTGTAGAACTGCAATGCATTTAGGATGATTATGGCAGATTTTATTGTAGATATTATAAATAAAGTTTACAATATCTATATCTATAAAGCTACATTTCTACTTCATCTTGTATTTGTGGTTTAATGAAGGTTAAACACTCACATAAAACACCTCAGTTTTTTTCTCAATAAGGTAAATTCACCTATAATTAATGGTTCATGTAACATACATTACGAGTGTGATTAAAATCTTATGTACGTATGTAATAAGGCCTATACGTTTATATCTTGATACAGAGTCCTGCACCGACTGATACGGGCAAATAGTTGCTGAAACGGGAGGGTTTTAATGTTCTGAAATTTTACTGGCAGGTAGTGATTTCACATGAGCGGGTCAGGACTACATGCCTACATACCTCCGTGGTGCGCATAGCTCTGCACCGGCCCTTTTGCCCGCTGTCACTCGACAGTCTACACGGGGGAACCTCCGAGCACATTCCGACAGTGAGTCCTAGTTCTGGCTTAGTCCTGAGTCCTTGTAGAATTGATGTCTGACATTGTAAATTACGTTATATTTCTCCACTTTGAGGATTAACTTTTCGTCGTCCATCATTAACCTTTCCTTGGATGCGGTGCGCGTTGTTTATGTCATTGACTTGACTTTGGTTAACTTACTTTGGAATGGCATCGGAAGTTTATTTTAAAATGGCGTGTTTATTTCCTGTCTTTCCCCTGCTAAAAACCTTGGAGACGCTCCGGTGACACTGCAAAATTAGAACTCCAACCTATCTTGAGCAGTGCGTCAGTGTCAGACGGTCATTGGACACGACACTGCCAGTGTGGATTGTCAGACTGGTTAAAATGGAAAGCCAAACCTGCTGCTGCTGGTTTGGCTTGTCTGCTGCTCACGTGCTGTGCTGCGCCATTGCGCCAGTAGTACAACTCGCTGCTGCTCAGACATAAATCCTTCAAATGCAAGGTTGGTTTTACTTCTAAAATTAACACAGACATTTACATGGACAGTCTGGTGTAATAACAGATTTGCTTTGGGTGTTTGTGGACTGAGTAAGTTTTTAGTGGCAGGATAACAGTGGCCATTGACATGCACCAGCGACCTCTGCAAATACAAGGACTGGATGGATTATTTCAAAAGGAAGTGTCTCCACACATCTACAGCACTCTGGCTCACTAGGAAATGAGGCCCTAATGTCCAAAATTCTGAACTGTCCCTTTAAAACTGAGCTGGAGACAGGTCAGAACTCTGTGGTGGAATTTGCTGTGTAACTGTCAGATTGCAGATATGTGGACCTGGTTTATGGTGCACATTTCAGTAATTACTGGGCCTATTCACATGACAACAAAAACTGACAAATTTTAATGTCTTCTCTGTCAGAATAAATAGCTTCAGAACGTGGTGCCAAAGAAGTCAGATGACAGGACTTTAAGACTATGTTACTGACTTCCTAAGACAGTTGACAATGATGAGTGCATGGGCTACATCCTATAGGGGCTCAGGCCTAACAAATAATTTTAAGATTTGTGGATCATGAGTTTGAAGATTTTTTTCAAAAACAGTGAATCTCCCGTAGAGTTATACAGGCGCCGCCCTCCATAGAACTTGAACACAGCCTATTACCATGCTATTACTCTGTTTCAGAACAGAGCAAACACACATTTATATAACAAGTGAGCTTTTACCTGTGCAGGTGGGGATGGGATGTGGCCTGAAGCTGTAGGTGGGAGCACAGGAGCCCCCGGCGGTAGCTGACTGTATGACGGATGTTGCTGCAGGGGCCTAGGGGGAGACATGGGGGGAGTGGGGGGAGAGCCATATGTAGGAGGAGCTGGAGGAGCTGGAGGAGCTGGAGGAGCTGGAGGGGGATGAGGAGGAGGAGGGGGCATCCAGTTCTGTGCCACACTCATCGCCAGAGACAGAACATTGGACAGGGAGAAGATGGGCTGGTCTGGATGCGGCCAGTGGGAGGCTGCAGTTTGGGGCATCGGCGGTGCTTGTGTTTGGGGGTGGTACTGATAAGGATACGGAGAAGGAGGCGGAGTCTGAGGCTGAGGCTGAGGCTGAGGCTGAGGAGAAGAGGCTAGAGAAGACAGGATAATAATGTGTGATTTACATATTTCAAGTTTAGGAATTGCAACCATCAAATGATTCCCTACAAATGCATTCATCTTTATCCAAGGAAATGATATAGAATGTTAAAAAGTGCTGATTTAGTTACCTGAGGTGTTGTGAAAAGACTGAGATCTAAGTGACCTCACAGGGGGCGTGGCCTCTCTGTCCACATAGAAGTCTACACCCACCGTGGCTGGAGCAGTGTCAGCCATTTCTAGAAACACAGAGTTTGTTTAGATTCATTAGTTAATGATTGTTTGAATGGAGACAAGCAGGAGTCAATGAGTTTTTGTTAATAATATTAATGCAATCGTCTAATACAGAGCTTTTCCAGGTATTCAAAGATGCTTTACAATTTGGCGCATTATTCATTCACTCCACACACTGGTAAGTTACCAGGTCCAGCCCTGCTTAGCTTCAGACATGAGACAAGATCTGGATTTTGGCAAGAATGTTCCAGAACATGGCATTAAGTGCATCTGTCTTATATTTTTGAGTTCACAGGATCTGTGGTTTCATATGAGATATGAAATGGTGCTTTAAAAACATAATGAAATGTTACCCGGCAAAGAGGAGGACGAGTGGGACCTTGACAAAGTTTGCACCGGTAGAGGCAGAGGTAGAGGTAGAGGTAGAGTTGGCTGCAAATAGAACAGATGATCAGAAAACACAAAACATTTATGGATGAACCATAGAACTATAATAAAATCTGGAAGATGAATCCAAGATGGTGCCATATTGTTTTCAAAGGCCTGTGCTCAATGGCACATGGGCCCCCCAGAAAAATTACTTCACTTCATTCACTTCTGCATTTATTTATTCAGTAGGGGCTAGAGCCTCCCACCCGTGCGCCGTAGGTAATGTGCATGGCGTGGAGCGTTTGGACCAATCAGAGTGAGAGCTGCTAGAGCAGGGCTAGGCTAAGTCTTACAAAGCTAACTTTTAGGCACTTTGAGGATTTAAATTTTTTTTTAAAGTTTATGTTGTGAAAATAGAAAAGAATCTCTACAAAATCCGACCTTTGTGCAGGATGTCAATGACCTGTCAGCCAAATAAGGGCAGTTTGAATTCCCCCAAAATGCATTGCTGTGCTGTGCTTCGATGGGAGAATTCTTTCTGGGCCAAAGCTCCCAGGAGCTGCACACTAGTCGGCCACTAGAGCAGCTACTAGTCGGACTTGAACCGGGACAGAGGGGGAATACCTTATCCAGTTTTTATTATAGATCCATGGGAGGAACCAGGAAGTGTTTAAAATGTAAACCTTACCTGTGCTTCCTGTAGTGGACTGGGCTGATTCATAGACTCCGCCCTCTTGATGATGTCATACATGCGGTCGATAAAAGCGTCTCGTTCAGGTTTCAGAATAAAGTCCCTGTGGATCTAAAAACACAGTATCAGTGTAAAGAGTTCAAATTTAAGTTTGTTTGGCACTAAAGAACTGAAAACAAGAAACTACATCAACTTCTATGTAATGTGTACTATGGTAGTGGGTCTGGGTCTACACTACACAGAATTGAAAAAGTCCTGTCCCCTTAAGAGAGGAGTTAAGGACAGAAGTGACTGAATAAGTATCTTCTTTCTGTACCATGACTGAAGCGATGTCCTCGGGGTTGTCTGCATCCAGGTCAAATTTGTAGGTGACCACTTTGTTATCGTGAGTGAACAGCTGACACTCCACCACCCGGTCCAACAGGGAGGTGATCCGGAGACGTGCACGCTTCTGGAACGCCTTAGCCTTGGCGCGGCGGGTCAACCGGATGCTACGCTCTGATTGGCTCTCGTCCCTGTCACTCATCCCAGACATCACATCGGAGGCAGAGCTAAGAGCAAATACAGAAATTCAGGTTTAACACATAAAAGAGCTACACTTCATTTTTGTACAAATAGTCTTGCCCCAGTACAGATATATTATAAAATCAGCTCTTAGGATCAATATGACACCGCTGTGTGCCATCAACAAAAGCATTTTATCGTCAGCAACCAGAAAGTTAGGTGTTGTGCTCTGCAAGCTAGTTGTTTAGGAGGTAAATAACTTTGGACTGCTGCCTTTTTTACTCAATTTGTTTTTCCACATTTCTAAGACAGTAAATCAGTGGTACAGTGGCTTTAAAGCTACTATTTGCAATCATGGCTGATCCGCCCCATTGCATTCTCACATATCACCACTAGGTGCTATCTACATTACTGCTGTCTGACTGTGTGCCAGCTTTGGCCTGACAGAAGACCAGAGAGCAAAGTTGAACCTGGCCAGGTTAAATTGGAGGGGGCCCAGGTGAGGGGTCAGGTGAGAGGAGAGGAGGGGAGAAGTCATGCAAGGGGAGGGACCAGGTGAGGGGAGGAGGGAACAGATTTCACATCTGAAATACATACCAAAATCTAAATAAATTTGTAAATATTATATTCATTTATTAAATTATTTGTTATCCAGACATAAAATATCATAAGATAAAGCATTTTTACAGCAATTATATGAGCTTTTAAATAATAATAATATAATAATGAGTAGTAGTCATAATTTTTGGATTGATTCTTAATATGGTTTACCTGTCCACAGGTGAGGAAAACCCACTCGTAGAGCTTGGCACTCGCTCGGGATTCTGGGAAACGGCGATGCTCTGTGCAAAAATAAAAAAGAATTCTGTAGAAATTATGTCACCAAAATAGTACTGCACTTGGATGACATCGGCTCACCTTTGGATAACGAAGCACAGGAAGAGGAGGAGGTTTGGAGGTGCGTTTGATAGGAGGAAAGAGGCTAAGAAACGGAGAGTATACGGAGGCAGGATTTGTGATGGGAGGGACAGAGTTTGCAACCTGAGGGGCGGGGTTTACTTGTGGCACTGGACTCACCAACGCCGACGGAGGGGCAGTATTTGGCATTTGATTGGCAGGGTTATAAGACAAAGAGGCGGGGCTTCTGACAGAAGGAGGAGAGTTCATTTGAGGAGGGATGTTGTTTGGCATTTGATTGGCAGGGTTATAAGACAAAGAAGCAGAGCTTCTGATGGGAGGAGGAGAGTTCATTGGAGGAGGGGCTTGGTTTGTCATTTGATTGGCAGGGTTATAAATCAAAGAGGTGGAGCTTCTGATGGGAGGAGGAGAGTTGATTTGAGGAAGAGCAGGATTTGTAATTTGATTGGCGGGGTTAAATGTCGGGGGAACGGGGTTTGTCATTTGATTGACAGGGTTATATGGAAGAGGGGCGGAGTTTGTCAGTTGATTGGTGGGGTTATATAAAGGAGGGGTGGGGTTTGTGACTTGATTGACAGTGTTATATGGAAGAGGGGCGGAGTTTGTCAGTTGATTGGTGGGGTTATATAAAGGAGGGGCGGGGTTCGTAATTTGATTGGCGGGGTTATATAAAGGAAGGGTATGGTTTGTGATTTGATTGGCCGGGTTATATAAAGGAGGGACGGGGTTTGTGACTTGATTGCCAGGGTTATATAAAGGAAGGGCGGGATTTGTGACTTGATTGGCAGGGTTATATAAAGGAGGAGCGGGGTTTGTAATTTGATTGGCGGGTTTATAAACCAAAGTGGTGGAGCTTCTAATGGGAGGAGGAGTGTTGATTTGCAGAGGGGCGGGGTTTGTAATTTGATTGGCGGGATTATAGCTCAAAGAGGTGGTGTTTCGGGAAGGAGGGGCTGGGTTTAAGACTAAGGAGGCAGGGTCATAGGCAGGAGGGGCGGGGCCATAAGATTGAACTGAGGTTCTGGTTGAAGGATTTGAAATGGGAGGGGCGGGACTACTTTCTTGATTGCCGGGATTGTATGATAAAGACGTGGTATGTCTGGAAGGAGGGGATTGGTTTACAGCTGGAGGAGGGGCGGCGTTTAAGGCAGGAGGAACAGGGTTAACACTTTGAGAGGCGGGGCTTTGTGGTGGAGAGGCGGGGCTTGAGACTGGAGAGGGCGGGGCTTCTGCAACGCCAGAGGAAACTGATGAAGCACTTTCAACTGAAGAAAGAGATGAAGTTTAAGTTAATAAAATAGGAGAGCAAAGTAAGTTCAGAACAGTGGGCATGTTGTGAAACGTGCTTATAAACTCATTGCGGTGAATAATTAGAATACTCATGCATAAGGTAAGTAAGGAATAACTCTGGACCCCTGTAAACTGTTTAAAATGAACTAGTTTTGTTTTTCACTTTTTAAAAATGAGATATAATGCCTTTACCCTTTTTAATCTATAGAAGTCTGGACTCTTACTTGAGGCTATAGATGCAGTGGAGGCTATGGAGCTTGGTTTTCTTTCTTCTTCCACATTTGCTCTGCTGGAAAGACTACTGATCCCATAATCCAATGGGCTCAAGGTGGATCCTGTGGGCGGGGCCTGGAACCAAGGATCTGAAGACATGTCCTAGAAATTCAAATGATTTAATTTGTATGAAAACATTCAATTCAGTGTTTGCCCCAAAAAAGACAATTACTTGGCTTAATGGAGATTCTGGCTTCTGATTGGTAAACTCGAGAAGGCTGGCATCATCGTCGACCAATCGTTGCATCTTTTCTCGTTGGCGTTTGACAGCGTTCACTCTGTACCTGATCGCTTTAGTCACCACTCTGTAGTCTGCTTCACACACAAAGCCTAAGATGACCTGGAAACAAGAGAAGAGGCATTCTATTGTCAAGTAGGGCCAGTTTTCCCTGACAAATTAAGAGTTTCATTTAAAGTGCATGTGGCAGGTTTTCATGGTTTTGGGATAGCACCTGTGGTAAATATTTATCATAGCTTTACATCACCTAACCGCAGCAAGATGGATTCTCTTGATATTTGTGAATTCACAAACTCACAAGAATCCATCTTGAAGTGTGTCTGCTGTAAGGTTCAAATTCACCCAGCAGATGGTGGACCTATCACAGAGCAGCACTGCGGTGTGGGCGATACCAATGGTGAAGTGCTCAAACGAAAAAAAACAAACATGGCAACGCTAACAGACTATAACCTGAAAATTGCGCAGAGGGTCTGATTTTTGACCTGTTCAACTGTGACTTCTTCGACCAATTTATTTGTTTCATTTGCATGAACTGAACTGGTCAAAACCTTGAGCAAACAGATCAGTGCAGAGAAAAACATCTAAGTCAAATCAGTTGAGTGTAATACTGTGTTTTGTGATTACAGCTATATGGTATTTTAAAAGTGTTTTTTGCAAAGTTCATTTAATTTAAATGAATGAGAAAACACGATGATGTCACGTCAGCCATTTTGGTAGGCAAAAAGCATCCGTATCAACAAGTCAACATCAACAGTTATTGACGCACATGAACAATCGTCATACATCAGTCCAACATCAACTGCGTCAACAGTTATTGGTGAGTTTTAACTTTTCAAAGTAACGTTTTTGATCTTCAAGATTCAGTGAGTTAGAGTAAGATGATGAAGTCATGACAAAACAATTAAATGCAAAGCATCCTTGAAAATAAGAGGAGTTATCTCATGGCAGACATACACAACGCAACTGTCAATGCAAACAAGCAGCCCGACTGACTGTTTGCCTATCCAGTCACTGCACACGTGTGAAAAACAACATTTTCTCGTATGGCGAACAAAGGTTCTAGTGGACAGAAAACATTTGTACTGTTTCAGGTCAGTAAAATAATGAAAATAAACTCAAGCTAATGACTATCTTGATTAGTGCAACTTCTGCAAATGACTCAAATTGGGTTATGACGTCGTACCATGTCCTGCGCCACCAGCTCGGGGTTGTCTTTGGACATGTCAAACAGGAACTCGATGGCTTTGTTGTCTTTGTACTTCCCGTGCAGCTTCCTGTTTCCCTCCATCTTCAGCCACAGCTTTAGCGCCGGCTTCAGGCCATCGTCCTCCTCTGCAACCTCCACTTTCACTCCCAACTCCTCCTCGAAGAAAGGGTGTTCGATCAAATCCTGCACTGTAAACCTGCCACAATACATATATAGAATTATAGATAGTGACTCCAATGTAAATGCAAAACAATGTTATGTCAGTCTATCTCTATTTTGTTGACTTTTGTTGAATATAATATTTCCTCACTGTTTTCCTTAAAAGTACACTATGTCATATGTTTGTCAAAATTATCATTTTAAAGCTTTGCCAGGAATGTTCCACAGAATGGCATTAAATGTACCTGACTTTTTTTTTCCCAATTACCAATGTTTTTACTGCTCAAAATGAGACCTTCTTGTCTCTGTGCAGATATACAAGTTTAATGTCAAAGTGTGGAACATTCCAGGTAAACAAAAACATCTCCATGGAGACAAGCAGATGGCAGGTCCTTCAAATGAGTTGCGTAGAGCACCTCTAATAACTGGACACATTTGGGCTTTGGACCTTTGTCAATGTAATATTTTTGCTCACAGTGTTCACCAAATGATGAAAAACATGTTTTATTATCTATAAAGACAGATGGAAACTAGAAGTGGTCCCAATGAAATACGCATATATATATATTTTTAATTTTATTTAGTTTTTACATACAGTAGATGAATTTTGGTTTTACCTCTCAGCGCTGCTAGGTCGGATACATCCTTCAATGATCTCCTTCAGCTCCGGAACTGTCACTTTGTTGAAACTGTCCGGTTTGATTCCCTGAAAACACACACACACAGGGCTGTCACGGCAAATTTTGAAGTGTTACATAATGTTGCTTTAAAGCTACTATCTGTAATTAGAGCACTCGACCCACCCCTGTTGTATTCTCACATATCACCACTAGATTGGAGATGCTACAGGCCACACCATATGTGACGCAAATGTGGCAGAAGACCTTTCAGAGGAAATACTTTGAAGAAATGAACAAAAGGGACTCTGTTAAACTGCACTGAGACATTTGACTAAGACAAAAGGCCACTGAGAAGCAGAGTGTAAATGTTGCTGCAACAAAACTTGAACTGAGTGAGTGAGTGTTGTTTCACTATGGTAACCTGGGCTGCGTTCTGACACTGAGACATAGCCATCTCCAGAATGTTACACAGTGTTGCTTTAATAGAATGCATTTGTCTTACATTTGTGACCTTCTTGTAGATTTGTGCTGGGTTATTACACTCGGAGTACGGATATTCAGAAGTGGCCATCTCCAGAATGCACATCCCAAACGCGTAAACATCCACCCCCTCGTCGTACTTCTCCTCGTACATCTCTGGAGCCATGAACTCCGGGGTCCCTGAACGCAGCACGGAGAGAAACATGAGATCACACAGGGGTCAGTGAATGCAACATGGCCTGGAACAACATTTTTATTAAAAAGCCAGTATCTAATTTTTAGCCATGTATTTGAACAAAATGTGTCTTGCCCCAGTACAGAGATACTGTAGAGCAAGGTCGAGGTCAAAATAAGTCCACTGTCCACTGTCTGGATCTACTTTATTGGCTGAGAATAAGTAAGTGTGTGTTAGTATGGCTGCTCTTGTGGCTGACTGGCTGGCACGCTGAGCAGTTTGTGAACTTCTTAAATAGTATGATACATAAATTAATATTTGGGGATTTTGAGCTGCTAAGAAGAGCAGCTTGTGAAGTTAAAGACAACTGGATTGTGTGATTTGAGCAGTTTTTCCTGTACCCTTGGTGACCCTCAGCTATAGCTCTGAAATGCTACAGACTTTTTACAACAATGTTACAGGCTTTTTACACCAAAAATGGCAGAAGACGTTCCAGAGGACTTTGAGGGGATGACCTGTCTCATCACCCACAAGTAAAGTGATTTGATTTGAAAACAGGTCTCACCGATGACACTCTTGGCGAATGAGTTCTTCTTGAGCGTGGCGAGCCCTAAGTCTCCAATCTTGATGGAGGCGGTTGGTCCAGTGATGAAGATGTTGTCACACTTGAGATCTCGATGGAGGATGGGAGGAGAGCGAGAGTGGAGGAACTGAAGACCCTTTAAGATCTCAAAGCTCCACCTCTGCAGCAACTTCAGCTTCATCTGACGGAACCTGCGCAGGTATCTACAACAAGAACAGGGGTGATGGTGAATAAAGGGGGACACGGTAAGGTTCAGGATAAAGTGTATGAACTGTCAAGGGTAGCTCCAAAAACTACGGCTAATACTACTACTAGTATTACTACTATAGTAGTAGTAGTAGTAGTAGTAGTAGCAGTAGTACACATAGTAGTAGTACACATACATGTGTAGTACACTCCACACTCACGTCTTGAGCGTCCCTGAGGTCATGAGCTCGGTCACCAGCACAGTGCATTTGGCTCCTGGAGCGCTGGATTTCCAGGAGTCGAAGAATCGCACAATGTTCGGATGCTGAAGCCCTTTGAGCATCTCCACCTCCTCTGTGAAGCGAAGCCTCTCTGCACGAGACAACCGCTGGGTCTGAAAGAACATGGGAGTGAGTGAGGTAGAGGTGAGGTGATCTTTCTATCATAAAAATGTGCAACACAGAGTTAGTTCATTTTAAACAGTTTGCAGTGGTACAAGGTTATTCCTCGCTGACCTGCTGCATTCAGAGCATCCTCATTATTCACCATGATGAGTTTACAAACACTTTTCACAATTCTCAGAGACCAGAGTGGAGTCACTACAATGTTGATATCAACTAGCATGCTAAGTGCTGCTTTTACAATATATCTGCACTGGGGTAAAACTAAATTTACTGCATCATATGAAACAATGGGTAATTATCCAATCAGAAAGCAGAATGAGCTCCTCACTAAAGCCAAAGGGCTCTCTCTCTATGATATGTGTCCTCAGTTAGGCAGAAAGAATCAAAATCACAATTTGATTGGAAAAAATATCAAATTAAAAAGGCTGCAGTTTCTTAAGTACCATAATTTTCCTCTACAAACACCAAAATCTGTCTTATTCTGCATAAAAACTGCTAACCCTGTAGTTTAGATCTCTACAAACTTGTTCTGAAATGTGATTCTTATGATTACATAAATCTCAAATTGAATCACAATGTCTGTCAAAAAAAAACAACTAAAACATATTGTCCACTCCTAGTCTTCAGTATATGACAGATAAAGGGCATTGTCATTAAAAAGTCCCATTGCTTTGTTTATGTGTCCTGAGTCTTCTTCTAACTGCTTATGTAAACTTCTCCAGTGAAATGACGTTATAAACCACCAATATAAACCAACTGTAGTTTATGAGCTGTGACTGGACTGACACTAGATTTCATTGTTTTGTTTTGCTTAAGGGCAAACATGGACACGCTCCTGATGACACTAAACAACAGAACTGCTGAGAAATGTGATGGCAAATTTGTGTTTAATAATGTCTTAAAGGTTGGGCTCACATTACATCAAAACATTGTAGAGTCCCTGCAGTTTAAAGGGTCCATATTACACCACTTTCTGTTCTATGTTATAATGCTGTTTCCTCGTCACAAACATACTTGGAATTTCTTTTGTTTCCTTCACACATGTTTAACACACAAACTCTGCATATTTAGGCTGAGTTCTTCTCTCAAACAGAAAACACTCTCTTCGACCTTGTGATGTCATGTGGTGATACAGGAAGTGCTCATCTGTATTTTTTAACTCAATGCACCTTCACTAGAATCATTTGGATCATTTCATCTCTGGAAATTCCGCTCTCTACTAAACAAAAGAAAAAATGGCAGGTGTTAACTTGAAAACTACCACTTCATGACATCACAAGGTGGAACAGAGTATTTTGAACTTAATAAAGGTCACTCAAACATGTGTCAGTGAATGATGGAAACAACATTATAACATCAGAGATATAGACTAGTGTCAAATGGACCTTTAAATTTTAGTCTTATCTCTAAATGTCCTTTCAGTGGTCTACAATCAAACCTTTGTGACTGAAAAATAACAGCGCTTTTCACTTTATAACAAAACAATCTCATTTGTGCTGATATGACAGTGAACTTTGTGCCAATATTGTCTGTATTTCTGATAGTTGAATCATAAGTTCTAGACTTCCCGTCACCTTCATTTTGAGCTGTTCCTTCAGACCTGCTGGGGCTCGGGGTAGTGGTACCATCATGTTCTGTGGGAGTCTAATGTAAATATAGCATTTTAAAGTTGACAAAACAAACTCAATGTCACAGAAGAAGCAAAGTCATTTGTGAGGAAACACGCACGGAAAGATACAAAAGGATGAAGGTTGGAAGGGCTTTTACTATCCTGGTTTAGCCCTGGTTTTGTCTTGGTTTTGTCCTGGTTTAGTCCAGGTTTAGTCCTGGTTTAGGCCTAGTATGGCTCTGTTTTTTCCTGGCTTAGACCTGGTTTAGTCCTGATTTAGTCTGGGGTTAGTCCCGGTTTAGTCCTGGTTTTGTTTTGGTTTAGTCCTGGTTTAAGCCTGGTTTGGCCCTGTCCTTTTGCTGTCTTAGACCTGGTTTAGAGCTGATTTAGACCTGGTTTAGACCTGGTTTTAGTCTGCCTAAGCCCTGTTTTTAATCTGATTTAGCCTCTGGATATCTTAGTCTTTAGTCTTGGGTTTAGACTTGGTATTATCCTTGTTTAGTCCTGGTCTAGATCTGGTCTAGTCCTGGTATAGACCTGCTTTAGCCCTGAATTAGTCCAGGTTTAGTCCAGCTTTAGCTCCAGTTTAGTCCTGGCTTAGTCCTGATTTGGACCTGGTTTAGTCCTGGTTTAGTCCAAAGAAGTGAACTAAAGCAGTGTGATGTCAGCCATAGCGTTCGGCTCCAGTCAAATGAAGTTCATTGAGGCTTGTTGTAGGAGCAAATTTGGAGCCAATTTCATATTAGGAAAAGGAACTTATTTACAAAATAGCAACATAAAAAACAGGATCAGTACAATCAATGGTTAAATATAAACATTTTAAGACCAAAATGACGAGGCACACTGCAGCAGTTACAGAGAGAGGGGTGTAAATTTGTCAGTGTAAAGTCAATTTGAGCCAAAGTTGATGGAACCAGAAGTGCGCCCATGCTCACTTCCTATTTGGAACATTGCAGCTAGCAGCTTAGCTATGTCCGTTTCATATATACAGTGTATGGGAAGTGTGCAAGAGAATCTCAAATGATGACAATGCAGCTCTGGGAAAGTAAAATCTATTTTCATGTTGAACTCTGTCTGTGTCCTATAAGAAAGCTGATAAATGCTCTTGGCCCTGTTTTGTCCTGGTTAAGTCCTGATTTGGTCTTGGTTCAGCTCTAGTTCTGTCCTGGTTTAGTCCTAGTTTAGTCCTGATTTAGCCCTAGGTTTGTCCTGGTTCAGTTGTGGTCTAGTTCTGGTTTAGTCCTGGTTTAACCCTGTTCAGACCTGGTTCAGATCTGGTTCAGAACACCGTTAGCTGCTGTGCTAACAATGTGATCCTCTTTAGCCTGTGTGTTGTTATCATCACCAGCAGCTGCTTGTCCAATCAGATTGTGTGTACGGACCAAAAAGGCTGAGTCATGCTAACGCCTTATCTCCATGTGTCAGCGAGTTCGTGCCAGGACTAAACCAGGACTAAACCAGGGCTAAACCAGGACTAAACCAGGGCTAAACCAGGACTAAACAAGGACTAAACAAGGACTAAACAAGGACTAAACAAGGACTAAACCAGGACTAAACCAGGACTAAACAATGACTAAACAACGACTAAACAAGGACTAAACCAGGGCTAAACCAGGACTAAACAAGGACTAAACCAGGACTAAACCAGGGCTAAACCAGGACTAAACAAGGACTAAACCAGGACTAAACAAGGACTAAACAAGGACTAAACCAGGACTAAACCAGGACTAAACAAGGACTAAACAACTAAACAAGGACTAAACCAGGGTTAAACCAGGACTAAACAAGGACTAAACCAGGACTAAACCAGGGCTAAACCAGGACTAAACAAGGGCTAAACCAGGACTAAACAAGGACTAAACAAGGACTAAACCAGGACTAAACCAGGACTAAACAATGACTAAACAAGGACTAAACAAGGACTAAACCAGGACTAAACCAGGACTAAACAAGGACTAAACAAGGGCTAAACCAGGGCTAAACCAGGACTAAACCAGGACTAAACAATGACTAAACAAGGACTAAACCAGGACTAAACCAGGACTAAACAAGCACTAAACCAGGACTAAACCAGGGTTAAACCAGGACTAAACAAGGACTAAACCAGGACAAAACCAGGACTAAACAAGGACTAAACCAGGATTAAACCAGAGCTAAACCAGGGCTAAACCAGGACTAAACCAGGACTAAACAAGGACTAAACTAGGGCTTAACCAGGACTAAACAAGGACTAAACCAGAACTGAACCAACAATGAACAATGACAAATCAAACCACAGAAAAGTCACGTTTAGATTTGATTCCCAAAGCATTCAGCTCTAGCGTGAGTGACGTGAGAATGACTTCCTGAATAAATGAATGAAGGGTGGAGGAACTTTGAGCGTCTTGAAAGATGCACTGAAACTAATACATAAATGATGACCTCGTTCTCATCATAAACTCATAAAGTCCAGATAAGACACTTTCCTGGTATTTCTATAAACCATTCAACCTGCCGCCGTTTACAATGAACAAAACATAAACTTACCATTATTGTATGTTTTAAAAGTTTAGAGCACTGTTTAACTTTTCCAGTGGAGGGTTTTTCCACCTGCTTGTCTCCATGGAGATATTAATTAAAGGTTGTATGGAGGATTTTTTTTTTTTGTTTAAAATTGTCATTGAAAGTTTAAAATACCATTACAGAGACGCAGCAGCTTTTAATTATGATGACCGAAAAAAAAAGAAAGAATGAAAATCTATCAGTTGTGGACGTAATGAGGCCAGATAAACATCAGCCAATAGAAAACGAGGCTCCCTCTTTTTCCATTGGCTGTTAGGTTGTCAGTCAAACTCCCTACATTTTTAGTGTAACTGACTCGTCGGCGCTCGGGGATTATGTGGTTTATGTGGCGGTTCTTAGAGGCTTTTTCAAACTGTCGCTTCCTCGCAATTCGCACAAAGTTTGTTGCGATGGCAGACGAGAATCCACGACCAGTTCGCCGCAAAAGAAAGTCCGAAGGGTCTAAAAACTGACGCGTCGGTCGCTAAAATATTTCTAGGCAGGTCACTTCAACGGTAATTCTGAACATGCACTGGATGTAAACAAATGTGATTTCTAGAGTAAAGAGGCGGGAGGAGGAGATGTTTCTACTGAGGAAGGTGGCGTCGCACATGCACAACATTTGTAAAAGGACAGTCGCTGTATTTCACTTCCCTTAAAAAATCCTCTATACAACCTTTAATTGCATTGATTATTCCGCAGTTTGGCAATAAACTTGGTCATTACAATGGAGACAGGTTAATGGTCAGATCTATGGAGAAGCAAGTCTGCACATGGTAAGAATTCATGTTTTTTAAGATATTTTTGAGCTATAAAACACCTGTAATTGAACAAATGCAAGGGGAGATATGTTTAATTCCCAACTGTGGAACATTCCAGTCAAAGAAATAGAGACAAGCAAGTAGCGAACCCTACACCCTAGAAGTTACACAGTGCACCTTTAATAAGAAATACTGTAATAAAAGCATAATATGTCATCTTTAAAGAGGAGTTTTTGTTTTTTTTTTATTTCTATGGGGTATTAACTATAACGGGGTTCTTAACCTTTTCAATCTTGACGCCAGACATGTTATGAACAAAGTAACCTTGAGCCCTTTCTCATATTAAATGCATTATATTGTACTGATTGTGGGGCCCCCAAGGAGGTGGTCGCAGCTCTACTTGGTTAAGAATCACTGAACTATAACACATAATATATTTAGATCACCATGTTTCCTTTTATGGTTCTGAAAATGCTATATTTGCCAAAAGCAATGTTTAATAAGTTTACATTTCGTTTATTATGCTCTGAATCCCACTCCCCCTTCAGAGCGCTATCACAACACACAAACTCCTGCACATCTCATCAGGTTTGTGAAGTTGTAGTGTATTGTTTTGTATTGTGCTTTTGTGTATTTAAGGGCCTGGGAGTGAACGCTAGATTACTCAAACATGCATGGATAACATCTAAAACCTCTTCAGGCATGTTTTGCGTAATACCTCCTCTTTAAAGTTGCATGGCGCAGCTTTTCTGGTGGAGGGTCCATCCCCTGCTTGTCTCCATGGAGATGTTATCGCTTTGTCTGAAATGTTTCGCAGTATGACATTAAACCTATTTTCATGGAGACCAAATGAGACCAAGTTACAGGTCAGATCTGTGGAGAGGCGATCCCGCTCACAGTCAGAATGTCTGTTTTTCTAGGTATTTTTGAGCTTTAAACCCACCTGTAATTGAATAAATGTAAGGTAGAGCTGTTAAAGTCATACTGTGGAACATTCTAGACAGAGCAATGACATATCCATACAAACAAGTAGGTGATGGACCTCCCACCAAGAAAGTTACATAGTGCAGCTTTACGTTAACTTCTTAGTTTTGTTTTTACCTGCAGCTCACACCAGGCCACCTCCACTGTGGTCTCCGTGTCCAGACCTTTGAAAACCGTTTTGAAAGATCCTCTTCCGATCTCGATGTTAAACTTTAAGAATCTTCCATTGGGAGAAGACGCCACGGCCTGCAGCTCTGAGTCTTCGTCGACAACGCGCTTTCGCCATAGCAACTGTGGCACAGCCTCCGCCCCCTCCTCCTCCTCCTCCATGCCCAGCTTCCTGTCCTCTACGTCACTCGACAACATTCTACTAAAGAAAAGATCATGAACACAATTATAAAATTTTAGAGTTCAGAAATGTGTTCTAAAATCAGAATTAGTCCTACTTTTAGTCCTGGTTTAATCCTGGTTTAGACCTGTTTTAGTCCTAGTTTAGTTCTGGTTTGGTCTGGTTTTAGTTCTGGTTTAGTTCTGTTTAGTTCTGGTTTAGGCTTTGGTTCAGTCCTATTTTAGGTCTGGTTTAGTTCTAATTTAGTCTTGGTTTGTTCCTGGTTTAGTCCTGGTTTGGTTATAATTTAGTCCTGGTTTGGTCCTGTTTTAGCTCTGGTTTAGTTTTAGTTTAGTCCTGGTTCAACCCTTACCTAGTCCTGGTTGAGTCCTGACTTAGTACTGGTTTAGTTCTGGTTCACTCCTGATTTGAAACGGCTTTATCTATTGCTTAGTCCTGGTGTGGTCCTGTTTTTTAGTCCTGGTTTAGTCTTGTAAATAATAAAAAGTGACATGTTGTATCTTTATATACTGTGGTCTAATCTTGATGGATGATGAATACTAAAGCATTGTTCACGCTCCAGTTAAATATTACATCTGTGTGGAGCTTATAGTGTAACTCTGGTGTCCTACTAACTTTGTCATTGATTACACTGGACCAAGATAAGTCCAAAGTTTAGTTTTGGCTCCGTCTTGGCTCAGTCTTGGTTCAGTCCTGGTTCAGTCCTGGTTTAGACTTTCTTTATGCATGGTTTAGTATTGGTTTAGTCCTGGTTTAGCTCTGGTTCAGTTCAGTTCTGGTTTAGTCTTGGTTTAGACCTGGTTTAGACCTGGTTTGTAATCCTGGTTTAGTCTTGGTTAAGTCCTGGCTCAGTTCAGTTCTGCTTTAGTCTTGATTTAGTTCTGGTTTAGCTCTGGTTAAGTCCTGGTTTAGTCCAGTTTTAGTCTTGGTTTAGCCCTAGCCCAGTCCTACTTTACGTTTAGTCCTGCTTGTAGTCCTGGTTTCGTCGTGGGTTTAGATCTGGTTTAGTCCTGGTTTAGTCCTAGCCCAGTCCTGCTTTGAATTTAATCCTGGTTTAGACCTGGTTTAGTCCTGGTTTAGTCCTAGCCCAGTCCTACTTTAGGTTTAGTCCAGTTTTAGACCTGGTTTAGTTCTGGCTTAGTCTTGGTTTATCCCTGGCTCAGTTCGGTTCTGGTTTTGTCTTGGTTTATCCCTGGTTTAGTCCAGTTTTAGTCCTGGGTAAACCCTAGCTCAGTCCTGCTTTAGGTTTAGTCCTGGTTTGTAGTCCTAGTTTAGTCCTGGTTTAGACCTAGTTTAGCCTTGGCTTGGTCCTGGTTTATCCTGGCTCTGTTCAGTCCTGGTTTAGTACTTTTGTAGTCCTGGTTTAGCCCTAGCTCAGTCCTGGTTCAGTCCTGTTTTAGTGCCGGTTCAGTCCTAGTATACTCCATGTTTGGCCCCAGTTTAGTCCTGGTTTAGTCTTGGTTTAGCCCTGGTTTAGTCTTGGTTTAATCTTGGTGTGGTCCACATAAGTCATACACATAAAATAGAATCCTTAGTCTTGTCTTTAGCTCTTTATTTTCTGAGTGATAACAATCTTGTATAGTTTTGTACAGTTCCGATTACTCACAGTGAATCTGCAGATTGGCTCTTAAACCATAAACAGCTCCTGGTTCATCTTCTTGGACAGACTGAGACATCCTAAAAACAATAACATATCTTTGCACATGTACATAATCCGGTTTAAACAGACATTTGTGTCGTTGTTGAAGTTTGTGGTTGAAAGTGAGAGCTGCGTCAGGCCTCTATCTGATACTGCACACAGGCCACGCCCACTCAAACAGCAAACCACGCCCCCTTCTGCTAAGGCCCCGCCCCTTCTGCATCGGACTCAAAACAGTGAAACCATGTGGGTGCACTAATGTAAACAAACAATGAGTATTGGCTAAACAAAGACTTACTACTAACTACTACTACTACTACCTACTTACATACTACTACAGGCCATCTACAACTACTACTATAGGCCAAAAACTACTACAACACCTACTACAACTACAACTACTACACTTACTACAACTATAACTACTACTGCAACAACTAATACAACTCCTACTACTACTACACCTACTACAACTACAACTACCACACCTACTACAACTATAATTACTACTACTGCAACAACTAATACAACTCCTACTACTACTACACCTACTACAACACCTACTACAACTATAACTCCTACTACTACTACACCTACTACAACTATAACTACTACTACTGCAACAACTAATACAACTCCTACTACTACTACACCTACTACAACTACTACACCTACTACAACTATAACTACTACTACTGCAACAACTAATACAACTCCTACTACTACTACACCTACTACAACTACAACTACCACACCTACTACAACTATAACTACTACTACTGCAACAACTAATACAACTCCTACTACTACTACACCTACTACAAGTACAACTACAACAACTACTACAACTACTACTACTGCAACAACTACTACAACTACAACTACAATTACTACTACAACTACTACAGCTACTACAACTACAACTACATCTACTACAACTACAACAACTATTACTACAACAGCTACTACAACAACTACTACAACAACTACTATTTTTACAACAACAACTACTACTACTACTACTACCACTACTACTACTACAAGAGATACTACAACTACTACAACTACAACTACTACAAGAACAACTATTACTACTACAACAACTACTATGACTACTACTACACCTACTACAACTACATCTACTACTACTACAACAGCTACTACAACTACTACAACTACTACTACTACTGCTGCTACTACTACTACTACTACTACTACTACTGCTATAGGCCAACTACAACTACTACATCTACTACAACTACAACTACTACAGACCTTCTACAACTACTTCTTATAGGCCTTCTACAACTACAACAACTACTACAACTACTACAGTGAGAAGTCACATAAATAAGCCAAATGATGTATTAAAAATTATTTATAAAAGTGTGATGTCATTTGGTTTGTGAACAGTGTAAACAGGATATTGACTTTTAAATATTAGTATGAAAAATTGTGATTATCCCAAAATGTTTATGCCCCAGACTAAAGGACAAAAGGGTCAGAGGAACAGAGGAGAGGGTCAGAGGAACAGAGGAGAGGGTCAGAGGAACAGAGGAGAAGGTGAGAGGAACAGCAGAGAGAGGTCAGAGAGGAACAGAGGAGAGGAGAGGTCAGAGGAAGAGAGAGTCAGAGGAGGGTCAGAGGAACAGAGGAGAGGGTCAGAGGAACAGAGGAGAGGAGAGAGGTGAGGAACAGAGGAACAGAGGAGACAGAGGAGAGGTCAGAGGAGAGAGGAACAGAGGAGAGGGTCAGAGGAACAGAGGAGAGGGTCAGAGGAACAGGAGAGAGGGTCAGAGGAACAGAGGAGAGGGTCAGAGGAACAGAGAGCAAGAGGGGTCAGAGAGGAGCAGAGGAGAGGGTCCAGAGGAACAGAGGAGAGAGGGTCAGAGGAATCAGAGGAGCAGAGGAGAATCAGAGGAAGGGAGGTCAGAGGAGAGAGCAGAGGAGAGGGTCAGAGGAACAGAGGAGAGGGTCAGAGGAGAGGAGCAGAGGAGAGGGTCAGAGGAACAGAGGAGAGGAGAGGAACAGAGGAACAGAGGAGAGGTCAGAGGAGAGGGTCAGAGGAAGAGGAGAGAGAGGAGCAGAGGAGAGGGTCAGAGGAACAGAGGAGAGAGGAGAGAGGTCAGAGAACAGAGGAGACAGAGGAGAAGGGTCAGAGGAACAGAGGAGAGAGGAACAGAGGAGAGGGTCAGAGGAACAGAGGAACAGAGGAGTCAGAGGAACAGAGGAAGAGGGTCAGAGGAATCAGAGGAGCAGAGAAGAGGAGAAGGTCAGAGGAAAGAGAAGGGAGAGGGTCAGAGGAGAGGGAGAGGGTCAGAGAAGAGAGAGACAGAGGAGAGGAGGAGTCAGAGGAACAGAGGAGAGGGTCAGAGGAGAGGAGAGGAAGAGGAAGTCAAGAGGAGAGGTCAGAGGAGAGGAGAGGTCAGAGGAGCAGAGGAACAGAGAAGGGTCAGAGGAACAGAGAGGAGAGGGTCAGAGGAATCAGAGGAGAGAGGTCAGAGGAACAGAGGAGAGGAGAAGGATCAGAGGAATAGAGGAGAGGTCAGAGGAGCAGAGGAGAGGGCAGAGGAGAGAGGTCAGAGGAGAGGAGAGGAGAGAGGTCAGAGGAACAGAGGAAGAGAGGAGAGGGTCAGAGGAACAGAGGAGAGGGTCAGAGAAAGAGGGAGAGGGTCAGAGGAAACAGAGGAAGAGGGTCAGAGGAACAGAGGAGAGGGAGAGGGAGAGTCAGAGGAACAGAGGAGACAGAGGAGTCAGAGGAGAGGGAGAGGGTCAGAGGAACAGAGGAAGAGAGGAGGGAGAAGGTCAGAGGAACAGAGAAACAGAGGAGGGTCAGAGGAACAGAGGAGAGAGGTCAGAGGAAGGACAGAGGAAAGAGAGGTCAGAGGAAAGAGGGTCAGAGGAGAGGAGTCAGAGGAGAGAGGAGAGGAGTCAGAGGAGAGAGGGTCAGAGGAAGAGGGTCAGAGGAACAGAGGAAGAGGGTCAGAGGAACAGAGGAGAGAGAGGAGGCAGAGGAGCAGAGGAGAGGGTCAGAGGAAGAGGAGCAGAGGAGAGGAGAGGTCAGAGGAGACAGAGGAGAAGAGGTCAGAGGAACAGAGGAGAGGGTCAGAGGAACAGAGGAGGAGAAGGTCAGAGGAACAGAGGAGGACAGAGAGAGAGAGAGAGGATCAGAGGAAGCAGAGAACAGAGAGAGGTCAGAGGAACAGAGGAGAGGGAGGGTCAGAGGAGAGGGGTCAAGGAACAGAGGAGAGAGGGTCAGAGGAACAGAGGAGAGGGTCAGAGGAACAGAGGAGAGGGTGAGGGAAGAGAGAATCAGAGGAAACAGATAGAGGAACAGGAGGAGAGGGTCAGAGAGAAGAGAGAGAGAGGAAGACAGAGGAACAGAAGATAAAGAGGAGAGGGAGAGAAAAGAAGATACAGAAGGAGAGAGGAGAACAGAGGAGTGGGTCAGAGGAACAGTAGATACAGAGGAGAGGGTCAGATGGAGTAGAGGATGTAGAGGAGAGATAAAAAGAATGATTCATAACAAAAGCTTGTGTGTGGCACAAAAGACTTTTTAACCACCTACGTTTGACAAATGGATCCTTCAAAACAGAGTCTAATTATAGCACAACAAAACATGCGCTCAGTGTCCCCCCCCCCCCTCTCTCTCTCTCTCTCTTCTAAATCTGCACTTTCTCTTCCAAATATTACCTTTTTTTTTTAAAGGTCCTACAGTATATTAGACAAAATATACTCTTATGAGCTTTAAGACATGTTATAATGTTTTTACCTCCTCAAAAACAGACCTGGATCTGGAGGGGAAAAACAAAAACAAATAAACAAAAAAAAAAAGCGTAAATACAGAGAATGGAGAGAGAGAGAGAAAGAGAGAGTGGGAGGAAGAGAGGGAGGAGAGAGGGGAGTTGTCTTGGGGAGAGGGAGGGCGCCGCTGTTACTCATCCTCTTGAGCTGTGCAGTGCGTGGGGACTCTCTCTGATTAAACATGAGATTACACAGTTTACTGCAGTTTACTCCACACGACTCTCCTCTCCTCCTCTCTCCTCCCCTTCTCCTGCTCTCTTTCCCCTCCCCCTCTCCTCTCTATTTTGTCCTTTTACTCTCTCCTCCCTTCTTTCTCCCCCCTTCTCTCTCATACCTTTCTTTCTCTTAATTTCTCTCTCCCATCTCCACCTTCCCTCTTTTGCTCTCTTGATCTCTTTACTCTAACAGCTCCTGACACTCTACTAGTGTTGTTGTCCTTTTCCCCTCTTCTCCCCTCTCTCTCTCCTCTCCCTCCTCTCTCTCTCTCTCTCTCTCCTCTAACACCTCCTGATACTCTCTCTCCCCCTCTCCTCTCTCTCTCTCTCCTCTAACAGCTCCTGATACTCCCCCCCTCTCTCTCCTCTCCTCCCTCTCCTCTAACTCTCTCCCTCTCTCCTCCTCTCTCTTCTCTCCTCTAACAGCTCCTGATACTCCTCCCTCTCTCTCTCTCCTCTAACATCTCCCTCTCTCCCTCCCTCTTCCTCCCTCTCCTCTAACAGCTCCCTCTCTCCCTTCCTCTCCCTCTCTCCTCTAACAGCTCCCTCTCTCCCTCCCTCTCCCTCTCTCCTCTAACAGCTCCTGATACTCCTGTCTCTCTCTCCCTCTCTCTCTCTTCTCTAACAGCTCCCTCTCTCCCTCTCTCTCTCTCTCTTTCTCTCCTCTGACATCTCCTGATACTCCCTCTCTCTCTCTCCTCTAACAACTCCTGATACTCCCTCCCCCTCTCTCTCTTCCTCCCTCTCCTCTAACAGCTCCCTCTCTCCCTCCCTCTCTCTCTCTTTCTCTCCTCTAACAGCTCCTGATACTCCCTCCCTCTCTCTCCCTCCCTCTCTCTCTCTTTCTCCTCTAACAGCTCCTGATACTCTCTCTCTCTCTCTCTCCTCTCTCTCCTCTAACAGCTCCCTCTCTCCCTCCCTCTCTCTCTCTCCTCTAACAGCTCCTCTCTCCCTCTCCTCTCTCTCTCTCTCTCCTCTAACAGCTCCCTGATACTCCTGTCTCTCTCTCTCCCTCTCTCTTCTCTCTCTCTAACAGCTCCCTCTCTCTCTCTCTCTCTCTCTCTCTCTCTCTCTCTCTCTCTCTCCTGATCTCTCTCTCTCTCTCTCTCTCTCTCTAACAGCTCCCTCTCTCCTCCCTCTCTCTCTCTCTCTCTCCTCTAAACAGCTCCCTCTCCCTCCCTCTCTCTCTCTTCTCTCCTCTAAACAGCTCTCTCTCTCTCCTCCCTCTCCTCCCTCCCTCTCTCTCTCTTTCTCTCCTCTAACAGCTCCTGATACTCCCTCCCTCTCTCCCTCCTCCTCTCTCCTCTCTCTCTCTCTCCTCTAACAGCTCCCTCTCTCCTCTCCCTCTCTCTCTCTTCTCTCTCCTCTAACAGCTCCTCTCTACTCCTCTCTCTTCCTCTCTCCCTCTCTCTCTCTCTCTCTCTCTCCTCTAACAGCTCCTGATACTCCCTCCTCTCTCTCCCTCTCTCTCTCTCTCTCTTCTCTCTCTCTCTAACAGCTCCTGATACTCCCTCCTCTCTCTCTCCTCTCTCTCTCTCTCTCTCTCCTCTAACAGCTCCTGATACTCTCTCTCTCTCTCTCTTTCTCCTCTAACACCTCCTGATACTCTCTCTCTCTCCCGCTCTCCTCTAAACACCTCCTGATCGTCCCTCTGTTTCCCCCCTTTCTCTCTCTCTTCCTGTCTCCCTCTCTCTCTCCTCTAAACACCTCCTGATACTCCCTGTCTCTCTCTTTCCCTTCCTCTCTCTTTCCCCTCTAACAGCTCCTGATACTCTCTCTCTCTCCCGCTCTCCTCTATACACCTCCTGATCATCCCTCTGTTTCCCCCCTTTCTCTCTCTCTTCCTGTCTCCCTCTCTCTCTCTCTCTCTCCTCTAACAGCTCCTGATACTCTCTCTCCCTGACCCGTAAAGGTCAAAGCTGAAAGTCCATTCACAGCACACACTGTCCCACCCTCACCCCTCCTCCTCTTTTCCTCTCTCTCTCCTCTTACTCCTTTTCTCATCTCCTCCCCCTCTCCCTCTCCTCATTTCCTTCTCCCTTCTCTCTCTCCCTCTTTCTTTTTGGTCTTTTTACCTGTCTCTTCCCCCCTCCCTCTCTCTCCCACCGTTCCTTTCTCTCTCCTTTTCTTCTTCCTTCTCCTTCTCTTACGCTCACGTCTTTTAACACCTCCTTTCTATTTCTTTCTCTCTCCTCTCTCTTCGTCTTTTAACTGCCCAATCCTCTCTTCTCTCAAACCTCTCCTCCTTACTTCTTCTCTTCCCTCTTCTCTCCATCCGTCCACGGTGTTGTTCCCTCTCTCTATAAAAAACGAAAACAAAATCATGTCACAGACTCACACTTCCTGTATCGACGTGTGTGAAATTATAAAGCCAGACTCTGCTCCGGGGACAAAGCCGAGAATCAATACGAATAAAAAAATAAAATCAATAAACTATGAAAAATCTCTGGGCGACGTCTGCGGAATGAAAATGCGTTTGTTTAGACCGGCTCAAGGGGGCGCCACTTTAGATTCCCAATATAAAAGTGTAATGTGTGTAGACATGATTTTTTATATATGAAATTACAGACAGTACTTTTACAACTACAAGGTCGTATTTTGTGTAAAAGCCGCTATAACCCTGAAGTTCTAACTCTACAACATGTTCTGAAATGTCCCTTTGTGTCAGATGCCCTCCCTGTTTGACACTGTTTTCTGATCTATGTTATAAAATTGTTTCTTCATCTCAAACAGACCTGAAGTTTTTTTTTTTTACAAGTTTGTGGAGCCGATTCCAAACAAATAATGAGAAGGTGAGGAAAAATATTTGTGGATCATAAATTTGGAAATTTCTTTCAAAAACTGTGAATCCTACAGAATATTAAATAATTACTAATAGACTTGAACTTTCCTCAAGATCAATAAAGTATCGATCGATCTATTGATCTAATTCAAACCAAATTTTAGCAATGATTTTCCAACAATACAATGATAAAAACTCTCTTCTCTCTGTTTGTCTCTCTCTCTCTCTCTCCCTCCCTGTATCTGTCGCTCTTTCTCTGTCTCTTTCTCTCCCCGTCTCTCTCTGTCTGTCTCTCTCTCTGTCTTTCACTCCCTCTCACTCTCTCTCTCACCCTCCCTGTCTCTGTCACTCTCTCTCTCTCCCTGTCTCTGTCTCTCTCTCTGTCTCTTTCTCCCTGTCTCTGTCTGTCTCTCTCTCTCTGTCTGTCTTTGACTCTCTCTCTCTCACCCTCCATGTCTTTGTCTCTCTCTCCCTGTCTTTGTCTCTCTCTCCTGTCTCTGTCTGTCTGTCTCTCCCTCTCTCAGTGTCTCTGTCTCTGTGTGTCTCTCTCTCTCACCCTCCCTGTCTCTGTCGCTCTCTCTCTCCCCCTGTTTTTGTCTCTCTCTGTCTCTCTCCCTGTCTCTGTCGCTCTCTCTCTGTCTCTCCCTGTCTCTCTTCCTGTCGTCTGTCTCTCTCTGTCTCTTTCTCCCTGTCTCTGTCTGTGTCTCTCTCTCTCTGTCTGTCTTTGACTCTCTCTCTCTCACCCTCCATGTCGCTCTCTCTCTCTCCCTGTCTTTGTCTCTCTCCCTGTCTCTGTCGCTGTCTCTCTCCCCCTGTTTTTGTCTCTCTCTGTCTCTCTCCCTCTGTCTCTTTCTCCCTGTCTCTGTCGCTCTCTCTCTGTCTCTCTCCCTGTCTCTCTTCCTGTCTTTGTCTCTCTCTGTCTCTCTCCCTCTGTCTCTTTCTCCCTGTCTCTGTCGCTCTCTCTCTCTCTCCCTGTCTCTCTTCCTGTCTTTGTCTCTCTCTGTCTCTCTCCCTGTCTCTGTCGCTCTCTCTCTCTCTCTCCCTGTCTCTCTCTCTCTGTCTTCTGTCTCTCTCTGTCTCTCTCAGTCTCTGTCTCTCCCTCTCTCAGTGTCTCTGTGTGTCTCTCTCTCTCACCCTCCCTGTCTCTGTCGCTCTCTCTCTCTCCCTGTCTCTATCTGTCTCTCTGTTTTTGACTCTCTCTCTTTCTCTCTCCCTGTCTCTGTCTCTCTCTCTCTCTCCCTGTCTTTGACTCTCTCTGTCTGTCTCTCTGCATATTTAAGCTGAGTTCTTAAACAGAAAACAATCTGTTCCACCTCGTGATGTCATGTGGTAATACAGGAAGTGCTCCACTGTGTTTTTAAACTCCTTAAACTAGAATCATTCGCATTATTTCAGCCCTGAAATGACCAATCTCTACTTAACTAAAGGTAAAAGGAGCTGCTAACTTGAAAACTACCGCTATGTGACATCACAAGGTGGAACAGAGCATTGTGAGGTTTGGAGATGTAGACAGACTAATAATACAGAATTACTCAAACATGTGTGAATGAAACAAAACACAACTGCAGGTCTGTTTCTGAGGAGGTAAACACATTCTAACATAACTTAAAGCTCACAAGAGTCTATTTTGTGTAATATCCTTCATGTACAACCCCCCCTCCTCCTCTGTCTCTTCATATGAGTTCTTTATGGTGGATCACACAGAGGAAATGACCCATAGACAACATGATGCATTAGACTACACATTTAGCCTACATACACTGCCTTGTATTGACTTGTATTCAATTACCCTCTGTGTAATAAAGTGGGGATGTATCACTCACTGCAAAAAAAAAGAATCACTAGAGGAGAAAAAAATTATTGCATTCAGAATTTTGACCAGTTAAGATCATTTTTATTTATTTATTTATTATTTTTGCTTGTTTCAAAATACAGTATGTCTGACTTATTTTAGTACATAAGAAAATGCTACTTCCACCATATTACACCCATCCTATCCCAACTCCACTGGTTAAATACAGAATTGATTTTTAAATTGTTGTAAAACTGTAAATCACTCAACTCACTCACGCCACAGTACATCACTGACAGTGTTGGGGAATAACGGATTACATGTACTGGAGTTACTTAATCAGAGTACAAATTATGAGTAACTGTATTCAGTTACAGTTACTGTTTCAGTGAGTGGTAATTGGATTACAGTTACTTTGTTGAAATAAACAGATTACACGGCGGTATTTTCCTGTTTTCACATTTTGGGGCTATACCCCTTTTTGTTTTTTTTTTTGTTTTTTTTTTGGTAATTCCACTCATTGCCGGAAACTAAACCAGGTCTAAACTAGATCTAAACTAGGTCTAAACCAGGTCCAAACCAGGTCCAAACCCAGGTCCAAACCAGGTCCAAACCCAGGTCCAAACCAGGTCTAAACCTGGTCTAAACCAGGTCTAAATCAGTAATAAACCAGGACTAAAACCAGGTCTAAACCAGGTCTAAACCAGGTCTAAACCAGGACTAAACCAGGACTAAAACCAAGTCTAAACTACATCTAAACCAGGTCTAAACCAGGACTAAAACCAGGACTAAACTAGGTCTAAACCAAGACTAAACCAGGTCTAAACCAGGACTAAACTGGGACTAAATCAGGTCTAAACCTGGTCTAAAACAGGATTTAACAGGACTAAATCATGCTGCACGGACCATGTCTTCTCCTCTTCTATCAATAATATTTTTAATCCGGTTAAGTAAAGTCTGGGCTTTTTTATTTTCTTTTAGCAGACAAAACTTCTTATGTGAAGATATCCTCATCTTTGCTTCTCTACAGCAAATCAAGTAATCCAAAGTATTCAGATTACGTTACTCACTTTAAGTAATCTAATGGATGACGTTACAAACTACATTTTGGTGTATGTAATCTGAAATCTGTAAGGAAATACATTTTAAAAGTAACCTTCCCAACACTGATCACTGACCTTTTAACCCCACACTCTGCCCCTCTGTCTCTGTCAACCTACTGTCCGTCCCACCATCCCGCCTCAAAACCAGGGGAGCCCGAGCTTTCTCTGTTGTGGCCCCCAAGATTTGGAATGCCCTTCTTCATCACCTGAGATCTTGCTCCTCACTACCTCACTTTAAAACCCTCCACATTTTTTTCAAGTTGGTGTTCAACAGCCCATGAGCTCTATTTTAGACTATTATCTTTATGTAATATTTTATATATTTTAAATTTATGTTATTGTTCCACTATGTTGTGTTTCATGCTGTAAAGTACTTTTATATAGCAACTTGTTATGGTTGTTTTAAATGTGCTATATAAATAAAATGACTAAACTTGACTTGATCATAGGTAAATTTATGTTCTTAATTCAAACACCCTATATTACGCACAATTGACTCTTGTGAGTTTTAAGCCATGTTAGAATGTTGTTACCTCCTCAAAAAATAACTGGATTTGTGTTTTATTTCATTCATGTTTGAGTAACTCTTTATTACTGGTCTGTTTACAACTCTTTGTTCCACCTTGTGATGTCATGTAGTGTGAGTTTTCAAGTTAACAGCTACTTTTACTTTTAGTTCAGTAGGGATTGACAGTTTCAGGGCTGAAATTGTCCAGATGATTGTCGTAAAAGGGTATGGGAAAGGGAGTTTAAAAACAAAGTAGAGCAATTCCTGTATTATTACCACATGACATCATAAGGTGGAAGTGTTTACTGTCTGAGAGAAGATGTCAGTCTGAATCTGCAGGGTTTGTGTGTTAAACATGTGAATGCAACAAAACACAACTCCAGGTCTGTTTGTGATAATCCTCTCACAAATTTCTTAAAAACAGTGAAATATTGTGCACCACATAAACAATGAAAATCACTCAAATCCAGATAAAAATTCTGATTCAAGTGATTTTAAACGGGCTGTACCTGATTTCAGTTCAGTTCATTTGTTATTACCAGAGAAAATACTGAAAAACAAATAGATGATCATTTATTTCAATTATCTTTTCTTATTTTGCAGCTATTCATGCATTTATCTTGACAAGAATAGATTCAAATCAGGTACAGGACCTTTAAGTCAGACTGGGAATTGTATTTTTTGCAGTGCAGAGCGAACGTGTGCGTGACCCCGCCCCCTCCTTCACGCATGGACTCACATTTGGACGCAGGGTGGGGCTGGACGGTTGCATAACGTCCAATGTACACAGGCTCCTATATGCAGACAGCAGAGGGCTAACGTCCTACAGGCAGCGAAGGCAACATCACTCTGTTCAGACAGTATAACAGGGGAATTCATGACAGAGATATTTACTGAAAAGCATGTTTATGGTCCGATATTACGCAAAATGACTCTTGTGAGCTTTAAATCATGTTATAATGTTGTTACCTGATCGAAAAAATACCTGGAGTTGTGTTTTGTTTCACTCACACACGTTTGAGCAACACTTTATTACTAGTCTGTACATCTTTTTCCTAAATTACTGGACCTATCCACATGAAACAAAACCTGGCACAAAGTTCAGCGTCTTCTCTGTCAGTATAAATAAACAAAAGTCAAATTACTTTTTCATCGTAGCTTCATAAATTGGTGCCATTATTCAACCCTAGAGACATGATTGTTGTCAGTCGAAAGGACTTTAAGACATAAGCGTAATATGACAAGTTTGTGGAGCCGATCGACAAACAAAGAATGAGACATTTGTTCAACATTTGTGGATCATAAATTTGGAGATTTCTTCCAAAAACTGTGAATCCTTTTTTAAAATAATACAGTATGAAACAATTACTAATAGAACAATTACTTGAACTTCCCTCAGGATCAGTAAAGTGTTTATCGATCTGTCTATTGACCTAATTCAAACCAAATTTTAACAATAATTTAAAAAAACAAAACAAAAACAAAACAATAAAAACTGTGTTCTCTCTCCTGTCTCTCTCTCTGTCTCTCTCTCTCTCTCCCTGTCTCTCTCTCTGTCTCCCTGTCACTCTCTCTCTCCCTGTCTCTCTCTCTGTCACTCTCTCTCTCTCTCCCTGTCTCTCTCTCTGTCACTCTCTCTCTCTCTCCCTGTCTCTCTCTCTGTCTCCCTGTCACTCTCTCTCTCTGTCTCTCTCTCTCTCTCCTGTCTCTCTCTCTGTCTCTCTGTCACTCTCTCTCTCCCTGTCTCTCTCTCTGTCTCTCTCTCTCCTCTCTGTCTCTCTCTGTCTCCTCTGTCTCTCTCTCTCCCTGTCTCTCTCTGTCTCTCTCTCTCTCTCTCTCTGTCACTCTCTCTCTCGCTGTCTCTCTCTCTGTCACTCTCTCTCTCTCCCTGTCTCTCTGTCTGTCTCTCTCTCTCTGTCTCCCTGTCGCTCTCTCTCTGTCACTCTCTGTCTCTCTCTCTCTTTGTCTGTCTCTCTCCATGGCTCTCTCTCTCTCTTTGTCTCTCTCTTTATTTCCTTATCTCTCTCTCTCTCTCTTTCCCTCTGTCTCTGTCTCCCTCTCTCTCCCTGCCGCTGTCTGTCCCTCTCTCTGTTTGTGTCTCTGTCTCCCCTTCTCTATGTCCCTCTCTCTGTCTCTCTCTCTCTGTCTGTCTCTCTATCACGCTCTCTCTGTCTGTCTGTCTCTCTCCATGTCTCTGTCGCTCTCTCTCTCTCTGCCTTTGTCTCTCCCTTTCTTTCCTTGTCTCTCTCTGTCTGTCTGTCTTTCTCTCTGTCTGTTGTTCTCTCCCTCTCTTTTTTCCCTGTCTCTCTCTGTCTGTCCCCGTCTCTGTCTCTCTCTCTCTGTCTGTGTCTCTGTCTCTCCTTCTCTCTCCCTGTCTCTCTCTGTGTCTCTTTCTATCTCTCTCTCTGTCCCTGTCTGTGTCTCTCTCCCTGTCTCTCTCTCTGTCTCTTTCTATCTCTCTCTGTCTCTCTCTCTCTGTCTGATCAAATATGGCAGATTTGCAGTCTCACTTCCCAGCTGTGGCGACAATAGTAGCTAACACCAGCGAGTGTGGAGTGAATGAATAATGCACTGTAAAGCTCTTAAAGGTCCTGTATTACACAAAATCCACTCATGTTCTGATGCCGTCACCTCCTCAAAAACATCTCTGCAATTGTGTTTTGTTTCATTCACACATGTTTCAGTAACTCTTTATCACTGAGAGTTTTCTGTTTGAGAGAAGAACTCCAAAACTTTCTCCAAAACTTTGTCTGGTCCCATGACTGACAGGTGGATTAGCCAATCAGGGACAGGCATGGACCATCTGCATAAAAAAAACAACACAAAACAAAACAAACAAAAAAGTCTGCTTATAAGGAAAAAGTGGAATAAAATGTTACACAGCACTGAAAAACAAGGCAAATCTCTCTGTGTAAAAAAGAGATGTCAGTCTGTATTTGACAAGCCAAAAAGTGCTTCCTCTGTAAATTTACTCTACACTGTGATTGGTTAAATCCACCTGTCACTCACTTAAGAGTTTTCTGAAGGTGACCGATGGGAGTGTGGGCAGGAAGAGTCCTTGTTTGAGCCAAATTCAAGAGAAAATCAGTGAATTGCAACATGACGATTTTATGAAAACACAGTTCAATTTTTATCACCGTATAATCCAGTTCTAAAACACTAATACCATAACTGCATTTTTCGGATTAGAGGTTTGAATGGATTGGAGGTTTAAGCTGACAACTATATTATTACATGTTTAGAAGATATTGAACTTTGTGCCAGTTTTTGTTTTGTGTGAATTGTCCTAGAAATTACATATAACTGATTAATACAGATATAAAACCGTCGTAGTGTCGTAGTATTTGAATCTGGTCTTTTTTTTTTTTTTACAGCCTTGGTCTCGTCTCAGATTCAACCGCATCTGGACTCAGTCTCGTCTCGGACTCGATGTCTGACACGAGTGCGATCGTATTTCATTTCAGCCGGTAAATGTGCAGAGTCTGCTAAATCACTGCAAAACCAGTAAGATAATCTAACTGTAAATGTCGTGGACTTGAAAAAAAAAAACCCCACTTGATTCACTTTGAAGTTTTTTTCTGTAAAGTGCCATTGGAAGCAGGATCAAAGAAGGGATTCTCAAACTGTAGGTGAGGGTCCTAAAAAGGGGCACAGAGTGTTTACTGTATTTTCTGCACTATAGGGCGCTCTGGATTATAAGACGCACTTTCATAGAATGGTCTATTTTCGAACTTTTTTCCACAAATAAATAGCACCGGACTTAGTTAGATGGGTCAGTGGGACTTTGTTTGGTGCGTTCACGGTGACTCTGGGCTTTGTTCAGTTGTGGCGTGTAGGGAGGGTGCTGTCTGGGACCAACGGATTGTCGGCGTGTTCGCAGTGACTCAGTTGTTCAGTTGTGGCTAGATGTGGCACATTGCACTCGCTTTTTCGGTTCGTTCCTCCGTTCCGTTCCTCGTCAGCGTGGAGTGATGAGTGTGGCTGTGGGTGTCTGACGCTCTGCGGTCACGTGGTGTGCGTGTGTGTTTGCATGCACTGCGGGTGGTGCAGCTTTGTAGTTTACTAAAGTCGTGCTGGGACACCTGAGTGGATTCGTGTATATATATATGCATATATATGCGCTCTGGATTGTCGTTTTTTGATGGGGTTGGAGACTTATGATCTTATGACCCTATAGTGCGGAAAATACAGTAAGTACAGTACAGTTTGCTTGGCTTATTTTAAGCCTAAATGAACATTAATCAGATAAAATGGAGATAGATTTATTAAAACACTGATATAAATGTGCCAGAATAAGTAAGTAAAATACAAATAAATGTAGGAAATGACAAAGATGGTGTTGATTTGGTATCAGTGGGCCGGATATTGGTCTAGTTTGGGTCTCAGCCTTTAAAAGTCTTGGTTTTGGTCTTGGTCTCGACCCTCAGAGGTCTTGGTCTTGTCCTGGTCTCGGACTGTTCTTGGTCTCGGTTAGTGTGGTCTTGACTGCAACACTAATAAAATCATAAAACAGGTTCACAAATGAGCAAATTCCACCATAGAATCTCCAGCTCAGTGTAAACTATGAACATTTAGACTCTTGTGATGCCATCTGAAGCTATCTATAGTTTATGAATAATAAAATTACAGGCTAATGATATTTCAAAGGGAGATTCACGTTCACGACTCATCGGTGGAGTCACGGAGGAAGTGCGTTCTCCCGCGTGGACCCCGCGCATGTGAAGGCCCCTCGCCTCCTCACAGCCGCTCATTCACACGCACACGCACGCACACACGCACCCTCACGCACACACTACCCTATCGTGATGACGACCGCCGAGCACCCAAGACTTCTGACGTCAGGCGAGGAGAACGACCCGCTGCACCAATCAGGAGCCGAGTCCGGGCAGCGCGAGGACGGTGCCGCTGCCGACACACACAACCCGATGAGAACCATGCCAGCGGAGGGCTAGAGCGCAGCGCAGCCGACCCACCTGGCCCTCACCCCGGCGAGAGACGCGAGCAGCTACGGCGCGGAGCATCGGACGCACCGCGGAGGACCGGCTTTGGAGACCCCGGGGAGGACACGTTCGCTGCGGGGAGGAGGGGGACAGAACACCGGAGCGGGTAACACCACCTCCGTACCCCCCTTCCTCTTCCCACCCCCCCTCCTCCCCTCTCCCAGACACCAGCCTCTGTCCGCATAGCTGCAGCCCCTCGCCCGTTAGAGCACTTTGCCAGGACGGGACTCGCGGTGTGGTTACGGGGTGGGGGGGGGGGGGGGAGCGTTCGGAAAGCGTCGGGCGTCTTCGGAAGCGTTCGGGAATGCCAGGTTACTGCAGCACTTTTGGCGCTCAGTGGTGGTGACCTTCCCGCGTGCGCTCAGTGAAAAGGTGCAAAATAAAGACGCAAAAAGGCGAGAGGGACGCACGGGAGCTCGCGAAAGATGCGGAACAGCGTCTTAAAGAGTCAAGAGTAGATTACGCGCTTGTTTTTTAATGTTTTAAGGTGGAGTACGGCTCATTTAAAATACAAAAATGCAGAAATGATAAGAAAAGATGATGCGAAAAGAAAGAAATGTGCGTTTGAAACAACAGAAGGAGGAGAGGACTCGGGGGAAGGAGGGGAGGTGGGTTTTTTATGAATGAACATGGCTGAGCTAAAATTAGCCTCGTGTCAGATTTTCTTCCCTCGTCGCGCGCGCATCAGGCATATGTTGAATGAAAGAGCACGAGCAAACAGACGCACGCGCCGGACGTCACATGCACCATTGTTAGAGACGTTCCAAAAAAATCTAAAAATAGAAATTGGATGCTTCTTGGACGGTTCGGACTCGGCTGCTGGCGTCGTGCGTCGCGGTGAGATTTTGGGTTCGTTGGGTTCGTTTGGGATCTGCAGGGGGAGAGTCGGTCTGTGGCCCCGTTCTAGTCCCGGATTAGTACTGATGTAGACTTGGTTTAGATCTGGTTTAGTCCTGGTTTGGTACTGCGTTAGTGCTGGTTTAGTCCTGATCTAGACTTGGTGAGGTAATATTTTGCTCCTGGTTTGATCCCGATGGAGACTTCGTTTGCATATTCTAGTCCTGGTTTAATCCTTGTTTGGTTCTAGACTTGTTTGGTTCTGGTGTTGCTTTAGTCCAGTTTTAGCTCTGGTTTGTTAATATTTTGGTTTTGCTTTAACCCTGGTTTAGTCCTGATGTAGACTTGATTTGCCTTTGGGTTCTGTTTTTGTAGATCTGGTTTAGTCCTGGTTTGGTACTGCGTTAGTGCTGGTTTAGTCCTGATCTAGACTTAGTGAGGTAATATTTTGCTCCTGGTTTGATCCACTCTAGATCCTGATGGAGACTTTGTTTGCATATTCTAATCCTGGTTAAATCCTTGTTTGTTTCTAGATTTGTTTGGTCCTGGTTTAGTCCTGGTATTGACTTTAATCCTTGTTGGTCCTGAACAGGTTTAGTCCTGATTTGGTGTTGCTTTAGTCCAGTTTTAGTTCTGGTTTAGATGTAGACTTGGTTTGGTTTTGCTTTAATCCTGGTTTAGTCCTGATGTAAACTTGATTTGCCTTTTCTAGTCCTGGATTAATCCTGGTTTAGTTCTAATGTAGTCTTGTTCTAGTCCTGTTTGGTTCTTCTCAGGTTCTGGTTTAGTAATTGGGTTCTGTTTTTGTAGACTTGGTTTAGATCTGGTTTAGTCCTGGTTTGGTACTGCGTTAGTGCTGGTTTAGTCCTGATCTAGACTTGGTGAGGTAATATTTTGCTCCTGGTTTGATCCACTCTAGATCCTGATGGAGACTTCGTTTACACTAGTCCTGGTTTAATCCTTGTTTGGTTCTAGACCTGTTTGGTCCTGGTTTAGTCCTGGTATTGACTTTAGTCCTTGTTTCGTCCTGATTTGGTGTTGCTTTAATCCAGTTTTAGTTCTGGTTTAGATGTAGACTTGGTTTGGTTTTGATTTAATCCTGGTTTAGTCCTGATGTAGACTTGATTGGCCTTTTCTAGTCCTGGTTTAATCCTGGTTTAGTTCTAATGTAGTCTTGTTCTAGTCCTGTTTGGTTCTTCTCAGGTTCTGGTTTAGTAACTGGGTTCTGTTTTTGTAGACTTGGTTTAGTCCTGGTTTAGTTCTGATTTAGTCCTGGTCTGGCCCTGGTTTCGGGTCTAGCTGTTTATTATTGGTTTACTTAAAGTTGCATTATGTAACTTTACCAGTGGATGTTTTGCCACTTGACTGTCTCCATGGAGATGTTTACTGCTTTGCCAAAATGTTCCACAGTATGGCATTACACTCATCTGTGGTGCCAAGTTACAAGCCGTTGTTTTGTTTTGTAAAACTATAAAAACACCTGCAATTGAATAAATGCAGATTAATCAGTCTAATTTACTGTGTCCACGGAGACAAGCAGCTGGCAAATCAGAAAAGTTCCACGGTGTTCCTTTAAAAGCTACGTCTTGAGCAGAATCTCTCTTTTCTCTCCAGGTTTTTCATGACTCATGTTGTTTGTATTTTCTGACCCAACACATTGTGTCACGTCTCCTCCTGGGCCTTGTGCTCTTTCCTTGCCCCTCTCTTCTATTCTCCTCTCTTATCATCATCCTCTCCAACCTCTTCTTCTCTTTCCCTCTCATCTTTCCTGTCTCATTCTCTCTTTACTCTGCTCTTCCTCCACTGTAAGTTTCCTTGTCTATTGTTATTTCTTCACTATTCCTCTCTCCTCTCCCCCTATTCCTCCTTTTCTCTTCCATCTCCTCTTCTCTCTGTACTACCCCTCTTCTCATCTCCTGTCCCCACTCCTCCTTCACCTTCCTCCTCTCTCTCCTCTGCCTCTTCTCTCTCCTCTTATCCTCTCTCATCTAAACTCCTCTTCTCTCCCTCCTCCTCCCCTCCTCTCACCTCTTCTGTGTCTTCTTTTCCCTCACCCCTCTCCTTTCCTCCTCCTCTTCTCTCCTCTTGTCATCTTCTCTCCTCTGTCCTCCTCTCTCCTTTCTCCTCCTCCTCTCCTCTCCTCTCCTTTCCTCTCTTTTCTACCCCCTCCTCCACTCTCCTCTCTCCACTCCTCCTCATCCTCCTCTCTTGTCCTCCTCTCCTCCTCCTCCTCTCCACTCCTCTTCTCTCCTTTCCTCCTCCTTTTCTCCCTCCTCCTCTCACCTCTTCTTTCCCCTCACCTCTTTCCTTTCCTCCTCCTCTTGGCTCCACCTTTCTCCTCTATCCTCCTCTCTCCTTCCTCCTCCTCTCCTCTTTTCTACCCCCTCCTCCACTCTCCTCTCTCCACTCCTCCTCGTCCTCCTCTCCTCTTCTCTCCTTTCCTCCTCCTTCTCTCCTCTCCTCTCCCCTCTCCTCTCCACTCCTCCTCCTCTCCTCTGTCCTCTCTCCTTACCTCCTCCTCTCCTCCAGACGTAGTACTTTAGGTGATAGAGCTGATGATTCAAGTTGAGTTGTTTGTCGACAGTAGTCGTTTAGTGAATCACGGAGAGTGGATGACGTTAAAAGGTTCAGAGCAAAACTAAGCACAAGAAAACTGTTGTGTAAGTTCATTTTAACTATCCAGGTTAGTGTCACGATACTAAAATGTCAGACTCAATACTCAATACCGATTCCGATACCACAATGTTAAAAAAACACTCTTTATTTAGTCATCTGATTTTCAACATTAAATTGTTCTTTGATACTAGATTTAGCATTGGTTAGTATCTGATTTTCAATACGTTTGACATTAATCCTGGTTTTATAAAAGATTATTACACAAAACAGTATTACACAAAATGGACCTTCTGGAGCTTTCTATAACATGCCTGAAGATATATTTTATTCAATATGAGAAAAGACTGAAATCTGCAAGGGCCCATATTATGATCTTTATCTAAGTCTATGTTATAATATTTGTATATAATGTTTCTTCCTCATCAAAAATGTAACAGAGTTGTGTTTTATTTCATTCACATGTTTAACACAAAACCTTGTTCTTTTCTCAAACAGAAAACACTCTGTTCCACCTTGTGATGTCATGTGGTGACACAGGAAGCACTTCATTGTGTTTTTAAACTCCACACACATTCACTAGAATCATTTGGATTTTTTTAGCCCGGGAATTGCCAATCTCTGCTCAACAGTAGATAAAAAGTAGCTCTTACCTTGAAAACTACCACTTCATGACATCACAAGGTGGAACAGAGCATTCACAAATCCAGGTATGTTTGTGATGAGGATACAACATTATCACATAGATCAGAAAATATCATAATATCAGCCCTTTAAAGCTCACAAGAGTCAATTTTGCATAATATAGGACCTTTAAAATATAAAATATAACATTAACTCACGCCTGATCATTTCCGGTTGTTGTTTCTTACAGCTATGATCGTCTCCTTGGCGACGGTTGCTCTGAGCAGCGGCTTGAACTTCTCCTCGGGCCTGGAACCCTTCGACACTTCGTCATGGGGCGTTTCCGAGGACCCCACCAACTCCTCCACCGAGCCAATGGTGCGGACTCTCCCCTCAGAAATCGAACCGGACACCTCCTCGTCATTGGGAGTGCAGGAGGTTAGCCCTTGGGACATCGCGCTCTGTGTCACCGGGACGCTAATTTCCTGCGAAAACGCTTTGGTCATCGCGGTTTTGTTCTACACGCCGACTCTGCGCGCGCCAATGTTCATCCTGATCGGATCGCTGGCTGTGGCGGATATGCTAGCGGGACTCGGACTCATTTTGAACTTCGTCTTCACGTATTTGGTGGACAGCTCCGTGGAATTCGTGACGCTGTTGTCCGTGGGATTGCTCATTTCGGCTTTTTCGGCGTCAGTTTTGAACATTTTAGCTATAACGGTGGACCGCTATCTGTCGCTATACAACGCCCTCACCTACCACACGGAAAGAACAGTCACTTTCACTTACGTCATGGTGGTTTTCATCTGGGTTTCGTGTCTGACGCTCGGCCTACTTCCTATTCTGGGCTGGAATTGCTTCGAAGACGAATCGACGTGCAGCATCTGTCGCCCAGTAACCAAAAACAACGCCGTAGCTCTGGCGGTGACCTTCCTCCTCGTCTTCGCCCTGATGATGCAGCTCTACCTCCAGATCTGCAAAATCGCTTTCCGTCACGCGCAACAAATCGCCGTGCAGCACCAGTTCATCGCCATCTCCACCACGAAGGGAGTGTCCACGTTGTCGGCCATCTTGTGTGCCTTCGGGGCGTGCTGGCTTCCCTTCGCCATGTACTCCATCGTCGCGGACTCCTCGTACCCGGCGGTCTACACGTACGTCACGGTACTGCCGGCCACTTGCTGTTCCGTGATCAACCCCATCGTGTACGCTTTCCGAAACCCCGATATCCAGAAGTCGCTGTGGATGGCGTGCTGCGGGTGCGTTCCCAATTTTTCGCTAAGACCAAGGACTTCCAGTGACGTGTAGCAAACGGAAAAAAGGTGTTAATGTGGATATTTCTGAAGCTGAGCCAACGCCGCGAAAGAAGGATGTGGCGCCGACCAGTCCCCGCAAGCTTGTTCAAGGAGCTCACAGCTTACGGGACAGCGGTCGGTTGGACAAAAGAAGAAAAGGAAGAAGGTAAAAGTGCGTAGTTTTTTTGGGGGAGATGAAACTAACTGCAAAACGTGTTAGACCATTAAGGTTGATTGTATGTGTAAGTTACAATCATAGACTGTACATAGAAGTGGACTAAGGGAGTGCCACATCACCCCCAAACGTTCAACTCCAGTCAAATGAAGCTAATCGAGACTTGTATTTATAGTGGCTAATTTGGAGCAGAATTCCATGTTTGGAAATCCAAGCATGTGTATCATAGCAACCAAAGAGCCAATTAGGAGCGAGGTTGTTCTTCCACACAACTAGTTTAGCAGCACTTAAATGGGTTAATATGAACATTTTAAGGACAACAGAAAGTGAATGAGTCAATGGAGCCGAATCACGCCCACGCTTACTTCCTATCTGGAACGCGGCGGCCGGCGGGTTAGCTATGTCCATTTATATATACAGTCTATGGTTGTGATGTAGAAATGGCCCGGAGATGGATGGGGGTGTTCGAAAGGTGACTTTGCTACCCGCCCTCCCGAAGGGTACTAGAAACGCGCCCTACTTCTCAGAGCGTAGCATCGATAAGGGGGAGGGGCACTGGACCACATGTACACTGAAGGACGTGGAGCTAGCTAGTACGGTTATGCAATCAGAGGATATAAAAACAGCGCGTGAAAAATGAACGGTTATTAATGAGCTAAAAATACACAACAAATGACCTTGAATATTCCCACGAGCTAACTCTCGATGAGCTAACTCTTTGCTGTCTTCTCTGGATAGTAGAGGCTAGGCTAATGTAGCTAGCATGGACCAATCAGCAGAGACCAGTACGGCTGTAGTTGATTCAAAATGGCGTCTGATTCTGTTTTACAAATGACGTGAAAAACTATCGTACACAAAGTAGGATAACTCAACCAAGACAAACAAATTAAAACAACTATCTGATGAAATTACGGCTGGACTAATTGTTTTTGTCAGAATATACAAACCTATAACAAAATGAAAAATAAGAAAGAAAAACATTGAGTACATCTAAAGGCGCTGTACCTGATTTTTACAGTCTTAAAAAACATGCAAAATAAAACTAGTTAATTTTAAACAGTTTGAAGTGATCCAAAGTTATTCCTCACTTACCTTACGCATTCAGAGCATCATAATTATACCAAAATGAGTTTATAAGAGCTTTTCACAACTTTCAGAGACCAGAGTGAAATTACAAAATTAGCGACAATTAGCATGTTAGCACTATGCTAGCTATACACTTCCTGATGATCGGACTTTCTAATTAGATGCAGACTTATTTCAACTTCAAGAGCTGCTTATGTAATATATTTGTACTGGGGCAAGACACATTTTGCTCAAATACAATTGAAAAAAATGTGTACAGTGTCTTGTTGTCTTTTGGGTTTTGTTATGAGTAGACAAAGAGGCTAACAACACTGAAACTAGAACCAAAGCGCAAGTCATCAGATTTTTGTTCTCATAATGACAGAGCAGATTATTTTTTTTTTCATAGCTTTCAGTATTTATTTCATGAACGCTTTTAATAATTGTGATTAGAGATGGATATACGGCATATGTAAATAGGGTGTGCCACTTAAAAAGTACACATAAAGCTTTATTCGAACACTTAAATGCAAATGGATAACTGCTCAAAACGTGATTACATAGCTCTCCTGAAGGTTTGTGCTAAAAAGGGACTGTAAGTGAGTTTGTCGTAAATAAAAATGACATAATTAGGCAAAATTAAGCAATGCATATCGGTAGAGCTGATCGGCCATTGCTTGCTCTAGATTCAAAACATTCGGTATAGACCAATGTTATTGAATACAAATGCGAACAGCTAAAACTAGTATTGTTTAAAATGCGGATTTGTTGTAATACGGTGAGTTCTTGGGTGTAATCACTAATAGAAATGACCAGCTTCAACATTTGTGGATTTACCTTTTGGAAATTTCATGGTGAAGTACAATGTAATCAAACTGGCTCTTACCTCCATCTGGGAATATGACATTGTAAAATCTGGAAACCACCCATATGGATCGGCAATACCAAACAAACAAACAAACAAACAAACAAACAAACAAACCCAAATAGGTCAGTCTCTAATTATCATTTAACAATAATATTCAACTTTCTAAGTTTTTCATCTTTTCTCCATGGCGAAGTTATTGCTGTGTCTGGAATGTTTCGCAGTATGGCATTAAACCTTTCTATCTTCATGGAGACCAAACAAGGCCAAGTTACAGGTCAGATCTGTGGAGAGGCGACGCCATTCACAGTCACAATGTCTGTTTTTGTAACTATTTTTGAGCAATAAAACCACCTGTAATTAAATAAATGCAAAGTAGAGCTGTTTAATGTCATACTGTGGAACATTCCAGGCAGAGCAATGACATATCCATCCATAGCAACAAGCAGGTGACGGATCCCCAACCAAAAAGTTACACAGTGCACCTTTAAACGTTTTAGTGCGTTAGATTTCCACACTGAAGCTGGCGTGAGGAGGAGTTTTGTTGTGACTAAAACCAAGCGCTCCTCTCCTGTGAGTCTGAGGCAGCTGTTCTGTGTCGACTCAAACACAAAGCGCAGATTTCAGCACCAAGGACAGCTCTACTGCAGAGGACAGCTCCCTGGAAACACAGAGACAAAACTAGGCTACGCTCACTCCTCCGCCTTAAAGGGAGGGAGGGAGGGCCACGTATTTATATCCACAGACTATTTTAAGCATTCCTCATTATTCTCCTTTAAGAAATATATACTAGTAGATTAAACAAACTCATGTGGGCAGTATTAAAGGAACATTGTGTATTCTGCTTTCTTACTCTTTTAAAAGGGGCTATTGTCACAACTGAACGTGGGCTGCCAGTGCCTTAAAGGTGGATTGTGTAACTTTTCTGGTGGAGGGTCCATTATATGCTTGTGTACATGGTGATGTTGTTCCTTTGCTTGGGATGTTCCACAGTATGGCATTAAACAAATATATCTTGTATTTATTCAGTTATTGTTATATTTTATTTCTCAAAACTGCAGCAAAAACATGCATCCATGGAGATAGTTAAATGAAATGCCATACTGTAGAACATTACAGGAAAAAAAACAAGAAGGAATCAAGCAAAAAGGCCAAAAACCCACCCCAAACTCCTGCAATGTACCTATAACCTACAGATAGAAGACACATCCAAGTTTGTGTCATTCTCAGTATATGGACAGGCCTCATGTGAAAGCTCAGAACCTCCAGCATTCCTTCCTTGAGCTGCAGAGGCTGCACTAGCACTGATTCATGATGGCTGCAGACGCTGGGCTTTAGGTAGAGCCCATTCATATCAGAGAGAGACATTTTAGGTTTAAACACACTGGATTTCAGCTTTGAAACTGGCAACACAAATGAGAGACTCAAGTGAGGCTCATTCTGCTCTTTGATTGGATAACCATCTTGAACCAAAACACCAAATCATAACAAAAATAACTTGGCTATAATGTCTAATGTTTTTGTAATTAAGAGTAAATCAGCATTACAGTTGTTATCTGTAAAATCTGTATTTGTTTGGAACATATTTATCTCTCTAGTGACACAGATAAGTCAGCTTTATTAAAATTAAAAATCAAAATCTTACACACAATTAGTTTAAGAGAGAACTTTAAACTAATCCAAGAACCCCATGCTTTTCAGAATATGTTTGTAGAGGTCTAAACTACAGGATTATAATAGCTTTTACACAGAATAAGGCCCCATAGAGACAAAGGGAGGGCATCTGACACACAAGGATAATTTAGAACAGGTTTGTAAAAGTCTAAAGTCTAGTTTAAGAGAGAAGACTGAAATCTGAACTTTAAACTAATCCACAAACCCTATGTATTTCAGAACATGTTTGTAGAGGTCTAAACTAGAGGGTTATAACAGCTTTTACACAGAATAAGACCCCATAGAGACAAAGGGAGGGCATCTGACACACAGGTGCATTTAGTTCTCATATTAAATTACCCAAATTGATCAACATTTTCTCTTAATTTTCATATTCCTTCTCAAAATAGTCCCCTTCACCTCACCTGATCGTCTGACCAAGGCCGCGTGGTGCCATTCTGAACGCATAGCTCTAAATTTAGCCAGCGCGCTAACTCCATTGTCACTATTGATTCTCCATTAGTGCGGTGCAAGCGACATACATATTCGATAGGTCATTTTTCATGCAGACGCTGCGGTGACGGCTAGCATATGCGCGCTACAGATGCGATTTGGCTAACGCAGAGGAAGGGACACAAACAGAAATCCATACTGGCGTTGTCCATACTAATGTGTTTCCATGTTTTTCCATGAGGCCAGAGAGTAGATCATATAAAGGTACATTGTGTAACTTGGTGGACGCGTCGTCAAATGCTTTTCTCCATAGAGATGTTATTACTTTGTCTGGAATGTTTTGCCTTATGGTATTAAACCTTTCTATCAGCAAAAAGGCTGGGTATCATTAAGAAGTTGCCAATATGATATATACCTCAATACATAGGCCGTGATACGATAGCTAAATCATGGCTGTGATACTAGTCTTTGTTAAAGAGACAGTTCAGATTTTTGAACATAGGGTCTCATTTCCTAGTGAGCCAGAGTGCTGTAGATGTGTGGAGGCAAATCTATTATTACACCACACTGTCCATGTGAATGTCTGTGTCGATAGAATAATTTTAGAAGTAAAACTAACCTTGTATTGCATGAATTGTCGCACGTTGAGGGACTATTTTCTCAGCAGCAGCGGAATTTTACTCTGCTCTAGTTAGTTGTGATGATATGAACATGACCACATCTGGAACAGACTTTTTCATGTGCTTTAAGTGTCACTATGGCCATGGTGCTAGGTGCTAGGTGATATCAGTCCGCCACTGCCGAGCTTTCTATCAGGAAGTACAACTCACTACTGCTGCTCACACATAAATCCTTCAAATGCAGAGCTGGCTTTACTTCTAAAATTATTCTATTGACACAGACATTTACATCGACAGTCTGGTGTAATAATCGATTTGCCTCGGGTGCACTGCAGAGTGGGTAAGACTGTTTTTAGTGGCAGGATAACTATGGCCATTGACATGTACTAGCTTAGCACCAGCGACCTCTGCAAATACAAGGACTGGACGGATTATTTCAAAAAGTGTCTCCACACATCTTTAGTACTCTGGCTCAGTAGGAAATGAGGCCCTATGTCCAAAAATCTGAACTGTCCTTTTAAACCACGTCTTGCATAAACAAGTTTCCTTCCTCTAGACAAACAACAAAACTAAAGCACTGTTAACCAAAAAAATTTAGTAAAATATACCCCAAAATACTGTTGGGGATATATCAACAGAGTGGCCCACGATATTGATACTGTATCATCACATTAAACGTTACGATATATAGATTATTCTGCCTCTACTAATGTTTAGGAACTAGCTTTGCAGATAGCGATAACATTCACTGGACTTCATAAAAATGTCTATGCTAATGCTATTAGCGTCTTATATTTTAGCGGGAATTTCAACCTGAAAAACAACTTAAAGAGTGAGTTAACATGTTATAACATTACACTACTTGCAGACAGATATTTTCATGGGGCCAAAATACAGTTTACAGGAATTCCACTGGCAAGAACAATTGAAAATTCTAGAACAATATCGCTACGGTAGCTCAGAGTAGACAAAACAGATAAACTCAAAACAGAAATATTCTTTATCCACTGGGGCAGAACATCGACATTATAGGATTTTTGCACACTCCTAATCGGCGACCCCGCTCACAGTCAGAATGCCAGTTTTTCTAGCTATTTTTGAGCTAAGAAGCCATTTGTGATTGAATAAATGTAAAGTAGAGCTTTTTAATGTCATACTGTGGAACATTCCAGGCAGATCAGTGGCATATTATCACAAGCAGGTGATAGAGACAAACCAAAAACAACCAAAACCCAAAAAGATTCAACATTTGTGGATCATAACTTTGGAGATATTTCACATAAAAACAACTTGAACCCCTAGTCTGGGGCCCGTTCTTGTACTGCTCTTCTCCACTGCTTTCCCGTCATGCCGCAGATATCGATTGGAGAGAAAATGACAGCGTTTGAATTGACGATGCTGTTCCCCACAGACATCCACGGTCTTATATTATCACATTATTGACATGTGCAGATCATATCTCTGCCGCTCCGTGCCCTCTCCCATACGCCGGGTACATTAACATATAAATACAAAAATGATTGAAGCAGAGGGCGTGTTTAGCCAGTCAGTTATAAGCTTCTTTTAACAACTCAAGCATATTTTATACTACTACTACTGCTAGAACTACTACTACTCAAAAATACATGGAAAACAGGCATTCTGACTGCGAGCGGGGTTGCCTTTCCACAGATCTGACCTGTAACTTGGTCTGGTTTGGTCTCCATGAAGATAGAAAGGTTTAATTAATTGTGAAACATTCCAGACAAAGCAATAGAGTCGAAAAAGTTACACAATGCACCTTTAATGTTATTTGTTTAGAACTGGCTCACAGACTATAAAAAAGTGGACTAAGGGAGCTCCAGTCAAATGAAGCTCATTGAGGCATACAGTTATGGGAGCGAATTTGGAGCCAGTTCTATCTTAGGAATACAAATTTATTTTGTTTTTTTCTGAAGGTTAAACAGCAAATTCCACTACAGAATTCTAACCTGATCTTCAGCTCAGTTTAAACATAGATAGTTACTGAGGTTGAGTTGACCCAGGTGCCCTCCCAACACTCATCTTTCCTCATATGAGTCTAGATCATAATAATCTGCTTTCTGACATTTTGAAAAGAAATGCTGTAATTTTATATTATTTATGATTTGCTCTGTGCAATAAATCAGTTTTAAATAGGAGTTTCTGTCAATGCTGACTAATCAGCTTGGTTCTTCTTAATGGAGAAGGTTACAACCAGTCCTCAGTCAATAAAAACGTAATTTGGAGCAGACGCAACACTTTAGAGGAAGAATCTGAAATGTATTTATGTTAAAGGTGCATTGTGTAACTTTTCTGGAGGAGGGTCCGTCAAATTTTCTCTATGGAGATGTTATTGCGTCATCTGAAATGTTTCACAGTATGGTATTAAACCTTTCTATATTCAAGAAGACCAAACAAGACCAAGTTACAGGTCAGATCTGTGGAGAGGCGACCCCGTTCACAGTAAATTTTTTTTTGGTTTTTCTAGGTATTTTTGAGCTCTAAAACTGCCTGTAATTGAATAAATGTAAAGTAGAGCTGTTTAATGTCACACTGTGGAACATTCCAGACAGAGCGATAACATGGTGATGGATCCCCAACCAAAAAATGACATAGTGCAGCTTTAAATTCCAATAAAACTATCCTAAAAGTCCCATTCACTAATTTAATAACAGAGTTGAAGAAAATCAGTTGTACAGTTTTAAGTTTCTCATTTAAATAACAAAAAATAAAACAAAATTCAAATGATCTATTTGGCTTTAGCATTATCTGCTTTTCAAAATGTTCCGACCAAAATCTGCTCAGTCCATATTACACTGTTTTCTGATCTATTTTGATTTTCCAAAAAAGCACTTAAGAATTTCTAAGATTCAAATTCAAAGTAATATTGTATGGGTCAGTGAGACTGCTAATGCTGACTGTCGTACATTATTTTTGTATAACCACGCAGGTAGTTCCGGAAACATCTAATCACCATTCTGTATCACTACACCGTGCGCGTTACCATAGCAACATGTACAACAAACTAACTACTATTAGGAGGGACTAGCTTCAACTAAAACAGAAATAACTAGTGCTTTGAACATCTACAGTTGTTGTTAAAAAGTTGACAGATTTAAAAGTGAACGATTTTCAGTTTGTGTGTTTTTTTGTTTTTTTAATCATAACATTGTGAGCTATGAAAATAAAATGATAAATAAATAAATAAAACACACACAAATATCACAAATCAAATAATAATGACGCAGTGGTTTTCACTTTCAAATTTTTAAGTCACTCAACGCTAGAGGTGAGGTTCAAAATGAAATTCAAATTGTGGATTTGCGTAGATGCCAAATTAGAATATCAAATTCAGTGTTTATAATGAGAAAATTGTCAAAGTAAGCAAAAGTAGCTGATTAAAAAACACGCTCTGTTTGATTTTTACTGTCTTAAAAACATCCCTGACTTATTCCTCACTTATGCAATCAAAGCATCCTAATTATTCACCGCGATGAGTTTAGAAGCACTTTTCTTAACTAAAGCGGAGTTTTGTTGTCACGGTAACAACAGCTAGCATGCTAATTTGCATTTCCTGATTCTCAACAACAACACAGTCTTTATAATTAGATGCAAACAGTACAAAGCGGACTTATTTTGGCCTCAAGAGCTGCTTATGTTGTATTGGGGAAAGTTCAGATACATGAAAAAATCAGGTACAGGGTGTTCATTCTTAAAAGTACAATTTCTGATCGATTGCAAAAATATAATGACAAAAATCCAGCAAAACTATGAGTCACTACAGCCTACTGGTCACTTTCTTCCAAAATTCAGCTATTTTGAACCAAATAAAAACAGTGGACAGCAAAGAATCTCTGAAAATGGCGCAAAAGTGAAGCAGGTTTCGAATTTTTTTATATCGATGTAAATTCAGTGTTAGATCTAGAGTGTTTTTATACTTTGGGACAGCAGCCGTTACAATCAGTGTGGTTTCAATGCAGATAATCCTTATGTTTGTATTTTTTTTTTTTATGTTTCTGGGCCTTAAGTTTGGACAAAAAAGTTGCAATAATTTGAATTCCACTGTGTAAAAAAATAAAACACTAAAGAACTGAGAGAGAAGGAGAGACAAGATGAGTTTGAAGACAACTTTTACCACTTTTAAGATTGAAAACTGAATCAAAAGTATTACAATGTTTGATTTTTGACTTTCATTCACACGTGAGAGGTATTAAAATGGCATAAAAGTTAAATGTTACATATTCTCAAAAAAAGATAAAAAAAATATGAAAAGTTAAACATTTGGATTAAAGAAATACTATGTAATTTTGCCGGTTAAATGTCTTCAATTACAGATGTTTTGAAGGTAAATAGAAAATCCCTTGAAAAACAATGAAAAGCATATTTACTGTGAGTGGGCTCGCCTCTTCACAGATCTGACCTCTGACTTGCTTGTCTCCATGGAGATGAGTTGGATGGCATCAAGGCTTCACTAGAAAAGTAAAATAATGCACATTTAAATTAAAAATGAAAACAAAAGTTATCTATCTGTTATTTATTTGGCTTTAGCATGATCTGCTTTTCAAAATGTTCCATCCAAAATCCACCTTGTGATGTCATGTGGTGATATAGAAAGAACTCCACTGTGTTTTTAAACTCCATACAGCTTCACTAGAATCAGTTGGATGATTTCAACCCTGGAATTGTCAATCTCTACTGAACTGAAAGTAAAACGTTGCTGCAAACTTGAAAACTACTGCTTCATGACATCAGAAAGTGGAACAGAGCATTTTGAGCTTTGGAAATGCACACAGAGTGATACTAAAGGTTTACTCAAACATGTGTGAATGAAACAAAAAACAGTTTTAGCTATGTTCTGAAGAGGTAACAGCATTATAACATGACTTACAGCTCACAAGAGTCAAGTCAAAATCTGTTACGATTGTTATGAAATTGTATCTGGCTCACCTCCCTCCTCCTCTCTCTTTGTCCAGCCACTATAGTGTTACAATTGCCAAAATGAACCAGTATTCATTCTAAACACTGGGAAATGACTAAATAAGTTAAAATGGCTAGAATTAAGATAATATTATGAGTTAGAATCATTTGAGATAATCATTGTAAACATGCAAACTGGGACAAACACAGCAAACTGCATTTAGGATCAGCTTTTGGGTCACAGCTTAGACAAATGAGAGGAAAATTTGAATAAGGGACACAAAAAAAAAAAGAAAAAAAGAAATGACCCAGAATTTTGGAATCAGGTTATGAAAACAGCTGAAAATGATTTGAATGACATCTTTGTTCATTTTATTAGTATTACCAAAGACCCATTGTGCTTGTGGCATATAGTTATAATCTATGTCCCCCGTGGATCATTTTAAATTGCAATATTGGTTTTTATTTGTACCAAAATGACTACACAACGCTGCCGAATCCTGCCCATATAGCACAGATTAAGAAAATAAAATTAAAGAACGAAGTAAGTGCAAAGAAGTGGGCGTGTACTGTGGCGGTGAAAACAGGAGTTGACCCACAAAATGGCATCTTGAAAATAAGAGGTTTTAAAATTGCAGAGAACGTAACTATAATGCCAGACTTAGAGGTAGAAAGGCTTAGATTAAAGATATACTGAGTAACTTTGCTGGTTAAATGTATTCAATTACAGTTTTTTAAGGCTAAAAAGAAAACAAATGAAAAAATAGCGTTTTGAAAATAAGTGAAAAATGACTCAAACATGCGCGAATCACTCCAAAATTAGGGATGTAATGATCCAAATCTCTCAGTACGATATTATCACGATACGATATTTATTGCGATATTTTGAAGAGGATAATATAATTGTAAATGGGACACTGACAAGGTGTGAATTATTTACGTCATTATTCACGTCCCAAAAATTCAAGTAAAAAACAGATTTCCTCATGTTGTCTGTGCTGAAATGAATCATGGGATATGTTGTTCCCAATGTTTATAAGATGTTGCTACTATAAAACCATTCATTTAAGCAAAGGAAGTTGTAATTCCATATATTGTGACAGCCCACGATATTATTGTGAGACTTTTGACAATACAATATCACAATATTTCGGTTATTGTCACATCCCTTCTCCAAATACAACTACGAGAGGGTAAAACAAAGCTCAGATTGAAGTCTAACTTAAGTAACCAGAGCTTCAGACACAGCAGTGCTTTCAGTTAGCATCGCACCTCCAAGGATTGTTGATGATCAGCTGCAAAGTATCAATTAGCCTACCAAAATGTGCAAAAAAAAACCCTAGTGATTTCTGAAAATGATGCCCAGAAATCGCACATATTATCCCATTATAATTAACGTGACCAGTCTATTTTTTGTACTTTCGTAGTTGTGCAAACACAGATATTTGAATATTCACCGGAAAATGTAACAAAATCCAGTGTTGTGGTTCAGTTTGAGCCTGTTCCCCAGAATCGCTCTCTGAATATGGACGAAACGGAGACACAAACATGACACCGACTTTCCATGGTGTGTTTCTCTTTCAAAACATCCTGTACTGACGAGAGAGAGGAGTACTGTTACTGCAAAATAATATCACACAAGTACAAAGTAGTGGTCCAAGAAATTACAGTCAAGGTACTTAAGTATAAGGCAATACTACTACTACTACTACTACTACTACTACTACACCACAACAACAGCTACTACTACCACTACAACAACAACAACAATAACAACAACTACTACTACTACTACTACTACCACTACTACAACAACTACTCCTACCACTACAACAACAACAGCTATTACTACTACGACTACTACTACCACTACAACAACTACTACTACCACAACAACAACAACAACTACTACTACCACAACAACAACAACAACAACTACTACTACTACTACTACTACTACCACTACAATAACAACTATTACTATGACTACAACAACAACTACTACTACCACTACTACAACAACTACTACCACTGCCACTACTGCAATAACTACTATTACTACTGCCACTACCAATACTAGAACAACAACAACCACCACCAGCACCACCACCACCCACTACTTTTACAATTACTGCTTCTACTACTACCACAACCACGATTACACCAGCTACTAAAATTACTACAGCAACTGATACAACAACTACTACAACAACTGCAACTACTAACTACACCTACACTTACAACAACAACAACAACAACAACTCATGTAAGAGTATAAGTATTGAGTCTGAAAACTTCTCCTAGAATAGACTATTTTATTATCAAATATGTATTGAGTTTCAACATGTAGTGACGTATTCCTTAAATTCTATCCAGCTATTCCCTGGGTCTTAATTGTCATAAAATATAGTTAATATTGTCACGTATTTCCTCTCATATAAAGTGATAATAAGATAAGAAAATAAGATATGAAAAACATAGAACAAATTTGATCCCGTAGTTGAACATGTGTTTGTCCCAGCTAGCGTGTGATCCCTCATCTGTGAATACGCCACTTCTGCACCGACCTGTCTCGGGGCAGGTGAGACAGGTGAGACGGGTGAGATGGGTGAGACAGGTGCCACCACTCACTGTGCCGAGCTTGCCCCAAACAGAACTCAACGTAAACTTAAAACGCCAAACAGCTCGTTATAACGGTGGACTAAAGTGGACTACGGTAGGTTGCTTTCACAGTGAAAAAGTGGTCAGAATTATTCAATGGGCAGGTCACAGTTTAAATAAAATAAAAAAAAAAATACAGAAATTGTACAATATATATATATTTACAATTGATCAAAAAAAAATAAAATCTTTTAAAGTGGAACTAAGCTTTAAATTAACTTTTTTTTGCTACTAACCCTAACTAGGCAAATTTTAAGCTTAAAATCTATGTGTGTGCTGCCTCTAGTGGCCTCTGTGATTCCAAGTACTACGTAACATCACACAGGACTGCCCTGATTACACCCTCCCCCCCTTTCACTCTCCCTTTTAGTCCTCCAAGCCCCGCCCACTTTATCAGCTCTGTTTGAAATGTGTTTGTGGATGGAGTTTAGATGTTTAGTTCCACTTTAATCTTTTTTTATTTTCTGACAATAATTGCGATATTTTGTTCAAATACAATGTACGTTTTTTGTTTCATGTGAATAGGCCCAGTAATTACACAGATATACAAGAGATGAACCATAAATCAAGTCAACAAATCTGCAATCTGACAGTTCAGTCGCAAATTCCACCATAGAATTCTGCCCGGAAAAAAAATCTAAATGTGAACGCAACCTACTGTACAGCCAATCAAACCTGTCAAATCGCCATGACAATTATTAAATTCAGACAAAAAAACAAAACTGTTATTTAAATTCCCACTACGATACTGTCCAAATGTGTGAGATTGTGCAGTTTCTTATGCAATGCTGTTCACAAATGTATATTTTTGTATAAGTCGTGATCAGGGCATGAGATTTCGCTTTGTGTGAAACGTGTCTAAATGTCCTCTTCTTTTTCTGTGCTTTTTAATGAAACGAAAATCAAAATATTTTTTAGTTTTTTGTGAAGAAAAAGTGTCCGAAATGCAGATCTAGTGCCATACTTTTCACTGTTTTTAAGTGTCTTATGCTTGTTTGGGTTTGTGCACATTCATGTTAAGTGAAAAGGGGCAAATTGTGAATGATTTCTTTGGTGAGTCCAAATACTACGATGTAAAAACTACAAAAAAAGACGCCGTTTTAAAGCTGTGCTATGGAACCTCTCAGACACCTGCTTGTCTCCATGGAGGTGTTATTGCTTTGCCTGGAATATCCCACAGTACGGCATTAAACGTATCTACCCATCTCTGTATTTATTCAGTTACAAGTGTTTTGAGCTTGGTCCATTGCTGTCGCCTGTTTGTCTCCATGGTGATACATATAGAAGTTTAATGCCTTACTGTGGAATGTTGGACCCTACATAGGCTGTTAAATTTCCATGGAAACAAGCAAAAAAGTTACATAGTGCAGCTTTAAACAACAGGTTATAAGGCAGAGGGAATGCAAATAAGGCTTAGAAATATTGTTAAAGAAAAAAAATGTGTTTGACTGAAAAGAAAAGGTGGAGGAGGAGAAAGGGGGAAGGAGGAGACAGAGAGGTGCAGGAAAGATGAAAAGAGGAGAGGAAGGCGGTGGAGAGGAGGAAGAAAGAGAGGAGGAAAAAGAGGAGAGAAGTGGGGAGAGGAGAAATGGGGGAAAGAGGAGGAGAGGAGGTGAGAAAGGATAGAAAAAGAGGATAAAGATGAGTGGAGGAGAGAGGAAGGAAAAGAGGAGAGAGCGGAGGAGGATGGAGAGGAGAGAAGAATGGGGAGGGGAGGAGGATAGAGAGAGAGGAGGAAGACAGAGAGAAGAGAAGAGGTGAGAGAGAGGAGAGGAGGAGGAGTGCGTAGTTCAGTGTCGTGTTGTGGCTTCGTCAGGTTCCAGTGACGTCATCCATAAGTCTGAGTCGTGTCTGAGAAAGAACAGGTCGTCTCAAAGACATTTACTCTCTCTCCTCCTCTTTTTATCACTCTCTTCTTCCTCTCCGTCCTCCGCTTTTCATCACTCTCTTCTCCGGTGTCTCTCCTCTTTTCCATCCGTCTCTCCTTCCTCTTGCTCTGTCCTCTCTGTCTCTCTTTTCCATCCCACTCTCTCTTTCCTCATACTCTTTCTTCCCCTCTCTTTCTCTTCTTTCTCTCCTCCCTTCTTCTTTTTCCGCCCACACCTCCGTCCTGTCATCAGAACACTACTTTACTCCTTCTGCTCTTTGCTCTGACAAAAGTAGACCTGCTATTTACATGAATGAATTAACAAGAATAATAAAATAATACGAATAATAATATATATGTATCCGAGTAGTTTTGACCAGAAAAGAAAAAAAAAGATTCTTTCACAATTTTATTATTACCAGCCAACCCAAACCGAGAGTGTCCCAGTTTTTAATATTGAAAATCTGGTCATCCTATATATGTTATAAGTACAACATTTAGCACTTAAAAACTACTAAACAAGTTATTTTAAAATCAGAAGTAAGATTAAGATTGCTCATTTAATTCTTATTTCTCCCGATATTTGCCTTTCCTCTCCTCTCTGGCTCATAAAACGCAGTCTGTGTCTATAGGTGAGTTTCAGCTGTCATTGTTATTAAAAGCCCGCGTTGCATGCTGGGAAATATTTTAGTCAGAGGCAAGAAACACGATAGCGGTCAAACACAGTGCGTAACCTCGCATATTTATCCCTGATAATGGTAAATTCCTGCTGCATTATCGGATGCACAAATAGAAGCACGGAAGAAGGAAAGTATCTTTTTCATATTCCGAGTTAAAAGAACCGCTAACGGCGAATTAAACGGCTTTCAAACATTCGCAGAGCAAACGTAGAAGATCCGAGCAAACCGTGGACTCCAAGTTCAACAACGCATCGAGACTCTTGGAGGTTTTCGTCTTTTTGCTGTGAATGGCCCAGGAGTTTCCACCAAGTCATTGTGGATATCGCCAAAGTGAATATTTGTCCAGGTAGTTGGCGATTCTGACCAGAAATTTGGTTTGGTCCAGGCTTTGTAGGGGTTGAAAAGGGTGATTTGGCTCCATCGATGCTTATGACCAATTTCTGGTCAAATGGTCTTGGGTCCTCTGCCGTTAGAGTGGATAAATAACCGGGATCAATACCCTTTACGTGCTTTTCGCGCCGTCCGTCATGTTGAATTAGTGTTTCTTGCCGCCGACCAAAATAATTCCCAGCATGCAACGCGCGCTTTTGTCAACAATGAAACTCGCCTATAAAGACCCCCAGTGAAAAGCAATGGAAACAGAGAGAAAACGTTAGCCTAGCCTCGCGTTAGCCTAGCCTAGCGTCTGTAGCATCTGCCTTGTTTTCAAAGCGGACACTCACATTCTATTTTTATATTTATTTGACCTCGGAGCACAAATTTTATTTTTGTTCGATGAAAAATGAAAGCAGGGTCAAAGGGCGTGTGCCTACAGCAAATAAACACAACGCTTCTCACTTTGTGTTTTTGTCAGTTAGCCGCTAGCCACGCTACGCTAACTCTCGCTAATAAACCGTAAAGAGATTGTCAATCAAAATGAAACCATGACAGAGCTAACTTTCTATTGACAGAAAAGTGACATGTTTTTTATGCATTTGAAACAGCGCAGAGGTGGGAGGAGTATTTGAAAATTGTACTCGAGCAAAAGTACTGTTACTTTAAAATAATATTACTTAAGTGGAAGTACAAAGTAGTGATCCAAGAAAGTACTCAAGTAAGAGAAGTACAAAATGATTTATAATTTGAAGTGAATGTCAAACTAACACTACATAAGTTATTTTAAAGACGCACTCTGGAACTTTTCTGCCACCTGCTCGTCTCCATGGAGATATTACTGCTTCGCCTGAAATATCCCACAGTATGGCATTAATGTATTTATCCATCTGCATTTATTCAGTTACAAGTGTTTTGAATTTGGTCCATCGCTGTTGCCTGTTTGTCTCCATGGTGATACATACAGAAGTTTAATGCTTTACTGTGGAATGTTTGATCCTGCATAGGCTGTGATGTTGTCTCCATGAAGACAAGTATAAAAGTTCCATAGTGCAGCTTTAAACAACAGGTTATAAGGCAGAGGGAACGCACATAAGGCTTAGAAGTACTGCCTGGAATAGCCCACACTATGGCATTAAATATGTCTGCATTTACTCAATTACAAGCGTTTTATCACCTGCTTGTCTCCATGGTAATACATAAGTTTAATGCCTTTACTGTGGAACATCCAACCCTACCTACATAGATATAGCTGTAAAATCTCCATGGAGACGTGGCATTTTCAAAGAAGAGACAGAAAAATGAAACTAAATGTGCAAGAAACACATATGTCCAAATCAAGTAAGAGTGCTGTTACATTGTATGGTATTAAAAGTAAAAGTATTTGGTCTGTAAAGTACTCTGTGAAGTACAGTTTTGGCCCTACCTACCCACCTCTGCAGCGCTGTAAGCTAATGTTTTGAGTGTCCATACTGTGATGTCAGAAGAGCTAAAATACGACGTACTTGATTCATGTTTTTAATGATTTCTGGATGTATTTTGACTCATGGTTTCAGTTTATGTGAAATATAAAGTACAATGCACTTTATAAGATGGTTACACATTGCACTTGTAAATGTCGAATGTACAACTTTGAAAAGAAAGATTTATTTTTTATTACTGTAAATAAAGTGAAAAAAAAGCAAAAAAGTGGAGAATAATTTGCCAAATAAAGCGATAAAATGATGTTGTTTTTAATGGTGGACTCTGGATCTTATTTTGAGCTTACACTGTATTTTGCATTTAGTATTTTGTAGATATTTTTTCACTAGATTGTTTTAATTAAAAGGGGGTTGTCATGTAAATTTAAAGGTTCAATACGTAACATGTTTGTCATATTGATGGTGTTATTGCTTTAACTGGGATGTCCCACGCTGCATTAACATACAGTATGTCTCTTGCATTTATACAATTACAGGTGTTTTTGTTACTTAAACACAAACTAAAAACAGGCTCACCTCTCCACAGATCTGACCTGTAACTTGGCTTGGTTGTGTCACCTGCAGATACTGTGGAATATTCTAGAAAAAAGCAATAATATCTAAAATGGAGACAAGAAAGTTAGATGACATTACAACATTCTAAACGCCAATAATATTTAATACAGATGTGGAGCAGCTAAAGTAAATACATAATAATAGCAAGTTAATGGGTTTAGTATCTGGTAGAAAAAAATACATTAAAGATTTGTGAATAAACATTTTGGATATTTCATGACAAAGCACAATGTGATCAATAGGAAAAACTGTCTCTTGCCCTCATCTGGGAGCATGACATCATCACGTTATACAATCTGAAAACCATCAATGGCCAAATGATTTCTGACCAAATAAAATAAAATTTAAGACAGATTAACGGATAACTTGATAGATTTTTAAAATCTTAACTGCCTATTTTTTGTATTATGAAAAAAAAAAAAAAATCCTTTGATTTGATGATTTTGTCTTAATGCTCAAACTCTTTTCCAGCACACAGCGGGAGTGTGTGAGCAGTCCAATTAACGGTTATTGATTATTTGAAGTGACATCGCACTGGGGGTGTTCTTTATACAACTACGGTGAAATGATCAACAATTACCATGGAGACACAATGCACACATTATCTAACACTGCCAAAAGAGTTGTCTGAAAACTCAAGAAAATGAGCGTTCATGGCGTTGTTTACTAGCCAGGTTGGCGCCACCTAGTGCCTCCGCTCAATTTCATTTCTCTCCAGCCACTAGGTCAGGAATCGGAATTCACTAGACGGTTTGCAAAAACCCCGGAAGTGCGAGTCTGAGCACCAGCCAGTCAGCGAAGAGCCATACAATCTGTGTTGGCAACGATTCCCAATGATTTAAAGCCGGAACAATGAGAATGTTTGGTGAATTTTATCAAGGGGAAAGACGTTATTGCCCTTCTTCCTACAGGATTTGGGAAAAGCTTAATTTACCAATTAGAAACATTAGTGGCGCATTACACATGTCACGACCAAATAGCAGCGATTGGTTAAATAAAAAAAGTACCCGCCTACCGTCGAACAAATGAATTCTAATCCTGCGAGGTCGGACGGTTTCCACAAAGTGCATAATAGCTAATAGCTAATAGCTAATGCTAGTTAGCTTGTGACAGTACATTTATGTGGGAGAGACTTATTTAACAACACAAATCATCTCACCTGATGTAGTTCCAGCTAAATCAGTTCTTTGTGGTCAGACTGTGTTAAATTAAAGCTCAGTTCAAAGTCTAACAAGGCCTCAGACAGACAGAAAACATAAGTGGTATTTTCAGTTCCAGAGTCAGATCTGTAGAGATATTGATTGTTTTTTGGGTTTATTAAAGGTGCTATCTCCAGCTGTGGGTGGTGCAGTGTCGCTAAGAAACAGGCCAGAGTTCAACAGGTTCAACAGCTCCTTTAAAATCACCACAAAAAGCAGAATCATGTGGGAGGGCATCAGTGCATTCTCGGGTTGTGTCTCGAAAAAACAGAACTCCTTAGTTTTAGATGGTTTGCAGTGGTCCCTGTTCTCTCAAACAGAAATCTCTCTCTTCCACCTTGAAGAACCAGGAAGAGCTCCACTTTGTTTTTAAACTCCATACTCTTTGGATGATTTCAGCCCTGGAACTGCCAATCTCTACTGAACTAAAGGTAAAAGGTAGATGTTAACTTGAAAACTACATGACATCACAAGGTGGAACAGGGCACTTTGAGCTTTCGTGATGTAGACAGACTCATAATAATAAAGGATTACTCAAACATGGGTGAATGAAAGAACACAACTCCAGGTCTGTTTTTGAGGCGGTAACAACATTCTAACATGACTTCAAGCTCACAATAGTCAATTTGGAGTGGAATAGGTCCTTTAAAAGAAAGTTCCTTCTGTGTAAATTGTGTCTAACTTTTGGATAGAATAGGCTCTATTCACACTTACGTCACAAAACCAGCAGATGTTTGGAAACAACTTCCTTTGGGGTCTGTTGACGATAGTAACTGATAACTACTATATAACTACTGATAACTAATTGACCCTGTGGTGAGGTGACACCGGGGTCAACATATCATATAGTATTTTAACCCCGGGGTCAGAATCCTATTATGGTATGTTGACCCTCCCTATAGAATATTGACCCTCCTATGAAAATCTATATTTCATTAATAAAATACTTGAATTCTATAGGAAAATTTTGAATATTAATACAATATATGCACATTAAAACATATTGACATATTTAAAACTGTTTTTTGAAGAACTCAGATGCATATTTTATGTTGATTATAACTTTTGAATGTTAAAAATGACTTAGTTGTTTAAACACACGTTTGACTGAAAATGAGATAAGTAGTTATTAATGAGTTAGATAATCAAAGTGATGTATAATGATTTGGAATCTTGTTAAAATAGACAGGGCTGATCATTTGAGTAGTTAAATAGGGGATACCTCTGGCTATAGTAATCTGACCCCCAATATGTTTATTATAGTTATGATGATGTAAAGTAAGAAGTAATGATAGTTGAATATTGACAGTGATCAGTTATATATAAAGGAGGTCAAAATCCTATGGCTATAGTAATCTGACCCCCCAATATGTTTATTATAGTTATTATGATGTGTAAACTCTTAGATAAAGACTTTAGATGAAAATGTAACATGAAGATGTGCATAAATATTTTCGTGCCTACAACATGATGATTAATATACGGCATAAAGGTGTTACAGTGATTTAATACACAAAACAGGGAGTCAGTGTATGTTCAAAATGTTTTTCAATAAAAAACAAATGTGTGATGTGTGAACATGATGTGTGAACACACATTTGCTGAATAAATAAGTCGTTTTATATATGTGTTGTTATTTCTTCCATGCATGAAAAACATAAAAGACAAACCCAACAGACTAATGATCAAACATGGCTAATAACACAACATGACTAAATTCAAGGTCATTATCCTTACAAACCATTGCCTAAATTGACATTATGATTAAAGATTATCTGAACATAGTAAACTAAAAACCATAAGAATGTAAAATACAATATAAAAAGTGACAAGATTGCTATGTATATGCAATTTTAACAATACGTTACATTTACACAAAATACCAAGTCGTTACTATCGTCATTACCATTGTAATTACATGAAAAATAATGATCAGATAAGTAACTACTAAAGAAAAAAGTAAGGGGAGTCAAAATCCTATAGGGGGGTCACTTTACTATAGCGGTATGTTGACCCCGGGGTAAATATACTATGGGGGTCAAAATACTATCTCACACCGGTTTTCTTCATCTAGACGTGATTGTATTCTTTCTTTTTTCCTTTTAGAATTTGCCTATTATTAATAAAATTTTAAAAAGAAAGTGACATAGACGCTGTGATTAGAGTCCCGCCCCCGTGGAAAACTTTGACATGTTGTGAAGACGCTGCTTTTCTCTAATTTTCACCATATTTTTCTACTTTTCTTCACAAACCACTTCTTGATTTATGTAAAACTTATTTATTTTCACAACCACAGGAATCATAAAACCTGTCTCGTACAATGTAACAGTTTAACAGCTTTTGTGAGGTTGCTATAAGACCAAATGTAGCCTATAATTACACAAAGAAACTACTATTCTTGGAGTTGAAAATGACACCGAGTTGTGGATCTCGCTGATAAAGGTAAGAGTTTGTTATTTTTTATGAATGAAATAAAAATGTGGTTTCAGTTTTCAGTTCTTTGTGTTGTTGTGTTCAGACTTTAACACCTGCGTTATGGGACGTACACGATGATGTCACAAAGTGGCCACCTCCGCACGCTGTGAGAGGGGGAGGGCGGGAGAAAGGGGCAGAGGAGTGACGGAGAGTGACGGAGAGAAAGTAGGTGAGAGGTGGAAAGGAGAAGAGAGAGAGAGAGAGAGAGAGAGAGAGGGAGAACATGAGAGAGAGGGAGAGGCTATGATTAAAAAGGGAGGGAGAGGGGAGAAGTAGGAAGGGAAGGAACGAGTGATGAGAGGGGAGGAGCGAGTGAGAGGTGGGAGAGAGAGGGATGGAGCAGAGGAGAGAGAAATGGAGAGAGAAGAGGAGAGGGAGAGAGGAATGGAATGGATGATTGAGAGGGGAGAGAGAATGAAAGAGTGGGAAGAAGAGGAGAGAAAGGGAGAGAGAGAGAGAGAGGACAGGAGAGAGAGGGAGAGGCTGTAAGGAAAAAGGGAGGAAGAGGGGAGAAGTAGGAAGGGAAGGAACGAGTGATGAGAGGGGAGGAGTGAGGGAGAGAGAGCAGGTGAGAGATGAGAGAAAGAGTAAGGGGGAGAGAGACAGAAAGAGGGAAGGAACGAGTAGACAGCGGAGAGAGAGAATGAAAGGGTGGGGAAAGAGAAGGTAAGGGGAAGAGGAGGAGAGAGGGGAGAGAGAAGGGTTGAGATGAAGGGAGAGAGGGAGAGGGAGAGATGGAGAGAGAGAGGAGAGGAGAGAGAGGAGGAGGGAGAGAGAGAGGAGAGAGAGTGAGAGAGCAGAGAGAGGTGAGAGTTGAGAAGGGAGAGAGAATGAAAGAGTGGGAAGAAGACGAGAGAAAGGGAGAGAACGAGAGAGAGAGGCTGTGAGGAAAAAGGGAGGGAGAGGGGAGACGTAGGAAGGGAAGGAACGAGTGATGAGAGCGGAGGAGTGAGGGAGAGAGAGCAGGTGAGAGATGAGAGAAAGAGTAAGGGGGAGAGAGACAGAAAGAGGGAAGAAATGAGTAGAGAGGGGAGAGAGAGAATGAACGAGTGGGGAAAGAGAAGGTAAGGAGAGAGAGGGAAGACAGAAGGGTTGAGATGAAGGGAGAGAGAGAGGGACAGAGCAGAGGAGAGAGAAGAGGAGAGGGAGAGAGGAATGGAATGGATGATTGAGAAGGGAGAGAGAATGAAAGAGTGGGAAGAAGAGGAGAGAGGGATTGGGAACACGCAGAGGAGGAGGAGGAGGGAGGGAAGTAGGGAGGGAGAGAGCAGGTGAGAGATGGGAAAAAGAGTAATGGGGAGGAGGAGAGAGACAGAAAGAGGGAAGATACAAGAAGAGAGACAGAAGGGTTGAGATGAAGGGAGAAAGAGAGAGACAGAGCAGAGGAGAGAGAAGTGGAAAGAGAAGAGGAGAGGGAGAGAGGAATGGAACGGATGATTGAGAGGGGAGACAGAATGAAAGAGTGGGGAGAAGAGGAGAGAGAGGGATTGGGAACACGGAGAGGAGGAGTGAGGGAGAGAGAGAGAGAGCAGTTGAGAGGTGGGAGAAAGAGTAAGGTGGGAGAGAAGAGAAAGAGTAGAGAGGGGAGAGAGAGAATGAAAGAGTGGGGCAAGAGAAGGTAAGGGGAAGAGGAGGAGAGAGAGGGGAGACAGAAGAGTTGAGATGAAGGAAGAGAGAGAGGGACAGAGCAGAGGAGAGAGAAGAGGAGAGGGAGAGAGGAATGGACCAGATGATTGAGAAGGGAGAGAGAATGAAAGAGTGGGGAGAAGAGGAGAGAGAGAGAGATTGGGAACACACAGAAGATGAGTGAGGGAGAGAGAGAGCAGGTGAGAGGTGGGAGAAAGAGTAAGGGGGAGAGAGAGAGAGAAAGAGGGAAGAAACGAGTAGAGAGGGGAGACAGAAGGATTGAGATGAAGAGAGAGAGAGAGAGAGAGAGACAGAGCAGAGGAGAGAGAAGTGGAAAGAGAAGAGGAGAGGGAGAGAGGAATGGAACGGATGATTGAGAGGGGAGAGAGAATGAAAGAGTGGGAAGAAGAGGAGAGAGAGGGATTGGGAACACGGAGAGGAGGAGTGAGGGAGAGAGAGAGAGCAGGTGAGAGATGGGAGAAAGAGTAAGGGGGAGAGAGAGAGAGAAGGAGGGAAGAAACGAGTAGAGAGAGGTGAGACAGAAGGGTTGAGATGAAGAGGTGGAGAGGGAGAGAGAAGAGAAACAGACGATTGGGAGAAAGTGAAATGAAAGAGAAGAAGGGAGAAGAGGAGAGAGAGGGATTGGGGACAAGACAGAAGGGGAGGAAAGAGAGAAGACGGGGGTTGGGATGAAGGAAGAGAGAGAGAGAGAGAGAGCGATAATAGGTGAGAGGAGAGAGAGAATGATGGAGGGAGGGAGAGAAAGGACGGAAGGGGGGATGGGGGCGAGTGAATTGTGCAGGTCAGTGGAGTGCTGAGGGAAGCCTGTGTGAAAAAGAGAGAGAGAAAGAGTGAATTATTCATCCAACCACTCCCCCCTTACATAACACACTAGAACCAAGAGGTGTAGGACAGGAGAGAGGGAGGAGATGGAGAGAGAGAGAGAGAGAGAGAAGGAGGGAAGAGAGAGAAGAGAGGGAAGAGAGAGGGATGAGGAAAGAAGAGTAAGAGATGAGCGAGGGCAGAGAGTGTGAAGGAGCAGCAGACGGAGAGACAGGGGTGACAGGGCGAGGAAAGGAGGATAGAGGGAGGAAAAGAAAGGATGAAGTAGAGAGAGATGAGAGAAGGGGAACCCAAGAGCAGAGGATGGATGACATTCAAACAAAGGCAGACACCCGAGCGAATGGAAAGAGAGAGGGAAGAGGAAAAAAGAGAAATAAGGCTGCATATAGAAAGAGGAGGAGCAGGAGAGAGGAGGAAGAGAGAGGGGAGGAAAGAGATAAATGGCGTGCAGAAGGAATGGAGGAGGAGAGACAGAGGAGAAAGGAAGGGAGAGAGGAGAGGAGAAACAAAGGAAAAGGAGAAAAAAGGAGAAGGAGAGGAGGGAGAGATAGACAGAGGAGGAAGGAGGAGTGGAGGATGAGACATGAGGAGATGGTACAGCGTGTCCAGTGCAGTAATGGTACAGGATCTGCTGCATCATGCCTCCTTCATGTTCAATTAAAGGCACACTGCGTAACATTACTATTGTAGGGTTCGTCATCTGCTCGTCTCCATGGAGATGAGCATTCCATCTTTGAATGTTCCGCAGTCTGGCATTAAACTTGTATCTTGCGTTTGTTCAATTATAGGCGTTTTTATTCCTCAAAATTACCTTGAAAAACAGGATTAAACAGTAATAGGAGCAGCAATAATAAAGGAAGAAGTAGGATTAGTAGTAATAGTTTTAGCTGTAGTAGTAGTAGTAGTAGTAGTATTAGTAGCAGTAATAGTAGCAGTAGTAGTAGTAGTGGTAGTAGTAGTAGTGGTAGTAGTAGAAGCAAATGTAATAGTAGCAGTAGTAGTAGTATTAGTGGTAATAGTTTTAGCTGGAGTAGTAGTGGTAGTAGTATAAGTAGCAGTAATAGTAGCAGTAGTAGTAGTAGTGGTAGTAGTAGTAGTAGAAGCAAATGTAATAGTAGCAGTAGTAGTAGTATTAGTAGTAATAGTTTTAGCTGTAGTAGTAGTAGTAGTATAAAGTAGCAGTAATAGTAGCAGTAGTAGTAGTAGTGGTGGTAGTAGTAGAAGCAATAGTCATAGTAGCAGTAGTAGTAGTATTAGTAGTAATAGTTTTAGCTGTAGTAGTAGTGGTAGTATTAGTAGCAGTAATAGTAGCAGTAGCAGTAGTAGTAGTGATAGTAGTAGAAACAATTGTAATAGAAGCAGTAGTAGTAGTATTAGTAGTAATAGTTTTAGCTGTAGTAGTAGTGGTAGTAGTATAAGTAGCAGTAATAGTAGCAGTAGTAGTAGTAGTGGTAGTAGTAGAAGCAATAGTCATAGTAGCAGTAGTAGTAGTATTAGTGGTAATAGTTTTAGCTGTAGTAGTAGTAGTATTAGTAGCAGTAATAGTAGCAGTAGTAGTAGTAGTGGTAGTAGTAGAAGCAATAGTCATAGTAGTAGTAGTATTAGTGGTAATAGTTTTAGCTGTAGTAGTAGTAGTATTAGTAGCAGTAATAGTAGCAGTAGCAGTAGTAGTAGTGGTAGTAGTAGAAACAATAGTAATAGTAGCAGTAGCAGTATTAGTAGCAATAATAGTAGTAGCTGGAGTAGTAGTATTAGTAGAAGCAATAGTAGCTGTAGTAGTAGTCGTAGTATTAGTAGCAGTAATAGTAGTAGTAGTAGTAATGGTAGTAGCAGCAGCATCCTGACTGTGAGTGGGCTCGCCTCTCCACTGATCAGACCTGCACCTTGGCCTTGTGGTGTCACCTGCTGGTCCCCATGTGAGTAGATATGTTAAATGTCATATTGTGGAACATTCCAGAAAAAGCAATTATTTAAAATTCAACACTCAAGACCAAGTTACAGGTCAGATCTGTGGAGAGGCGAGCCCACTCACAGTCAGAATGCATGGTTTTCAAGGTAACAACATTCTATAAGCCAAAGATCTCCAATGTTTTTCCTCCACTGAGCTATTTTTACAAAGCGAAAATGCCAAAGAGCTGCCCTATTTTTGCAGTCACAAAGAAATTGGAGTACACATAAAAGCCACGACGAGCCTTAGACGGGAAACAGTTAGATGGAGCGGTGTGGAAAAATACTGAAATATCGATATATCGTATGGTTTAATGTGATGATACATTATCAATATCGTGGGCAGTTGTATTGATATATTGCCAAGAGTATTTTTTGGTATATTATATTTAATTATTTTGTTACAGCACTATAGTTTTGTCGCTTGTTCAGAGGAAGGAAATGTGCAACACGTTCACTGTTTTGATGATTAAAATGTGTGTTTCATATTAATTTTGCACAAGATGTGGTTTAACAAAGACTTTTAGCGTCACAGCCATGATTTAGTCTTTAGTTTTATTAAACCATCTCAATAGATTTGAAATATATCATATTGATTTGCATCGAATCGTAAGCTCACTGTATCGAGATATGTATCGTACTCCTGTGTACTGAGATATGTATCGTATTGTGGCCTATGTATCGAGATTTGTATCATATCGTGGCCTATGCATCGAGATATGTATCGTATTGTAGCCTATGTATCGAGATTTGTATCATATCGTGGCCTATGCATCAAGATATGTATCGTATTGTAGCCTATGTATCGAGATTTGTATCGTATCGTGGGTTATGTATCGAGATATGTATCGTATCGTGGCCTATGTATCGAAATATGTATCTTATCAGTCACTTCTGAATTGTACCCAGCCCTAGTTAGACACTTATAAGGCATCAAAGTGCTACATGTACAATGGTAATTAATCATATTTTACTTATTCAGCACAACATGTAGAATTCAGAAATGGCTTGGTGAGCTACTTTGAAGAGAGTGGAGAGATACTGGTCACTCTTGATCTACAGGTTGGAGACCACTGATATAGGCCAATTTTATTTAAAGAGCCCATATTACACAAATGTTATAATGTTTCCTCATCACAAACAGACCTGGAGTTGTGTTTTGTTTCATTCACGCATGTTTAACACACAAACCCTGCATATTTAGACTGAGTTCTTGTCTCAAACTGAAAACACTCACTTCCACCTTGTGATGTCATGTTGTAATACAGGAAGTGCTCCACTGTGTTTTTAAATTCCATACACCTTTACTAGAAACAGTGAAGAATCATTCTTTCTGGAATTTCCAATCTCTGCTAAACAAAAGGTAAAAGGAGCTGTTAACTTGAAAACTACCGCTTCGTGACATCACAAGGTGGACCAGAGCATTCTGAGTTTTGGAGATGTAGACAGACAAATAATAAAGGGTTACTCAGACACAAGTGAATGAAACAAAACACAACTCAAGGTCTGTTTTTGATGAGGTAAGAACATTATAACATGGCTTACAGCTCACAACAGAGAGTCCATTTTGCGTAATATAAGACCTTTAATTCAGATGTGGGCAGCTAAAGTGAAGATTGTTCAAATGCAGATTTTTGTTGTAATACAGTGGCTTTTTGGGTCTAGACACTAAAAGAAATGATCAGGTTAAACATTTGTGAATTTACCTGTTGGATATCCATGCATATTCATACAGTGTAATCAACAGGGATTATGACATCAGCACATTCTACAATCTGAAAAGAACTAGGCCAATAAAACACCTGGATCTGAACATTTTTTTAATTGATCTATTTTTTGTCGTTATTTCCAGTTGGTGACACATTTTGGTGCAACCTTTGAGTGTCAATAGCACAAAAAGGTCGATCTGTAAGAAAGTCACATTTCACAAAAGCTTTTACAGAAATAGTGTCTGACGCACTCGTTTAAATGAGGCTGTAGTCTATCGCTCTTTTCTCTGGACACGAGCAGAGCGCCCCCAAGTGGACTCACAGGGGAACTGCACCTACTGTAAGTCAATGGGGAAAGCCAGACACCTCATCCACCCACACACAGAAAAAAAAGAGGAGGGAAAAAAAGAAAAAAAAAAAAAAAAGGAGAAAAGGTTTTACGTCACTGCAGCAGGGAAACATGTCCTGCTCTCCTTTCTCCTTCTATACGTCCTAATCACTCTCTCGCCTCCATTCTCCCCTTTTCTCTCTCCCTCTTCTCTCTTCCTGTTCATCCTCCTTTCTCTCTCCTTCTCTATCTCCTCTCTCTCTTTTCTCCTGTTCATCATCCTTATATTTTCCTTCTCTACCTCCTCCTTTCTCTCTCTCTCCCTCTTTCTCCCTTTTCCTCCTCCTCCCCCTCTTCCCTCCTTTCTCCCTCTCTCCTTCTCTCACCCTTTTCATCTCTCCATCATTAATATCACCTTGTCTATTTTCAATGTCGCTGGATGTCAGAGTAGAGCCTGTAGTCATAGCAGCAGTAGTTAGTAATAGTAGTAGTAGTATCAGTAGCAGTAATAGTAGCAGCAGCAGTAGTATTAGTAGCAGTAGGCTAGTAGTAGTATTAGTAGCAATAATAGTAGTAGCTAGAGTAGTAGTATTAGTAGAAGCAATAGTAATAGTAGCTGTAGTAGTAGTTGTAGTATTAGTAGCAGTAATAGTAGCAGTAGTAGTAATGCTAGTAGCAGCAGCAGCAGTAGTAGTATTTGTAGCAGTAATAGTAGCAGTAGTAGTAGTAGTAGTAGTAGTAGTAGTAGCAGTAGTAGTAGTATTTGTAGCAGTAATAGAAGTAGCTAGTAGTAGTAGTAGTAGTAATAGTTTTAGCTGTAGTAGTAGTAGTAGTAGTAGTAGTATTAGTAGCAATAATAGTAGCAGTATTTGATTTGTAGCAGTAATAGCAGTAGCTGTAGTAGTAGCAGTAGTAGTAGTAGCAGTATAGTAGTAGTAGTAGTAGTAGCAGTAGTAGTAGTAGTAGTAGTAGTAGTAGTAGTAGTAGTAGTAGTAGTAGTAGTATTTGTAGCAGTAATAGTAGTAGCTGTAGTAGTTGTAGTAGTATTTGTAGCAGTAATAGTAGTAGCAGTAGTAGTAGTAGTAGTATTTGTAGCAGTAATAGTAGTAGCAGTAGTAGTAGTAGTAGTAGTAGTAGTTTTGTAGCAGTAATAGTAGTAGCTGTAGTAGTAGTAGTAGTATTTGTAGTAGCAGTAGTAGTAGTAGTAGTAGTAGTAGTATTTGTAGCAGTAATAGTAGTAGTAGTAGTAGTAGTAGTAGTATTTGTAGCAGTAATAGTAGTAGCAGTAGTAGTAGTAGTAGTAGTAGTAATTAGTAGTAGTAGTAGTAGTAGTATTTGTAGCAGTAATAGTAGCAGCTGTAGTAGTAGTAGTAGTATTTGTAGCAGTAATAGTAGTAGCTGTAGTAGTAGTAGTAGTAGTAGTAGTATTTGTAGCAGTAATAGTAGCAGTAGTAGTAGTAGTAGCAGTGTAGTAGTAGTAGTAGTATTTGTAGCAGTAATAGTAGTAGCTGTAGTAGTAGTAGTAGTATTTGTAGCAGTAATAGTAGTAGCAGTAGTAGTTGTAGTAGTAGGGACATGTTGTTTTCTAACTGTGTACATTTGTTCACATTCACTTTAGCCTCATTTTAAATTCAGATTATCGAGTGGCCATTTTGAAAACAGCAGGAGGAAGAGGAGGAGGAGGAGACTCACTTCAGTGAATGTAACCTTATTATTATTCGAGTCCACAGTAGTTCCTGAAGTACACAACCTTTGACCTGTGACCTGATGCACAAGAGCTGTTCCGCTTCGACCCTGTAACCATAGAGACACAGCAAAAAGGAATTTACAGCATGTGTTAAAGCAGACCTGTCATGTAGTAATACTGTGATATTAAACTCCATACACCTTCACCATGACCATATACTCTCATTTTTTTCAATATTACATTCAAAAAGTTTGTTAAATTTAAGCTTTTTTAGTTTTTAGTTACTTTAAATACTTTTTATAATTAGTATTTTTTTGTACCTTGTTTTCTTGGTGCCTCCTCTTGCTCAGACTGGAGTCACGTGACGTTACAGTGACACGTGCCATACCGCGGGTTTTGGCGCCATTTCCACGTGCACTGACGGAGGAACAGCGCCGCCTGCAGGACGCATAGAGAACTGCAGTACCTTATATTCAGCGTAGCTTTACTAACACAATACACAGGTTTGTGAGAGGTGAAAAATGAGCACCTTTGCCATAACAAAAATTGTGAACAAAATGTTACGTGTTTTTGACTGGTCAGGAGTTCTCAAAATGGCGCCCATGAACAGGAAACTGAAACTCATGACTTTTATATTGGCTATTTATGATATGTTAGTTTTCTTAGTATGCAATTTTCTGCAACATTCCTTCACTCACAAACATTTAAAGTGCATTTAACAGGTTTTCATGTTTTTCTAACTGTGACTTGGTTTGGCTGAATAGTATCTGTGCAGGGTGACCAGATGACCCTGCTGACCCGGGACAGTCACAGTTTTGAGCTCTGTGTCCCCTGTCCCAGCAGATTTATACAAAACCAGTGATTTGTCCCAGTTTTTTACAAGAAATGTCCCAGGTGTCCTTATTTTTGACCAATTTGATCTAAACCAGGACTAAACTAAGACTAAACCAGGACTACATCAACTCTAAACCAGGACTTAAACAGGACTGTCACAATTTTTTACTAATCTGATCCCTGCCAACAGTAAAAAGGAGCATAAATTGTTATGTGTTTGGCCAAAATACACAAACCTGTCTTTGCAAAAGACAATAAAGCAAAAAAAAAAAAAAAAAAGCAGCATCAGAAATTCCTCACGTTATAACTGACACGAGAATCCACGTTACACACTTTTTTCACAGTTATATTTATAACAACCTTTCCAGCCCGGGTTTTGAAAATCTAGTCACCCTATAACTGTGGTCAATCTTTATCATAGCTTTACATCAGTTAAATGGCAGTTTGTGGGAAGAAAAGTACAAAAATAGACCTTTTTCACAAAGGCTGGAAGTGCCCCGCTGTAGGTTTGTGGGACTTTCAATTAATGTTTTTTTTTATGGTGAAATGTCTGTGGAAACATCTTACGTATTTTCCAGCAGCTTCATAAATCTGTCCCATCACCAAATCTTCATCCAACAAGGTCGACAAAGGACATTTTCTGTCCATGAAGAATTTATCCACAACTATCAAGGTAAGAAAGATGAAAATTTAAAGGTGAATTTGTTGAATGAAGATTTGGTGTTGGGGCAGATTTATGAAGCTGGTGGAAAATACATGAGACATTTCCACATATATTTTGTCAGAGAAAAACATGAACGTAAGTGATGTTTACCCTACATCGTGGCACTTCCAGCCTTTGTGAAATATAAATCTATATCAGGGGTGGGCAAACTTCGACCCGGGGGCCATATGCGGTCCTTTAATCTTTTTAAGCCTGCCGAACTTGAATAATAATAATAATAATTTAAGTGTTTTAAAAGTAATTTCAATACATAGTAAATACTGTGGGACTTGAAAGACAGATCTTTTGTTGTAATCCTGTTGTAATGATTTTCAATTATGGGATATTTCAATAACTTGTTTTTTTCTCTTATGTGGTGGATTACAAAAAAGTTCCATCCATCTGCTCCTGGTCCGGCCCTTCTGTCAAATTTTAGAACCCTTTGTGGCCCACCAGTCAAAAAGTTTGCCCACCCCTGGTCTATACAGTAAGTAGTGCTGAGTTCTAAAACAGAATCCCTCTATTTATGTCATCAACACGAAACTCCATCCAAAATCTAGAGACAATTTAAGCACAAGTAAGGCTTTATCTGACAGTTTAAACCTTAATTTAACAAAATGCAAGTGCTGCAATTTATTTTTTACTTGTATAATCATAACTATTGTGAAATGTGTGTAAAGTTTTGGCCCTTGTTCACATTATGGTTGTTAGGTAACAGTTATGGAATTGCCTCTATGTTCAGTATGTCACACCTACGGCCCAAACAGGAAGTCAAATTATAAACTTTACCAAAATTAAAACAAAAAAAGAAATGAAAAGAGAAGTCCAACCTTTCACGTGCACTTTAAATGTGTCCCTGTGGGTTTATGACACTGGACGATCATGTTGGAGCCATATTAGTTTTCCACTGTCCTCACTGTGTCTCCATCTGTCCAAAAACACTCTGTCCAAAATAGAAAAGACCCCAGCGTGAAAGAAGGAGAGAGGAGGAGGAGGAGAGGAGAGTGGGAGGGAGGAGAAGAAGAGAGAGGGATGAGAGGGTAGGAAGACACAGGAGAGAGAGAGAGAAAAAAAGGAGAGGAGGAGGGAGGGAGAGAACAGTAAACAAGGAGAGGAGGAGGGAGGAAAAAGAGAGTGAGTAATAGAGAGTTAGAGGAGAGAGAGAAGGGGAAAGAATAGAATTAATGGAGGGAGATGAGTGAGAGAGAGTTAGAAAAAGGGATGGTGAGAGAGAAAGAGGGAAAAAAAAGAAAATGAGAGGAGAGAGACGGGGGTGGATGCAGGAAGGAAGAGAAAGAAGAGAGAGAGGAAAAAGAGAATGCAAACAACTGATATTTTGCAGTCAATTTGAGTGTACATGGTCCTGTTAAAAAAAAAAAAAAGTGACATAGATTGGGTGATCACATTTTCAAAATTCTAAATTGGGACACATCCGGGTTAGTATCGGTGTCGGCGGCAAGGGGGGGCATTTGAGGGCCCTGCCCCCCTAGCGGCCACTGGTGCCCCGCCCCCCAGCACAGGCCGTTATTATTACTATTTTAAAATGATTTTGATTGGCGCATTTCACTTCGGGCTGAGGGCACAAACTTTAGCGCCCAGACCAATGACATCACAGTCTCTGTTTATTTAGTTAATCTGATTGGACAACTGTTCTGTCACTCACTTTACGTCACGTCAACCTGCTGCGTCAACTCGTAGCTGCTTCATGATTCTTACCACGATTAGCGGCAGCTGCTACTTTTCAGCTAAAGCTCCACACAGGAAGTGGCGAGAACAGAGTCAAAGACACTGACAGACCCGCCGCCGGGACCCGGGACTGTCGCTGCCTGGGGCTGGGGCAGTTGTCACCGGGCCGGAGCTCTCGCTGCTGCCGCCGCCGGGGCCAGGCAGAGGATAGAGTCTATCCGCCTGGATGTGAGCGGCGTGTTACGTTGTGTTGTTGCGTAAAGTTTGTGCTTGGCTGTTCATTGTGCTCTGATATAGTTCAGCCACTAGTAACCAAAACCAAGCCAAACCATCACAATATATATTTATAATTTGGGCCTTTGTGCCCCTCCCAAAAATTATACCACAATTTTTTTTTTTTTATTTTATTTTTTATATCTCACATCAGGAGAAGTGTGTGGACGGTGTACCCTCGTGTACCACGCTCACTACAGCCCTGGTGCTGCCCGATGCGTGGCTGTTTCTTGCCCGGTTGCTTCTTTCAGTGATGTTGTTCAGAGGTGTTTTTGACGAGGCTGTTGTTTAATGTTTACATCCAGTGGCCTTATTGTTTTTATTTAATTTTTAATTTTATTTTTTTTATAGATTTCAACCTTTTATTATTGTCTTGTGTGCGTATCGTCTACCACACAGCCTCAACACCTATTGCAGCTAATAATAATAATAATATTCATAATAATGATAATAATAACAACAACACATAATTAGCCTAATACTGTTCAAGGAAAACGTGTTTGATAGTTGATTTCTGCTTTGTATGACTCCACTGCGTTAAAATATTTCTCAAATGGCAGTGCCCCCCCTGCTGGTGACCCACGCCCCTCCAGTAGATGTGCTCTGACGCCGACTCTGGTTAATATAAATAAACTTGTAAAAAGAACGTGTAAGATTGTGCATTCTTTTATCAGTCATAAGATGAGGCACTTATGACACTGCATTTTTTTTTTTTATTTTTTTGCTTTACGGTCATTTGTAAACATGGTTTTCTGTATTTTGACGAAACAAATGACGATTTATGCTCCACTTTACTGTTGGCAGGGATGAAATTAGTCAAAAATTGTGTAGTCCTTAAGGATGTTAGCCTGATTCATCAGCTGGTGTCACTCTGTGGAAACCATCTGACCTCGCAGCATTAGGATTCATTTGCTTGATGGTAGGCGGGTACTTTTTATATTGAACCAGTTACTGCTATTTGGTGTGATGTATGTAATGCGCCAAATCCCGTAGGAAGAAGGGCAATAACGTGTTTCCCCTTGATAAAAATTCACCAAACATTCTCTTTGTTCCAGCTTTAAATCCTCGATCTCTGGAATCGTTGCCAACACAGAATGTCTGTCTTCATCTACATCCATCTCGATGCTTTGTTTACTGTTGTGCTGTACCTTAAAAGGGACCCAGACAGGTGTTTGAGTTTGACGTCGTGGCTTCACAGCTCTTCACTGATTGGCGGGTCACACAACTTCCGGGGTTTTTGTAAACTGTCTAATGTATTCCAATTCCTGACTTAGTCGCTGGAGAAAAATGAAATTGAACAGAGGCACTAGGTGGTGCCAGCCTGGTTATAAGGATGTATCAATAACCAAAATATCATATTGTATTGTATCGTCAAAAGTCTACCGTGGACCATCACAGTATATCATAAGTTTCTTTGTTTAAATTCATTGTTATGGTGCAAAAACAAAGAGAACTACATAGACCATGATCCTTTGCCCTGTTTCAGTCCAATCTACATGATGAAATAACTGTTTTGTTTTGCACTTTTAAATCTTAATTATTTGAATTATGACTGAAAAGTAGCATATTTAAAATTTTGTTACCTTCCACAAAATATTGTAATAAATATCGTACCGTGAGATGCATATCATGAAAATATCACATCAGAGATCGTTAATCCCTAATAGTCATGTTTTAGTCTTAGTTTGGCCCTGGTTTAGACCTGATGTAGATCAAATTGGTCAAAATAGGGACATCTGGGACATTTCTTGTATAAAACTGGGACAAATCACTGGTTTTGTATAAATCTGCTGGGACAGGGGACACAGGGCTCAAAACTGGGACTGTCCCGGGTCAACAGGGACGTCTGGTCACTGTAGACAGAGACGAACTGAAAAACTGTTGGCTGTAATGTTATTTGAGAGGGCTTTGTTTAACAGCAGAAATCTTCTCACCTGTTATAGCTCCAACCGAGTCAGCGCTTTCTGGTCAGATTGTGGGTAAAACAAAGCTCAGATTAAAGTCTAACTTGAGTAACAGATCTTCAGACAGAACAGTTCCTCCAGTTAGTATCAATATCAAAGTATCAATATGAAATAAACACGCAGAACCCGATGCTCTTGTCGACATTTATTGTATTTTCATGCAGACTTGCGTACAGTTTAGTGTGCGGTACACAGTTATTTTCATTATGTTTGTCTCAGATGGACTCTCCGGGCTTCCGTACCAAAATCTGTACATCATTTTTATCATATTTCACATTTCAAACACGAGGGCGTTTTCATAAAAGCCAGTGCTTAAAAACACAAGGAGCGCGAAGGGTTCACTTTGGGTCTACACGTTTGAATTTTGAAAACTGTTAAAAGCTATAATTAGAAATGTCGTTGTCATTACCGGTAAAACAATTTGAAAGCAAAATTCCTGGACAAAACATGAATTTGCCTTTTTGAATAAACAACACATTTCACAACACATTTTTAAATATTAAATTGTGCTTTTTGCTTCAAGTCTAAGCTAGTGTTTCCTCTGCACAGGTCAGAGTCTTTGTAAATCCGTCTACACTATATTCACTATTGTCTAGATCAATTTTGTGGTGGGACTTTTTTTGTAATTTAAACAGTGGTAATTTTTCTTATAACAATTATTTGAAAACACATAATCAGACTTTGAGGTTTCAGGCTGTGTTCACACTTCACACACAAACATCACACCAAAAACCAGGACTAGACCAAGACTAAACTGAGACAAACCAGAACTAAACCTGAACTAGGCCAGGACTAAACTGGGACAATACCAGGACTAGATCAGGACTAAGCGAGGGCTAAACCAGGACCATACAATGACTAAACCAGAACTAGACCTGGACTAGACCAAAACTAAATAAACCAAGACTACACCACAGCTACACCAGTACTAAACCTTGACTAAATCAGGATTAAAGCAGAACTAAATATGGACCAGAATTAAACCTGGACCAAAACAAAACCAGGACTAAACCTGGACTAGACCAAGACTAAACCTTGGCTAAATCAGGACTAAAGCAGAACTAAGCCTGGACCAGAACTAGACCAGAACTAAACCAGGACTAGAACAGGACTAGACCAGGACTAGACCAGGACTAGACCAAGACTAGACCAAGACTAGACCAAGACTAGACCAAGACTAGACCTACACTAGATCAAGACAAGCAGAACTAAACCTGGACCACAAATAAACCTGGACTAGACCAGAACTAAACCAGGACTAAACCTCGACTAGACCAAGATTGAACCTTGACTAAATCAGGAATAACATGGACTAAACTCGAAGTAGACCAGGACTAAACCTTGACTAAATCAGGACTAAAGCAGAACAAAACCTGGACCAGGACTAGACCAGGACTAGACCAGGACTAGACCAGGACTAGACCAGGACTAGACCAGGACTAGACCAGGACTAGACCAGGACTAGACCAGGACTAGACCAGGACTAGACCAAGACTAGATCAAGACTAAACCTTGACTAAATCAGGACTAAAGCAGAACTAAACCTGGACCACAAATAAACCTGGACTAGACCAGAACTAAACCAGAACTAAACCAGGACTAAACTTTGACTAAATCAGGAATAAACCTGGACTAAACCAGAAGTAGACCAGGACTAAAGCAGGACTAAAGTGAGAACACAGCCTTCATTAAATCTGGACACAAGCTCTAGTTTAAATAAGTTGAGCCTACATTAAATAAACCACCTACTTACACTTTTATGTCTATGTAAACTATTGCATGTGATCATATTTGTAAACTATAGCCACGCTTCATCTTTTTAAAGCTCCACTGTGTCACTTTTCTGCTAGAGGATCTGCCATGGAGATATTATTGCTTTGCCTGGAATGTTCTAGTTACAGGTCAGATCTGTGAGGAGGCGATCTCTCTCTCAGTCACAGTCCATACTTTTCACGCTATTTTTGGGCAATATAAATGTGAATAAACATCTCCATGGAAACAAACCCTCCACCAGGAAAGTTACACAGTACAGCTTTGACATTACTTTATATTACATAACAGGTACATTGAAAACCCATTTAAGTGCAAATGTTTTGATCATCATTGCAACGAGTTAAAAGTTTAAAGTGCATATGACAGGTTTCCATGTTTTTCTAATCGTGATTTGGTAATTTGAGACAATTTTGGCTGTTTAAATCGTCATTTAACAAAATAAAGGTGTTGTCATTAATTTTTATTAGTCAAATTATAAGGTTTTGGGCCTTGTTTACATTATGGTTGCTAGGTAACAGTTACATCTGCTGCTCATTTCGAGCAAGGAAGTAAAATTATAAACTTCGCTAAAATGAAACAAAACTAATCCTGGACTAGAACAAGACCAAACCAAGACTAAACCAGAACTAAACCTGGATTAAACCAAGACTAAACTGGGTCTAAACCTAGGCTAACCCTTGACTAGAATAGAACTAAACCTGGATTAAACCAAGACTAAAATGGAACAAAACCAGGATTAGACCAGGACTAAACCAAAATTAAACCCAGACTAGACCCAGACTAGACTGGAACTAGACCAAGACCAAACCTGGTTTAAACCAAAACCAAACCGGGACTAAACCCAGATTAAACCAGAACTAGACCAAAACTAAACCAGAACTACACCCAGATTAAACCAGGACTAGACCAAAACTAAACCAGAACTACACCCAGACTAAACCAGGACTAGACCAAAACTAAACCAAAGCAAAACCTGCACTAAACCAGGACTAGACCAAAACTAAACCATAACTAAACGTGGACTAAACCAGGACTAAAGCAAGAATAAACTAAAGATCAACCAGGACTAGACCAAGACTAGATTAGACCTACATTAGACAAAGACCTGGCCTAGATCCATAAACGTAAGACTAGGCAAGATTCTTAGTAACATCTTAAATAATAATGTTGTTTTCCATGTTTTGGCGAAGTAAGTATTGTAACCTGTCCTACGCACTTTAAAGTCTTTAGTCACCGATAAAAATCTGGTGATAAATAAATTCAATAAATACACTTTATTACACATTTTGTATAATTTTATAATTAATTATTATTTTGGTCTGAAAAAATGAACGCACTACACTTCAGCGAGACACGAGTTCAACTCAAAAAAGCAGAAAATGACCATTAAAAAGCTGCTAAAATTGTTTCTCTGCTAAAATCCGGCGCTTTTGAACTGGCTTGTATGAAACTGTTATTCTGACGCATCTGTCCTGTTCTTTTTAACTGTAGAAAAGTCGAAAAATGAAACGAAAAAGTCACTGCAGAACATTTCAAAAATAAAAGCACACATTAAAAACACTACACAGTCTACTCAGGTGATCAAGTCCAGATATACGGGAGAATACTGTAGCTTATATTCATGTTATATTTATAGACCAGAAGTCGCATTCAGAAAACCCATTTTTTCTTATTTTGTAGTTGCTTTTTCAAAATACGAATAGTTAAATGCGGTGACGTTGTTATAAAGAGAGAGCACAGCACATAGTCACAGCTAGTCAGAGGTGAGTAGTACTTTTACTTGAGCAACATTTTAAAGAAACTGTACTCTAGCAGTATACTTTTACTCCTACTTGAAGTAAGAGTCCGTCAAATGCTTTTCTCTGTGGAGATGTTTTTGCATCATCTGGAATGTTTCGCAGTAGTGGATTAAACCTTTCTATTATCACTGAAATCAAACCAGACCAAGTTACAGGTCAGATCTGTGGAGAGGTGACCCTACCCACAGTCAGAATGCTTGTTTTTCTAGGTATTTTTGAGCTATAAAACCACCTGTAATTGAATAAATGTAGCGTAGAACTGTTTAATGTCATACTGTGGAACATTCCAGACAAAGCAATAACATCTCCATAGAAACAAGCACAGGACAAACCCCCAGCCAAAAAGTTACACAGTGCACTGTACAACTTTTCTGGTGGAAGGTCGGCTACCTGCTTGTCTCCATGGAGATGTTATTGTTTTGTCTGGAATGTTCCACAGTATGACATTAAACATTTCCATCTAGCATTCATCCATTACAGGTGTTTCTACTGCAAAAAAATACAATAATTCCTTTTGTGAACAGAGACGATTCTCCACAGATCTGATTTGTAATGTAGCGTAGCTCTGTGACCCGCTTGTGTCCGTCATGATCGATAGGTTTAATCTATACTGTGGAACATTCTAGACAAAGCAATAACATTTCCATGGAGACAAGCAGATGCCACACTCTCCATTAGAAATTTTACACAGTCCACCTTTAAGTAGTAGTTTTCCCAGATACTTTTTACTCTTCTTGGATCACTACTGTATATTTCCACTTGACTATTATTTTGATGTAACGTTACTCTTACTTTAGTACAATTTTTAGCTACTCTACCCACCTCTGCTGCTTTTTGTGAACGAAATTCTAAAATCTTCAAATGAACGTTCAAAATTTCACATTCTGTTTCAGATGATATGGTTTGTGCAATGAGAAAAGCTGGTGGCGTTTGATTTCCACACGGGGCGGAGCTGGGCGGGTGGAGTCACAGTTTGAGCTTTGATGTGTATTTATATTTATATATATCTATGTTACAAAGCGTTAAAGTTGAAATATTTACGAACGTCCAGGAGAGAAGGAGGAGTGACGACTTTCGGCAAAACCTGAAAAGACTGGAGTTTATTTTCTAACATGCACCAGGACAATAGAAGCACCCGTCCGAACGTAATCTCTTTTATAATGTTTTAATATGAACAACATTCCCTGTGGGTGTGAAGCTAACTAATGCACTGCTCTGTCTGAGGCTCGTCTCTCTTAAATGACAATATAGCCAAAATCTAAAAACTTTTCTATCTGTGTTTGCTTTATTATTCATTTGTGTGCCTTGTGTCGTCATAGTAACTGCTGAAGGTACACGTAGACCACCCCCAAGTATCAGTATTTTTACAATAATTTTCATATACTATTGTGTTTTTCTGTATGGCTGAGGCTGGCATCTCTACATCATGCCCACAGAGTACAGTTGACAATGATTCGCAGCTAAAACTTGCACAGAAATGTTCATTAATGCGCACTCTAATTCAATATAATGTAAATAAAGTCATATGATATCTTGCAATATTTTTGTATTTGTAAGGTGCATTGAGTTACCGTGTGTATGAAAAGCACGATATTAATACAAATTTATAACATTAATACATGAATTTTACTACACTTTCCACACAAATGAAGCACTCAAATTCAACTAGTGAAACATAAAAATAAAACAAATTATTCATTATTATCTGGGTGTGTGCATTGCTTTAAAATACATCTGATTAAATGTATTTTGGGTGCTTTTTTATATTATCATATATAATATAGTTTAGACAAATATGATTATATAAGTGCAGATAGCATGCTACAGTAGGTAAATATAAACAGTTGGCATGCTAGTTGTTTTCAGTTTTGACTAAAGTCGCCACCTCGTAGACGCAGTGTTATAAGGTCTGGACACAAACAGTCGTGATGAGATCTTAAAGAACACATACGGTACATTCTTGTGGTTTAACTCTTTTAAACATGATTTTGGGATAATTTGGGATAATTATTTCACATTTTTTAACTTAAAATAATGTCATCTTATGGAAAATATGTTTATAAACTTCACAGCTTTCCAATGAGCTCCCCCTGCTGTCAGCAACTGGAATTAACATACAGAAAGTAAACAGATGATGCCCTTAACCCCGGTGAGTGCTATGCTTTGCCTCTTCCTGCACCTATTATTATTATTTTTTTTTTTTTATTTGGTGTGATTTTTATTGTTGTATGTTATATAAGAGCAAACTACAATACAATAAAATAAATTAATAAGTAAACAATAAAAAAATAGAGGCATGTGTTTGCTGTGAAAAAAATTTGACTGTGGAATGAGTCCAATGATGGTTTATGGACTTAAAAACTGCACTGGAGAAGTCTAGAGTTTTATCTATGACGCAACTAAACAGGCAAAATGCAAACAGAGCATTTTTGAGGCTCTGAGAAGACGAGTTTGGATTAATGAATAAATTAAACAAGCATGAATGAAACAAAATACAACTCCAGGTATGTTTTTGACGAGGGGACGGCGTTATAACAAGGCTAAAAGCTAAGAAAAGAAAAGTCCATTTTGCATCATATGTGTTCTTTAAGGTATTTTGAATTACATAAGCATATTTTAGAATAATAGTTTGAATATTTCATAAACATATTTTCCTCATAACACATCATCTGCCTCTGCTCCTGGACTCATCAGCTAATTTCTCCCTGATTCTGACTGAGACTGACTTAACACAGCCTTCTCATTTGGCAGAAGAGTAAAGTTAAAGCTGCACAATGTAACTTTTTGTTTAGGGGTTCGTCACCTGCTTCTTTCCATGGATATGTCATTGCTCTGCCTGAAATGTTCCACAGTATGACATTGAACAGCTCTACCTTACATTTATTCAATTACAGGTGGTTTTATAGCTCAAAAATACTTATAAAAACAGACGTTCTGACTGTGGGTGAGGTCGCCTCTCCACAGATCTGACCTGTAACTTGGTCTGGTTTGGTCTCCATGAAGATAGAAATGTTTAATACTATACTGTGAAGCATTCCAGACAAAGCAATAACATCCCCAGAGAAAAGAATTAGACGGACCCCCACCAGAAAAGTTCCACAATGCAGCTTTAAGATTGCACTAAGTTTTTTAGAATTGTGCTCTACCATGTGTCTTGTAAACACCAAATATTGCTAATTGTCGTTGGCGTTTCCAGTTAGCTTGGTTTTATTTATACAAAGTGTGGGCTTGGTTAGAAATAGGCGTCGTCATAGGCAACAAGAGCTTCTGTAGTCTGTGTAAGAGTCGCAAGCGGCAATCGTGGGTCTCAAGCGTGTGAATGGCACTATGCACAGATGAGTGGTTCCACTTTACTCTTAAGAATAATTATTATAAAAATGATGAGAAATAACCAAACCCTACTTTTATTTATTTTTTATGCTAGAGTCACATTAGCTCGTTTTACACAGATCGCTCATTCTGATTTTGAAGATGCGTCCTATTTGGTTTAAGATATTTAATTTAAAGTATAGTGCATTGTTCTAGTGGTATCGTTACGTTCTCTGCGTAAAAGGGGCTGATGTGTCCCTTCCTCTCTCTCACTCCCTCTTTCTCCCATAGACTGTATATATAAATGGACGTAGCTAACCCGCAAGCCGCCGCGTTCCAAACAGGAAGTGAGCATGGGCGCGCTTCTGGCTCCATCGCCTCCGATTCACTTTGCATTGTGAAAACATTGCCTCTCTGTTACTGCTACTGTCAGACTCTTCATTTTGGTCCTAAAATGTTCGTATTAACCCGCTCTACATGATCCTGGTGTTTTTATTTTGCTATTTTGTAAGTCATTTCCTATTCCCGATATGGAGTTGGCTCCAAATTAGCTGCTATAACTGCTAGTCTCATTTGACTGGAGCTGAACGCTGTGGGTGACGTCACACTTAGTCCACTCCTTTATACAGTCTATGCTCCCTCCTCTCTCTCTCCCTCCCAGTCTCTTTTTCTCTCAGTCTCTTTACACCTCCCTCTCTCCCCCCTTTTTCTGTCCCTCTCTTCCGTTGGACCACTCACTGTCGTCCATTTCCGAGTCCTTGTCTGATTTCACTGAACTCTCTCGGTTGAGCTAGTATAAGCACACCCCTACCCCCTTTCCCCTGTTCTCTCTCTTTCCCCTTTTCTCTCCCTCTCCCTTCCCCTCTTCAGTCGGACCACTCGTTGTCGTCCATTTCAGAGTCCTCGTCCGATTCGCTGTACTCGACGGCGATGCGGCGAGACAAAATGGTGGCTACGTCGTTTCCCACGGGCTCGCGTTTGGCCTCCTGCTCCCGCTGCTCCTGCACCTTCCTCAGCTGGATCCCTGCACCCGGAAGCAACATGGAAAACTCAGTGGGAGAGGAGACATCGGAATATTCTAACCTGACCATGGTTTAAAGTTCACATGGATTACACCACGGTCAGTAAGAATTCTAATGCAAACTGCCGAGCATTATTTTTGTAAAACTGCACAAGTAGTTCTGGCAATAATTAATCACTGTTCTGTATCAATGGGCAAACAAATGACCAAATGAGAGACAGAGAAAGAAAGAAAGAATGGGATAAAACAGTGAGAGATGTAAAGAGAGAGGGAGAAGAGAGACAGATGGAGAGAAAAAAAGGATAGAGAGAGAGAATGGGGGAAGATAGTCCACACGTTTACATGAGAGCTTTAATTCCGAATAAAAATAATTGAATTCTGAATAAAAATGAAATTCTGCTTTAAAAAGATCATGTAAACACTTAATTCCTAATGACAATGATTATTAAATTAAACTTAATTCTGAAGTAAGTGGGTGGTTTATTCCTATTTTAAAGACGAACTAATTTATTCCTTGATCATGTAAACATTTATTCTTCTTAAAAATAATTCCGGTAGCTCAGCGCATGCTCATTTTTGTCGCCCTTCTGACGCGATCCGGATGATCCGGCTCCACCAGTTCTCTCTTGGGACTTTCATCCACTGCTCTTTGGATTTGCGAGCGGGAATGGGCTGAGGTAGAGCAGCCATTTGTCTTCTTCTTCCCTTGTCCGACAATCTTCCCTTCTCCTCCTCAGCTGACAGATGTAAAGCCTGATTCATCAGCTGGTTTCACTTTGTAAAAACTGTCTGACCTTGCAGCATTAGGATTATTCGTTCCCTCGACGGAAGGCGGGTACTTTTTTCATTTAACCAAATTGCTGCTATTTGGTCGTGACGTATGTAATGCGCCGATAACGGGGCTAACTGGTATATTAAGCTTTTCCCAAATCCCAAATCAAGGACAATAACGTCTTTCCCCTTGATAAAATTCACCAAACATTCTCTTTGTTCCGGCTTTAAATCCTTGATCTCAGGAATCTTTCCAACACAGAATGTATGGCTCTTTGCTGATTGGCTGGTGCCAGAACACTTCCGGGTTTTGCAAACCGTCTAGTGTATTCTGATTCCTGACCTAGTTGCTGGAGAGAAATTAAATTGAGTGGAGGCACTAGGTGGCGCCAGCCCAGCTAGACAGACATAAAGCAAGATGATAGAATTCTGAAACTGCTGCGTAATTATCATCGGAACGACTGCGAAAAAGTTTGGATCATGTTTGTGTCCATGGTGTAACAACAAACCAAGATGACACAAAACCTGGTAGCAGCTGAAGTGTGTGTTTTCTTCCGGTCGACGTAAATGCATTCGTGTCCGTGTCCAATCAGAACCCTTCCTGACCCCCAGACGTTGAGCGGAATTAAATAAAGGTGATTTAATGTGTTTCCCATGTAAACCTTAATTTGGAATTATTATTTCCATGTAAACTCGACGGAGAATATTTTAATTCAGAACCATTTAATTAAGAACAATTAATTTGGAATTAAAAATCCTCATGTAAACATGGCCAGTGAGAGATGTACAGAGAGAGAGGGAATAATAGAAGAAGATAAAAAAGGAGAGGACAGAGTTATAAAAAAGATAAAAATGAAAGAGATGAAGAGAGAGACAGAGCAAGGGAAATGAGGAGAGTAAAAGAATGAAGGAGAGGTAAGAAGAAAGAGAGAGAGGAGAGATTGATATAAAAAGTGTATAAGTTAGAGCTGTGCACCTCTGCGTATGGCGGCGAGCAGGTCTGAACGAGCGTCGCTCATCGGGATCATGCCCAACATGGTGGACTTCCTCTGGGGGGCAGAGTCAGGCTGGGCGAGGGGCGGGGATGGGTGCACCGCGGGGCCGCCCGGTGGAGGAGGGGGCGGGGCAGCGGGGGGAGCGCCAGAGGGGGGGTGGGCGGGGGAGGGCACGTAGTTGACGGGAGGAGGGGAGGGGGAGGGGGAGTAGGGGCGGGACATGGCGGAGGAAGTGGGCGGGATAGAGGCGGCGGTGGGTGGAGCCACGGAGGAGTCGTACGGCGCCTGAGCGGAGGGCATGGAGGGGGGAGGAGGGGGAGGAGCCGGGGGGATGTAGTACTCGGGGATGGTGGACGGTTGACCACTACAGGAGAGGGAACAGAGACTGGGTTAAAAACAGATTTTTTTTAAAAAGGGCCAGATTACACTATTTTCTGATCTATGTTGTAATGTTTCCTCATCACAAACATACATGGAGTTGTGTTTTGTTTCATTCAAACATGTCACACAAATTCTGCATATTTAGGCTGTGTTTTTCTCTCAAACTGAAAGCACTCTGTTCCACCTTGTGATGTCATGTGGTAATACAGGAAGTGCTCCACTGTGTTTTACACTTCATACACCTGCCCTAGAACCATTTGGATGATTTAAGGCCTGAAATTGCCAATCTCTACTGAACAAAGGGTAAAAAGTTGTGATGGTATATAGTTCTACTTCATTCATACTTCATTTTTCAAGTTAGGCTTAACTTGAAAAATAGTACTATATAACATCACAAGGTGGAACAAGCATTTTGATCTTAGGAGATGTAGACAGACTAATAATAAAGAGTTACTCAAACGTTGAATGAAACAAAACACAAATCCAGGTATGTTTTTGATGAGGTAACAACATTATAACCAACTAAAAAACTCACAAGAGTCAATTTTGAGTAACATAGGACCTTTAAACACAATTAAATTAAACAGTCACACAAAATAACTCCTCTTGAATCCACATATACACTCACCCATGGGCCCTGTACTCTTTGACAGACTGCTGGCGAGGCCCGTTGACCATGTGATCGGGCTGCGTGCCGTGTGCAGAGGGCGTCCTCCCGAGCGATGCCGCGTGTCGCCCGGACGCCGCTGCGGACCCTGGTGTGGGCTGGGTCGGCCTCAGCACCCGGTCCAGGCTCTGGGTCTGTGGCGCCCCCAGGTGGTCACGGCTGTGGTCCTGAGGGTGAGCGGCCTGAGAGGACGAGTGACTGGGGCTGAAGAGACAAGAGGAAGGAGGAGTTATTTTATTAAAGAAGAAGTGCTTGTGTCTGCTGTATAGTTAGAATCTATGACACCCGTGGATCATTATTTTATCACTTATACATTTAAATCACGAATGTTCATCTAAAAGAAACAAGTTCTCTAAGTTCTGCGTTAGAAAATTGTGGTGCCCAATGGGAGCTGACGTCACAGCAGACGCCATCAGCAAACAAAGAGCTGTGCAGCTGTTGGCATCTCCTATGGATATCCAGCGAGCCATGGATTTTGATTCATTTATACTAAAATGATAATGTGACACTGCCGAATCCTACGCATATTACAGATTAAGAAAACAAAATTGAAGAATGAGGTAAACACAGCAATTAAATATTGCTCAAATCACTCCAAATACAACTTTGAAAGGGTAAATGATAAGGGAAACATTTTTTGCAGAACAGATTTAAAGAGGAACTAATCACAAAATCAACTATGAAACTGTGGCCATAACGGCTTGTAAAAGCCTGATCCCGTCAGATCTCAGAAGCTAAGCAGGCTGGGCCTGGGTAGTACTTGGATGGGAGACCACTCCAGGTGCCACAGTGGGGCACCAGTGGCAAGTATGAAGTGCCTAGTATGAAAGGTGTGTGTGTGAGTGATGGTGGTGGTCGGAGGGGCCGATGGCGCAGATTGGCAGCCTTGCTTCTGTCAGTCTGCCCCAGGGCAGCTGTGGCTACAGTAGTAGTTTACCACCACTGAGTGTGGAGTGACTGAATAATGAACTGTAAAGCTCTTTGGGTATCTTGAAAGGCGCTATATAAATGCTATCAATCAATAAACTGTGTACATGGTGTTTTAAAAGTCTGTAAACAGTTCCTCGTCCATTTTGTCTATTTTTGTGCAAACCTCCACTTTGGGAATCACAAATTTAAACTGCTGTGCTCCGTGGACAAACACTATGTACATGTCTTGTCTCTGTGTCGATTTTGTCAGATTCAGATTCAGAGTTTTATGTCGATTAAAGCCATATAAAAAGCTGTTAAAAAGATGTCCAGAAGAGGGCAGCATTCATCTTCTATTAACATCAAGGTCAGAATTCACATTCAGAGAATCAGGACAAACTGTCTGGACTCAGGGACCCCTCAGTGAACATGCCATGGTAGGGGAAAGGAGTGAGCTGTGGTGGGGGTGAGAAGCGGGTGAGATGGGGGTGAGTTGTACCTGTTGTCTGGACTCAGGGACCCCTCAGAGGACATCCCGTGGTAGGGGGAGGGGGTGAGGCGAGCGTCTGGTCTGAACTCTTTGTCGTAGGCCAGAACGTTCCACTCCTGGCGGCGGTTACGAGCCTTACGAACCTGAAAACATGTTTATTTATATTCTAAATAATAAGAAAAAACATACACTGAACTACAGGCAAACAGATATGTATATTAAAGAGGCACTAGGTAACTTTTCTGGAGGGGGTTCATCACTTACTCATCTCCATGCAGATGATTTGCCAATAATGTTCCACAGTTTGGCATTACTCTTGCCAAAAAAGTGTATCAAAACTGTCACGATTGTATTACAGTTAAATAGTTAAAGAGGGAGTGTTTTACTTCTGCCAACACATAACATATTCAGATCACCATGTTACCTTTTACTGTTTTCAAAAAGCTATATTCACAAAAAACAGCATATTAACATGTTTTATAAGTTTCTCCCCCTCCTTTGCCTCCTTTGTGTTGTCCTCCATCAGAGCAAATCACATCACATCAATCAGTGTGCCTCCCGCTAATAAAACTACTACACAAAACTACACATTGCATCATATTTGTCATTTCTAGTTTGTTTAAACTTATTATTTATGTTTTTAAGCCACAAACAAATATTTAAATTGAATAATTATTTGAAGTTGTATGATTGTGCGCACTGACCTTCTTGACCTCTCGTCCTGGTTCTTCAACTTGCTTCTGCTGCTCCTAAAAATAAGCAAATAAAATAAAAATAAGAACAATGAGGAGAGTTAAGTGATCTGGCCCAAATCAGATCACCTGCTCCTCACCACCACCAGAGGGCATTAGTCTACTCCACTCACTTACTACCATCATCACACAAAAGTCTAAACACACAAGAAGCAGCCTAGTCTGAAAAAAATAAAAAAAAAAATAAAAAATCACTTAATTTCAGTTTATTATTATCACACAAATTCAAAATTGGCTTCATTTATTCGTATACTCTTATAACTCCAGAAATCTGAATAATAGTTAGATTTGAGTGTGCATGGGACCACAGTCAGGGAACTTTGAATGTTCTTTGTACACAAGGGAAAAAGTAAGAAGAGTTTAGTAAGTAGTAATATAAGTTATTATAACTCCATTGCAATGTATTAAAATATGAAAAACACAACAATGATTGGGCCTATTCATTTGCTCAAAAGTCATATGAAAATCAAAAGAATAATTGCTAAATTAATCGATTATCAATCCTGATACGAAGACTTGTCATTTTCAGACTGGGCTGCACCACCACAGACAACAAGTCCAGACCCGGAGTCAGACCTGGGGTCAGACCCGGGGTCTGGACTTGTGGTCCGGACTCAGGTTTAGACCAAGACTTTAGGTGAGACAAAGACTGGGGTGAGATGCAACAAAACAAACAAACAAACATGGAGAACACAGGGCTGAGTGCAGAGCTGTGAGATCAGGGACAGGATTTAAAAGAGTTAAAAGGACTCACAATATTATTGATCTATACATTTGATTTATTTTGAGTATTTTACCGGGCCTATCCAAATGAAACAAAATCTGGCACGAAGTTCAACGTCAGTATAAATAAACAAAAGTCAAATGATTTTTTTCCACAGTAGCTTCAGAAAGCAGTGCCATTATTCACTGACTGTTGTCATTTCAAAGGACTTTAAAACAAGATTACTATGACAAGTCTGTGGAGCCAGTTCTAAACAAATATCCCATAGAATTAAACAGGGCCCTGCCCCCCATCTGAAATGATGACATTATTACTATGAGATTATAAAATAAGAATGAACATTAATACTCAATATACAATATACAACATTAATAATAATAATATACAATAAATATGAAGTCCTTTTAACTCATAAATATGGATCTGTATTCTGGAAGGAGAGTGCAGCAGACAGGACAGAGGAGAGGAGGAGGGGAAGAGGGGAGGAGAGGAGGAGGAAAGGAAGAGAAGAGGAGGGGCTAAACTACAGGGAGCGGTGCAGGCCACAGCAGAGAGGGGGCGCTCTTACGGAGAAGGGGCTCCGGGGTGGGGCCTGTCTGGACTGTGCTCTGCCGGGGTGGGCGGGGCAGCCCTGAGGAGACACAAGCTGCACAGTTAGACCAGGATCAGACCAGGGACCAGGGACCAAGGACCAGGGACCAAGATCAGGGACCAAGATCAGGGACGAGGGACTAACCAGGACCAGGAGTCAGGGAAGTGGAATCGAGGACATTTTGCCGTGTGCTTTGGAGTGGAGTTTAATCTCTGGTTTCCTCATATGAGTAACATCAGCGCACACACAGGGCGTGTATAGTAAAGTGATGTGTGTGCGCATACATGAGCAATCGTGCCGTGCTTTGGCCAACCTCCTCCTCTCAGCCAAAGTCTGAAACATGCCGTGCCTGGGCACGGTTCGACTGGGCTAGTGTGAGTGCATCCTTAGACTGGGGTTGAGGACTAGGAACCAGAATCAGGGACTAACCAGGACCAAGAACTAGGATCAGGGACTGAACCAGGACTGGACCAGGACTGGACCAGGACTGGACCAGGACTGGACCAGGACTGGACCAGGACTGGACCAGGACTGGACCAGGACTGGACCAGGACTGGACCAGGACTATAGGAACCAAGATCAGGAACTGAAGAGTGAGACCACATCCAGGACGAGGGACTATAGAAACCAGAGATCAGGGCCAAGAATTTGGTCAGTTGGACCAATGGCCAGAATCACAGACTAGAGAGTTAAACCAGGATCAGGACCGGGTGAGGATCAGGGACCGAGTACCAGAGACTGGGACCCTGGACTAAATAGCTGAACCAGGATCAGGGACCAGACAGGCGAAGCTAAAGGGGCTACGGTTCCCAGTACAAGCATTTTAAAAGTCCTAATATTACGCCAAAATGACTCTTGTGAGCTTTAAACAATGTTATAATGTTGTTACCTCATGAAAAACAGACCTGAAGTTGTGTTTAGTTTCATTCACACATGTGTTTGAGTAACTCTTCATTATTAGTCTGTCTACATCTCCAAAGCTCAAGATGCTTTGTTCCACCTTGGGATGTCATGAACTGATAGTTTTCAAGTTAACATCTCCTTTTAGGTTTAGTTCAGTAGAGATTGGCAATTTCAGGGCTGAAATCATCCAAATGATTCTAGTGAAGGTGTATGGAGATTAAAAACACAGTGGAACAGAATGTTTTCTGTTTGAGAGAAAAACTCAGCCTAAATATGCAGAGTTTGTGTGTTAAACATGTGAATGAAACAAAACACAACTCCAGGTCTGTTTGTGATGAGAAAACAACATTATAGTACAGATCAGAAAATAGCGTAATATGGGACCTTTAAGTATAGTTTTGTAACTGGATTTGACTGTAACAAGGGAGGCAACAGAAATATATGAACAATCACATTAGTTTGAAATTGGCAGATGAATTCCCAGCAGCGATTCAAATGGGTCAACAGCCGAATCTCACTACGAAATTACGTTCAGTTCGGACATTATATGGTCAATACAAGATATTAATTTACTGCATAAAAAATATAAAATTATTTCAAAGTTAAAGATTTGTGAAACTGATACTTTGCAGCTGATATCATCAAAGTTCCCAGGGGGTGTGTTGCTAACTAGAGGCACTGCTCCGTATCACTGCAAAGTATCAATAATCTAAGAGTGGCAACTGAGAACTTAAATTTAACTGGTAAAAGCCCAAATGAACTCTCCGCTGCTGTTATGGTTTAATCTTTTTCAGTGTGAACAAAATAAAAAGGCAAAAAGCAGCAAATTAAATAATGGTAAAAATGAGACAAAACTCAAACTCAAATCTGAAATATAAACTTTGAAACAAAACTGGAGATGGAAGATTAGTCTAAGCCACGTGTTTCTCAGACATTTGCAAACAATTAACATGTATATATGTATGTATATGTATAAAAAAACCAAAAGCAATCTCTCCATCTCTCCTCCCCCTGTTTTGTATCTTTTAATGTCTCTTGTTCTCTCTCCTCTCACTCTTCCTCACTATCTTCTACAATAAGTCTTCTGGTACTCCCTCACTCCTTTTCTCTCTAACCCTCTAACCCTTGATGTCTTTCTCTGCACTCCTTCCTTCTCTCTCACACGCACCCTTTCTCTCCCTCCTTTTCGTCTTTGGACAGCCTCCCTCTCTATATCCTCTTCTTTCCTGTCCTCCCCCATCCATATAAACTCTGACGTCTCTTCTTTCTTACCACTCTCACACTCTTCCCTCCTCTTTTTTGTCTTTTGTCCTTTCTCCCCCTCTTTCTCACCCCCTCAATCTCTCTCTCTCTCCCTCTCCTCTCCCCCCTCTCTCGCTCCCTTTTTACCTTCTGTCGTCTCTTCTCTTTGCGTTTGTCCTCTGTTGCCTGGAGCATCTTTTCTTTCCACAGGTTAAAGAAATATGAAGGATCGGTGTAGAACTTCAGAGCGTCCTTCTTATCGTCCCTGTGGAAAAACAAAAATATTAAAGAGGAACTAAATCTACCTTTTCTGTTACTAAACGCTGTACATGTCCTTGTAACAGCACTGTCTACTGTTCTTAGTCACTTCCAGCTCCAGTGCAGATGTTGATGCTCTGTTTCTAAGTAGCTGCCGATACCCGATATCAACTGATACCAGTGCAGAGAAAATATATTTTATTTCCTTTAAACACAAACAACATAAGGTAGAAAATGATCCAAATATGTTTTGTAACTACAGAACAGTTTTGTAAAAATACAAGCCAAATATTATGCGGCATCTTGGGCCAACATTGGCTAGTAAATCATGTTATTACTTGCCTGACCAGCCTTCTACATTCTGTTCAAATCCACAAGGGACTGGACCTGGACAATAGAACATGAAAAACCTCCTTCCAAACTCGAGACGGTCCAGCCAGCCGCTAATATGTGTCTCAAATGTGGAAGACAATTCTCATTCAGAACAAAATATGTAACTTCTTTTATCTGAGATAAATCATAGCTTGGTGCTTTGATTGTTAATTCTGTAAAAACCTGTGCTATTTCTCAGTCCTTTATAATGTTTTTTCCCCATTTTTATGTGTAAACCACCGTGTTTGTTTGTAATCCACCTGTCAATCACTCCCGCTGGAATCAGGAATACATAATACCCCTCCACATCCACTCATCTTTTGTCAAAGCATGTGGTTCTGACTGAACAGGTAATCTTATTATACAAATGTACAGACTAAAATGGGATATCAACCAAACTGAAATCTTGGAAGCCATTTAGGTCCGATTTGAGTCAGATGTGGGTGGTGGCAGAATAAAGAGATACGGGCATGAAGCTGTGTCGCACCTGGACGCTCTGAGTATATTTAGCGGAGTGAGAGTTTTGGTTAGATTTAGTGCTCACTGGTGAGGACGGGTGAAGATGGGTGAGGCTGCCTTACCTGTACGGGGTGAGTATATTTAGAGGAGGAGGTTTGTCACAGCGGTGGTACATCTCCACCACAGGGTTGGGCACAGAGGTACGTGACACCACCTGCTGGTCCTGGATGGTACTGCTCTTGAAGGCCTTCCTCATGTTGATGTCCTGTAAAGACACTGCAGAGAGAGAGAGACATGTCACTTTTGGAAATTAGGGTGCACTGTGTCATTGCTCTGCCTGGAATGTTCCACAGTATGACATTATAACAGCTCTACCTTATATTTATTCAAATTACAGATGGTTTTATAGCTCAAAAATACCTAGGAAAACATCTCCAAGGAGACAAACAGGTGGCAGACCCTACACCAGAAAAGCTACACAGTGCAGCTTTAAAGATGAACCTCTGAGCTCCGCACAGCTGTCTGATTTCTAACCTGTCAAATATTAATCTTTGCTCTGAGCGATTTTCCGTTTGATTTATGAAATATGCAGCCGCCATTTTGTGATTCAAGGTTTTCTCTCCCTAAAGACAGATCATAAACTCCAGCGTGACACATACAGAGGGTATGTGTTATACTGATAGGCTCCTATGCTCCTTCTGTGTCTCCTGTGTCCTCTGCACCAGATTTATAGATTTACGCAGTGAAGAAAAAAGGAGAAAACAGTATTCGCTCGCTTATAGATCATATCCACTTAGCATTATTTGCAGAGGTTTTAAAATTTTAAAGGGCTCATATTACACACTTTTCTGATCTACAGTGTGGTATAATGGAGACCTGGAGTTGTGTTTTGTTTCATTCACACGTTTAACACACTAATTCGGCTGAAATACTGTTCCACCTTATGATGTCATGTGGTAATATATGGAGGGCTCCACTGTGTTTTTAAACTCCATACAGTTTCTCTCTAAAATCATATGGATGATTTCAGCCCTGGAATTGCAAATCTAAGGTCAAAGGTAAAAGGAAGGTATAGCTTGAAAACAACTGTACTGCTTCATGACATCACAAGGTGGAACAGAGCATTTTGAGCTTTGGAGGTGTAGACAGACTAATAATAAAGGATTACACAACTGCAGGTATGTGTTTGGTGAGGAAACAACATTATTACATGACTTAAAGGGACAGTCTGGAATTTTGGACGTAGGGCCTCATTTCCTAGTGAACCAGAGTGTTGGAGACGTGTGGAGACACTTTTAAAAAATATTCCATCCAGTCCTTGTATTTGCAGAGGTCGCTGGTGCTAGGCTAGTGCATGTCAATGGCCATAGTTAGCCTGCCACTAAAAACAGTGTTGCCCACTCCACAAAACACCAGAAACAAATCTATTATCACACCAGACTGTCTCTGTCAATAGAATAATTTTAGAAGTAAACCCAACCTTGCATTTGAAGGATTTGTGTCTGAGCAGCAGTGCGTTGTACTTCCTGATAGAAATCTTGGCAGCGGCGGACTGATATCACCTAGCGTCTATCTTACCTGCTGCTTCTGAGAAAATAGTCCCTCAACATATGACAATTCATGTGATACAAAGTTAGTTTTATTTCAAACATTATTCTATCAACACAGACATTTACATCGACAGTCTGGTGTTATAATTGTTTTGTTTCAGGTGTTTTGTCGAGTGGGTAAGACTGTTTTTAGTGACAGGCTAACTATGGCCATTGACATGCACTAGCCTAGCACCAGCGACCTCTGCAAATACAAGGACTGGATGGAATATTTAAAAAAAGTGTCCCAACACGTCTCCAACACTCAGGGCCTCATTTCCTAGTGAGCCAATGTCCAAAATTCTGGACTATCCCTTTAAATCTCACAAGAGTCCATTTTTCAGACCTATAAAAATGACAAATTCTCAAAATGATAGATAGAATGTGTTTGGAATTGAAGATTTCATTGGGTTTCAATTGGCATCACAACACTGTACTGGCCAACTGATACTTTGCAGCTGATCATCAACATTCCGTAGGGGTGTGATGTTAACTGTAGGCTCTGTCTGAGGATTTTATTTTAACACTATCTGACGAGAAAGAGCTGACTTAGTTGGAACTACAACATGTGAGCTGATTTGTGCCTTTAAACAAGTCTCTCACACATAAAATTAGTCACAAGCTATCTAGCATCAGCCAACAGTTTTTCAGTTAGTCACTTTCACATTTTTGTTGAAAATCAAACACCTAAACAGGAACACGAACCCTCGTATTGATCACAGGCTCCTGAAAATGTGCTGTTTAAATCCATTTTGTATTTTTTTCAGACAATCTTAAATGTCTGACAGTGTTTATGAATGTCTGCATTGTGTCTCCATGGTAACTACTGAACGTTCCACCACAGAGATACATGTAGAACACCCCCAGCGTAATGGCACTGTAAAGTAATTGTAGTTTAGTTGGTCTCATTACGTAAACAGATTTGATAATGAGACCAGAGCAGCTAAACTCATAATCAGATAACTGGAGTAATCAGATAACCCATGATGAAATCTGATTATCAGTGGGAAGTCAAAGTGAAACATCTGTGTTTTGACTGAGTTTATCTCCAGAAATTAGACAACGGTCATTTTTTTTGTGTGTGAAATTATATACTGTCAAATCTCTACACCCCCTTCTGCCCTTCCTCTCCCTTCTCTCTCTTTCTCTCTCTTTCTCCTACTCCTCCTCCTCACCCTTTCCTCTCTCCTCCCTGTGCATCTCTCTCTTCCCTCTTTCTCTCCTCCTACTCACCCTTTCCTCTCTCCTCTTTCTGTCTCTTTCCTCTTCCCTCTTTCTCTCTCTTTCTCTCCTCCTCCTACTCACTCTTTCCTCTCCCTCTCCTCTTCCCTCTTTCTCTCCTCCTCCTCACCCTTTCCTCTCTTCTCCCTCTCCTCGCCCCTCTCTCTCCTCTTCCCTCTTTTTCTCTCCTACTCACTCTTTCCTCTCTCCTCCTCTATCTCTCTCTCGTCTTCCTTCTTTCTCTCCTCCCCATTCACTCTTTCCTCTCTACTCCATCTCTCTATCCTCCTCTGTCTCTCTCCTCCTACTACTCACTCTTTCCTCTCTCCCCCCTCCTCTTCCCTCTTTCTCTCTCCTCCCTCTCTTTCTCTCCTCCTCTTCCTACTCACCCTTTCTTTCTCCTCCCTGTGTCTCTCTCCTCTTCCCTCTTTCTTTCTCCCTCCTCCCTCTCTTTCTCTCCTCCTCCTGCTCAGTCTTTCCTCTCTCCTCCTCTCTCCTCCTCCTACTTACTCTTTGCTCTCTCTCCCCCCTCTCCTCTTCCCTCTTTCTCTCTCCTTCCTCTCTTTCTCTGCTCCTACTTATCCTTTCCTTTCTCCTCCCTGTGTCTCTCTCCTCCTCTGTCTCTCTCCTTCTCTTCCCTCTTTCCCTCTCCTCATCCTCCTACTCACCCTTTCCTCTCTCCTAATCTGTCTCCCTCTCCTCTTCTTTCTCTCTCTTTCTCTCCTACTCCTACTCACTCTTTCCTCTCTCCTCCCTCTTTGTCTCCCCTCCTCCTGCTCACTTTTTCCTCTCTCCTCCTCTGTCGCTCTCTCTCCTTCTCTTCCCTCTCTTTCCTCTCTCCTCCTCTTTCTCCCTCTCCTCGTCCCTCTTTCTCTCCTCCTCCTATCCACTCTTTCCTCTCTACTCCATCTCTCTGTCCTCCTCTTACTCTCTCTTCTCCCTCTTTCTCTCTCCTCCTCCCTCTCTTTCTCTCTCCTCCTCAGTCTTTCCTTTTTCTTCCCTTTGTCTTTCTCTCCTCCCCCTCCCTCTCCGTCTCCTCCTCCTACTACTACCCTCTCTCCTCTCCCTCTGCTCCTCCCTCTCTCTTTCTCTCTCTCCTCAGTCCCTCTCCTTCTCAGCCCCTTTCTCCACTCTCTCTCTCTCCCCTCCCTCCCTCTTTCCTCCATCCTCTGTCCCTCCTTCTTCAGTATTTGTCATTCAGTTCACACACTCTTTCACATCTCTGCTCTCTGTCCTTTCTCTTTCTCTCCTGATTCTCTCTCCCTCCATCTCTCCCTCCCTCCCTTTCTCTCTCTCTCTTCAGTATTTGTCAGTCCGTTCACACACTCTTTCACATCTCTTCTCCCCGAGGCCAGGGTCTAATCCTCGAACCAGCGTCTAATGCGTCTTTCATTCACCCCTCTCTCTCTCCTCGTCTCTCTCCCTTCACGCCTCCTCCCTTTCTTTCTGTGTCTCTCCCTTTGTCGCTCTCCTCTCTCCATTCCACCTCCTTCTGTCTATTTTCTCATCTCCTCTCTCCGTCTCTCACTGTCTCTCCCACTTTGACTCTTCCATGCCCCATTTTTTTTCCCTCTGGTCTCTTCCTCTCCAATGAGATTTTCATTCATTCCCTCCTCCTTCCCTCTCTCTCTCTCTATCTGTCTCTTTCTCTCACGGCTTCATTCATTCAATCCCCACCCCCCTCTGTCTCTTTCTCATCTTCTCCTATAAAGCAACATTCATTCACTCCTCTCCCCCCCTCTCTCTCCTCCTTTTGTTCTCCTCCTCCCTCTCTCCTCTCTCTCCTCCCTTCTACCCCCCTCTCCTCAGTCTCTCGCTCCCCTTTCTCTCTCCTCTCTCATTCCTTAGTCTATCTTTCTCTCTTTTTCTCTCTTTCTTTCTCCTCCTCTCTCATTCCTCAGTCTCTCTGCACCTCTCTTTCTATCTTTCCTTCTGTCTCTCCTTCTCTTTCTCTCTCTCCTCCCCTCTCATTCCTCTTTTCTCTCTCTATTCTCTCGCTCCTCCTCTCATTCCTCAGTCTTTTTTCTCACCACCCTCTCTCTCTCTCTCTCTCTCTCTCTCTCTCCTTTCTTTCCTCTTCTCTCCCCCTCTGTATTCTCCCTCCCTCTTCTCTCTCTTTCTCTCTCTCTCTCTCTCTGTCTCTCTCTCTTCATCTCCTAATGCGTTTCATTCACTCGATCGCCCTCTGATGAGCGACTCCCTGTTCCACATGTAGGTCATGTGGTTTTGCCCAAAGGCACAAATGACACTTTTAATTGTCTAACAGAGTTTGAACCACAAACCACCAGGTCAGAGGCTGAAATAAACTTCTTTAAGTATTGGAGAACTTCACATGTCTTAGTGTCATGCAGTTTTAATAACACTTGTACCTGTAGCTTAGACAGTTATTACATGTCTTGTTAGTGTGTTATAAGAACTGTTGGGCAAGTGACTTTAAAACTGTAATGAGTTATTTATTTATGACTTGTTACTGTCATTTCAAAGTCATTTGTTACATTACAATATTACTGTATTTAAAATGTAAGAGATTACATTACTGTTACATTACTTTTAAGTTACTCTCACCAAAATAACTGTGAAGATGCTGAACTTTTGCGCCGTATATGGACTGAACCAGGACTAAACCAGAGCTAAACTAGGACTAAACCAGGCTGAACCAGGACTAAACCAGGTCTAAACCAGGACTAAACCAGAGCTAAAGTAGGACTAAACCAGAGCTAAACTAGGACTAAACTAGGACTAAACCAGGACTAAACCAGGACTAAACCAGAGCTAAACTAGGACTAAACTAGGACTGAACTAGGACTAAACTAGGACTGAACCAGGACTAAACCAGGACTAAACCAGGACTAAACCAGGACTAAACCAGAGCTAAACTAGGACTAAACTAGGACTAAACTAGGACTAAACTAGGACTGAACCAGGACTAAACCAGGTCTAAACCAGGACTAAACCAGGACTAAACCAGAGCTAAACCAGGACTAAACTAGGACTAAACTAGGACTAAACTAGGACTAAACTAGGACTGAACCAGGACTGAACCAGGACTAAACCAGGACCAAACCAAGACTAAGAGTGCCCCTGAGAGAACCCAGAGACCGTGGAGTTCTGTGCTGGTCCTGACATTCTACACGGTTTGCTGATATTGCAGTGATTAATTTACCGAATTTGTATCCAGGTTAAAAAAGCATTGTAATGACATTTGTACCAAGTAAAATATTACTATTTTTGTCCCTGTAATGCCTTACATTACTGCGTTACAGCAAAAAGCAACACATTACAGTGATTTGTTACTTTGATAACGCGTTACTCCCAACACTGATTATGACCATGTTATTAGTGTCTTGTTAGTGCGTTGTTGTCATGTTGTGTGAGTGTGCTTAGTGTTAGTGTGATCTGATCATTTTCAGCCTTTTCCCACAGAGATTCATGAATCAGACTCATGTGAGTTTGGGTCACATGCCGAGTCTGACATTCCTACAATATTTCTGATTTAGAAATGCTGCCGTTTCCGCGTTTCTGAATCTCTTGTATCTCTGTTTGTCATCTGTTTATTTTTCAGATGGAACTGTCTGTAACCTGCATTCTTCATATTTTAAAAAAGGAACTAGAATCACAACTGAGCCTGTGTTGCCAGAGCTTTACACTGCAGACAGAGGACACATCCAGGTTTGTCTCATTGTCAGTACATGGACAGACCAGACCTCATGTGAAAGCTCAGAACCTCCAGAATTCCCTCTGAGCTGCAGAGGCTGCACTAGCACTGATTCATGACTGTAGTAGTAGTTTTTTATTTGGTCATTTTGCAGTACTACAAAACAAAACAAAACATAGACTACAACCCCATGGATCATGACCAAAAGGGTTTAGGCTGAAGTAAAAAGTACTTCTAAAGTCAAACCCTTTTAAACAATGACAGAATTCCAAGGAAGAAAGCAGCGTATGAACAACAAGTTTGCATTTACAATTTCACTTACAACTTATTGTAAGTACACTACCGGTCTAAAGTTTTAGAACACCCTCTTTTTTCCAGTTATTTATTGCAGTTCAAGTCGTGCAAATCCAATGAACAGCTTGAAATGGTACAAAGGTAAAAACTGAACAGACAGATACAACAAAAAGATAAAATATAATAAAACACAAGTCCAAGCTCTGCCAAAACTACCTCAGGAAAGAAGAACAAGATGGTAAAGCTTGAAAATATGGAGTGTCCGGCACAGTGTCCAGACTTAAACCCCATCGAGCTGGTTTTGGATGAACTGGACAGAAGAGTGAAGCAACCTCCAAGTGCCACACATTTATGAGAACTTGTGCAACAAACTTGGGAAGATCTTTCTGAAGAATATTTGATTTCTATTGTTAAAAAGAAAGAGCCACGAGTTTGTTCAGCTGTTATATCTGCCAAAGGTAGACACTTAAAAATTTGGTAATGTTTTGGTCAACAGTAAAAGAGAAAGAGTGGCGTCCTAAAACATTTGACCAGTAGTGTATGAGACAAAATATAAATTAAAACAAACTAAATTTGAGACATAATCCATTCATTTCAGAGCGATTTATCTTTCAAAACATGATGCTTTATAATTTTAAAAAATCATCACTCAGATTGTTCCATATACTAACCCCTCTATCAGAAATACAATTACTTTTTTTTACTGCACATCTGGTAACGCACATGATTTTGAGAGTGGTTCAGGAGCATTGTTTTTTAAAATTCATTTGACCTCTAAGTTGTATTTGAATTCACTTATGCAAAACAGTTTTTATGTTGTCTGGGAGCAGGTTGCAGCATGACCGGTGCATTGAAACTGCCAACCCAAATAAGAGACTCATGTGAGACTCGTTCTGCTTTCTGATTGGATAAACGTCTTGAACCAAAACACCAAATTATAACATAAATAATTTGGCCATCATTTCCAATGTTTTTGTAATGAAAAATAAATCAGAATTACAATAGTTACCAGCAGAAGCTATGTTTGATTTAAACATGTTTATCTCGTATCTGGGGACAGATACACTACCAGTCAAAAGTTTTACAACACCACACTTTTTTCTGTTTTTTTACTGTTTACTGTTGACCAAAACGTATTCAGATCTAAAAGCTGAACACACTCATGACATTTTTTTTACAGTAGAAATTGAATATTGTCAGAATAATTTTATTATCCCATATTTGCTAAATACTTGTGTGATATTCTATGCCTATGAGTTAACCATTTATGTATACAATTCTTTGATTTATAATGTACCAATCACTTGTCACTTGTTGAATAACTTCTGTGTGTTTGACAACTGTGTGCAGTGTCCTATCGCTGTAGTGAACCTCGAGATGATTCCTCACATGAAGCCAACTTCCACTGTCACACATGCAAGAGTTATTCTGTCCATACCTAAGGCACCTCCTGATTGTTAATCATGTTTTATGTGTTTGGACTATGCATAGCTGCACCAGTTTCTTATTATGTCTTTGCTGTTTCCCCTTCCCCTTGAGAATTATCATTCTGTAACTAGGGCCTCCTAATGAAATAAAAAGAGGAGAACGGCCTTGAGGCATCAGAACGTGTGGAGACTGTTGGTTTTGATGCCCACTCTCTGCCCGTTCTCCTCGCGAGTAAAACTGAATTAATCTCTTGTCTTTTCTTCTTGTTTATAATGTTTAGATAAACTAACATTTACTCTTCAGAAAGTTCTTCCAAAGTCAGGTGCAGAAGTTCTCATAAATGTGTGGCACTTGTAGGTTGCTTTTCTTTCACTCTTCTGTCCAGTTCATCCCAAATCAGCTCCATGGGGTTTAAGTCTGGACACTGTGCTGAACACCCCATGTTTTCAAGCTTTACCATCTTGTTCTTTTTTCCTGAGGTAGTTTTGGCAGAACTTGGACTTGTGTTTCGTATCTTTTATCTTTTTTTTTTTTTAAACCTCTGTCTGTTCAGTTCTTACCTTTGTACCATTCCAAGCTTAAATAACTCGAAAAATTAGGATGTTCTAAAACTTTTGACCGGTAGTGTATATTAAAGCTACACTATCCAACTTTTCCGGTCAATGGTCTGTAATATTTGTAATGTTCCATAATATGACATTGTAGATTTGTGTGAGTGTATGTCTGAAACTGAATTCTCCAATATTCTGTACAAAACACTTAACTTCACTCAGACGTGGCTTTAGCAGCTCTAAGTGAAACCCAAACTCCATCTGCAGCCAGTAACAGATGGATAATGTCTTTAAATGAGATCCTCTGGGGCCGCTGTACTCCTGTATTTGAGACTGTACTTTTAATCAGAGTGTGCAGAGTGTTTATGGAGGATCTAATAAAGCTCTCGTTACAGCCGTGTGCGGTCGCTTTAAAGATGAGACCGTGTGAGCGGATACGGCGTGACTATAATGTAATACACTTATGATGGTAATATAATTCATTAGTCTAACATAGTGCTGAATATGACATGCATTATTCATTCGCTCACACTGTCAGAGGTGCTACTCAGGGCACACGGAGCACATGAGAAGGAGTTTATGGAGATTTGTCTAAGAAAGCACCCGTACACAATAGGCCACAGTAGATGCATCATGAATTTTGGACTTCCAGTCATCGCGCAATACATACTGGGAAGGATTTTCCAAAAAAGTGAGCATCAAACTGCCATGTTTGTTTTCCCAGTGGGAAGCGTCTATTGACAAAGTCAGTCTTTTCAAGTCTTTTGAACCATATCACTTTTGTTTCTGGTTCTGATATTGTCATATTTTCGTTTGGGGATTCGAACATTGTGATTGTGTGATTGTTGGATGTTCTAACAGCGGAAAACAGCTCGAGAAATGGGCTTTGGAAGTTAGCGAACTCCATAAATGTAAAAAGGGGAATCAGATGTGTGTGACTGCAAACCTCCGTTCAAACTGTTTCCCTTCCCAACAGAACTGAAAAATAGTGAAAGGTGAAGGCGATGGGCAGAATTGATCCACAGTAAAGATAAAAAAAAAATCATCCAAGTTTGCAGTGAACATTTTGTATGTGGAGCGACAACAAAGCAAAATCCCGTTTGTTAAGTGAGAGGTACAGAAGACAAACAGGCTGAGCTGCACTTTCTTGTTCTTGTGGTTTTACAGCAACATCACGTCTTGGTCACTTTGCAGTGGAAGGTGTTTCTTGGTGAACAGTTGTTGCCTTTTGCTCTGGTGTTGACTTTATAAATTTGTAACCAAGGTGGAGCGAAGGACCGGGGTTTTGCTTTGATGGCGCTCCACATACAAAATGTTCGCTGCAAATTCTGGATGATTTAGGCCACAGGTGTCAAACATAAGGCCCGGGGGCCAGATCCGGCCCTCCAAGACCTTTAATGTGGCCCTTGGGTGATTTTCTACTAAAATATTTTAATTATATTTCCAATTAAAATATTGTAAATTTTCTGCGGTGCTTAGCATAACAGCGTCTCCAGCGTCTCTGTACGTGGCCCCTCCCACCAGAGCAGCACAAATGAAGACTTGTCTCTTTCCAAACGCTCTTAAAGGACGATCGTTTTGACTGTTGACCAGACACCCTCATCAGAAAAATGTCCAAAATGAGAAAAGTGGAGCCGAGTGCAGGATTTTCCAAGATAAATGGACTTATTCTTATTTACATACAAGTTCATGTTAAAACATTGTGTTGAAATTGAATTTTTCTTAAAGTTTCAGGTTGTTCATAATATTATAATATTATAATATTATAATAAGAAAGAGTTCATCAATTAAAAAAGATTTCTGTAATAGATTTGCATTTCTCTGCACAAATATTTGAATTTATTGTTATTTTTGGGGTTTATATGCCATGAGTTTTCTGATCCGGCCCCTTTGGGATTAAAGTAGGTTGGATACGGCCCCCGGACCAAAATGAGTTTGACACCCCTGATTTAGGCAGTCAAAGATTACTTTATTCGTCTTTCCTGTGTACCAATACTGCCCATCGCCTTCGCCTTTCACTATTTTTCAGTTCCATTGGGAAGGGAAACAGTTTGAAAAGAGGTTTGCAGTCACACACATCTGATTCCCTTTTGCAGTTATGAAGTTCACAAACAAATTCCCCGAGCAGTTTTCCGCTGTTAGGACATCCAACAACCACACAATTACAGTGTTCGAATCATCCTTTATAAATACAGAGAAAAATCCAGACCATTGACTGCTCGAGTTACGCATAAACATACAACCAAGGTTTCTATTTTACCACTGGAGAGAGGTCAAACTAGGACTAAACCACATTTACCACCAGACTAACAATGACTAACAAAGGGCTAAAGCAGGTCGAAATTTAACCTTCAACAGCAAAATGGACTTATAAATATTTGTCCATTTGGGTTAGTCTAAATTAGGATTAAACCAAGACTATACCAGGACTAAAGCATAACTACACCATTACAAACCAACCACATGTGTGCTATAGACTGGTCCCGTACCTTCCTCCACAGTGGAGTCGAGCTGGGTGACCTTCACGGCCAGCTGGTCCACTCTCTCCTGGAGGCTGCTCATCCTCAGGTAGAAACTGTTGGCTTCATTAAACAGCTCCCCAAATATGTCCTCGGCGTGACGACCTACCACACAAACACATGACAAATGTTGTTTCCTTAAAGTTCTCAATCTCTGCTGCTGGTTGTGTTTTCTGTCTCTTTTGAAAATGCACCTTGACAGAGAATGAAGTGTCTGGGATAGTGTCAGGCAGTTGGGTTCCCGTGGGTTCCCAATCAGTCAATTTAGCATTAATTATAGACATATTTTTTGTTTGTGAATAGAAAACTTGATACAAACCTACAATTTAATGTAAAATATGTACTTTTTGGTATTTTTGAGAAACATATTCCTGCAAAAATATATATGTGTTGAACTTAATCCTAATCAAAATTTCATATCCATTGTTGTAAATCTGAAACCCAAATTTGCTGTATTTCAGTCCCTCTTGTTCGCTTATATAAATTCTCCCTTTGTATGGAATTTGAAATATAAAATGTGAATATATTCATTATTTTTCTACATTTCTATAATGTATAATGCAGATATTGTACATGTTGAGCCTGGAGAATATAAATTCTTAACCCTCTAGCAATGTTATTGTTTATCTCATTGTATATTACACTGCATACTGTATTTTTCGGACTATGAGGCGCACCGGATTAGAAAGTGCAATATGAATAATGTTGAATTCTCTTGAATATTTTCATGCATAAGGTGCACCGGATTATAAGATGCATTAAGCAAAACAAAACAGTCAGATAATTCAAACTTTATTCAACGCATTCAGAATAATTCAGCCCAGACATCCATGATCCACTGGCAGATCGTGGCATAACTTGACCGACGTTGCCTCCCTGCCTTGGTCAAAGTGTATTACTCCGTGAGCCTCCTGACTACGGTAGCTGTAATGCTCCGACAATCCATCAACGTGTGTGGCTTTGTAGTTTGCCAAAGTTGTACTAAAACATTTTGACAGATTTTTGAGCGCCATGTACCACATAAAATCGGTTCAAGGTCAGTAAGCACAACTACAATTAATACATAAGGAGCACCAGATGATAAGGAGCACTGTCGATTTTTAAGAAAATTTAAGGATTTTAAGTGTGTCTTATAGTCCAAAAAATACAGTATTTGAAAAAAAAAAGTCTAACATCTTCCATAATGTTCGGCTCCAGTCAAATGAAGCTCACGATGCTAGCAATTACAGGGGCGAATATGGAACCAAGCTCAATATTAGAAATAGAAATGTATTTACAGATAAAATAGTAAAATAACACCAGAATCATGTAGAATGCGTTAATACGAACACTGAAGACCAAAATGACGAGGCTCACTGATGCAGCTACAGAGACGGTCGACAATGTTCCAGTGTAAGTCAATGGGAGCCAGAAACGCCTCAATGAACACTTCCTATTTGACGTGTCCATGTATATACACAGTCTATGGTCATTACCTGTGAAAATGCTATGTAAAATGAATATATTTACATGATTGTTTTTACCACACACGATGTAAAGGGCATTCATCTTGACAAGAACACATTACAGGCCCGTAAAAGTGTGATTTGACGGTGATATTGTGTGTACTCACTGAGGCTGCCCAGCTGTTTGATGATAGCGGCCAGAGTGGAGTTGGTCACACACTCCAGCTCACTGGTCACGCCATCGGGCAGAGCTCCACGACACAGGTGCCGAGGCTCGATGCTCCTCTTCACCAGCGGCATCTTGTCTCACTCCTGCAACAACAACAACGAGGAAAAGTTTTGATTAAAGAGCGGCTATTTTACTTCTGTGGGGTATGAACTCCTAACACTTAACATATTTAGATCACCATGTTACCTTTTATTGTTCTGAAAATGCTATATTCGACTAAAACAACGGATTAACAGGTTTTGTAAGTTGTTTGTTTTTGATTCTCTGATTCTCCTCTCCCTTTGTTAAGTCACTCCCCCTTCAGAGCGCTATCACAACACAATCAGTGTGCATTCCACTTTTTTGTAGCATGTTTTTGTATATTTCTGGAGAATTGTCGTGTGGGAGCATGGGTGATGTAGGGTTGTGGGCGGAGTCTTGTACAGAATCTTACAGCTAACAAGGAGTGTTTGAATAAGGCCCAGGAGAGATCGCTAAAATACTCATACATGCATGGATGACATCTAAAATCTCCTCTGGCATGTTTTTGATGAGGGAACAGCGTTAAAACATGGAAGAAGGAAAAATAATACACATGCACACATGGGAATACTGGAGATGTACAAAGCGTTTATGAGAGACAGGATCAAGTTTTAAAAGAAACATTGTGCAAAACTGACTTGTCAGTTTTCATTTATCAAGTCATTTTAGATCAATATTGTGATTTTAAATGTCCAAATTATAACATCATAATCCACAGTGTCCTAGATTATAACTGAAGAGGAAACAAATACACAATATGTCTGCTTTAAATCGATTTCTTTCTTTCATAGTTTGAAAATCTGGTCCACTGCTTTAAAGAAGAACTAGTCTGACAGAGCTTAACATAATTTGGACCATCTGTATATAGGACAGTTATTCTTGGTCAGTGTGGACTTCAGTTAAAGGGCCCATATTACTCGATTTTCTAGTGTTGTAGTCAAGACCGCACTGATCGAGACCAAGACCAGTCCGAGACCAGGACAAGACCAAGACCTCTGAGGGTTGAGATCGAGACAAGACCAAGAATTTTAAAAGCCGAGACCAAGACAAGACCGAGACCACGGCCCATCAAGACCATAATCGAGACCATCTTTGTAAATTTCAACATTTATTTGTATTTTATAGTTATTTTGGCACATATATATGAATGCTTTTATAAATCTATCTCCATTTTATCCCTAGTCAAGTGTCAGGCCTCGAGACTGAGACAAAACTGACGTTTTTAAGACTGAGACAAGACCGAGTCCAAGTGCCTTAAAGACCGAGTCCAAGTGACTTCAAAACCGAGACAAGACCGAGTCCAAACGCTTTCAAGACCGAGACAAGACCGAGTCCAAACGCCTTCAAGACCGAGACAAGACCGAGTCCAAACGCCTTCAAGACCGAGACAAGACCGAGTCCAAACGCCTTCAAGACCGAGACAAGACCGAGTCCAAACGCCTTCAAGACCGAGACAAGACCGAGTCCAAACGCCTTCAAGACCGAGACAAGACCGAGTCCAAACGCCTTCAAGACCGAGACAAGACCGAGTCCAAACGCCTTCAAGACCGAGACAAGACCGAGTCCAAACGCCTTCAAGACCGAGACAAGACCGAGTCCAAACATTTTCAAGACCAAGATAAGACAAAGTCCAAATGTTTTCAAGACCGAGACAAGAAAAAGTCCAAACGTTTTCAAGATCGAGACAAAACCGAGTCCAAGCGCCTTCAAGACCGAGACAAGACTGAGTCCACACATTTTCAAGACCGAGACAAGACCGAGTCCAAACACTTTCAAGACTGAGACAAGACCGAGTCCAAGCGTCTTCAGGACCAAGACAAGATTGAGTCCAGTCTCGATACTACAACACCGCTATTTTTTTATCTGTTCTAATGTGCTCCACTGGGTTTTTAAACTCCATACACCTTCACTAGAATCATCTGGATAATTTCAGCCTTGGAATTCCCAATCTCTACTGAAAAAAATTAAAAATAACAAATAGCTGTTAACTTGAAAACTACCACTGCATGACATTACAAGGTGGAACATTTTGTGGCATATTTTGAGCTTTAGGGATGTTGACAGACTAATATAATAATAAAGTATTACTCAAACATGTGTGAATGAAACAAAACACAACTCCGAGTATGGCTTAAAGTTTGCAAGTCAGTTTTGCATATAGGACCTTTAAATGTATCGGTACATTTTATGATTTATTAGTTGCAGCTTAGGCCTTTTAATGACACTGTCTATATAAAAATGGTTTACTGTGATTATCTTGCATTATTGTTATTGCGTCAGTGGCATAAAGTACTTTCAATGCTATAATTTATCGTACTTCAAATTTTGTTTTCACGACGGGCCTAATCAAAGTGCTCTGTGCGTCTTCCACAAGGACACGCAGCCTCTCATTATAACGGAGTGTTAATGAGGCATTTAAACGAGCTGCGACGAACCTGAGCTGAGGTTATACTGTACAGCTACAGAGCCACTGGTGCGTTCAAGGACACTCGCACAATGGGATGTTTGAGCTCCAGCTGCTCAGACAGAACGCCCAGTAGGACCTGCATCTGCATGGGACAATCTGCTGCCATTTAAAAGTCGACAAATGAGTTGGCATTTTACAGAGAACGTTTTCTGAGCGTCTAACCGCAGTTTCCACTATTTACTCATCTGAAGTTGTATTTGGAGTGATTTTTGTATGGTTCTTCATTTTTTATTATTTGTCTACATCTCCAGAATATGCAGGATGTGTGTTAAACATGTGAATGAAACCAAACACAACTCCAAGAATGTTAACAAAATGCAGCCCTAAATGAAGAAAATGTAGAAGTAAAGTGGGTAAGGTACAAACCTGAGGCACAGTGACTAAATATATTAAAAGTTCTTTATTACATGGAGGGAGGCCAAAGTGTTTAGACCAGCAGGATGGCCTTCGTGAAGCACCTGCACTGCTACTTTTAAACTTTTTTATGAGCCAGTGAAACGCTCTGCCTCTTCTCTTCATCTGACAGCTCCAGTTATGTTTGTGATGAGCAGACAGCATTACAACATCGATCAGAAAACAGCGAAGTATAGGTCCTTTTTTGCTCTGTTTTTTCCAACATGCCCTGTTTTCAACTACCCATTGCTCTATACTTATTTTGTCCTCCAATTTTATTTTCTTAAAGGGGCAGTTCAGAATTTTGGACATAGAACCTCATTTCCTAGTGAGCCAGAGTGTGAGAGAGACACTTTTTAAAATAATCCATCCAGTCCTTGTATTTGCAGAGGTCACTGGTGCTAGGCTAGTGCATGTCAATGGCCATAGTTAGCCTGCCACTAAAAACAGTCTTACCCACTCCACAAAACACCCGAAGCGAATCTATTATTATGCCAGTCTGTCGATGTGAATGTCTGTGTTGATAGAATCATTTTAGAAATAAAACTAACCTTGCTTCACATGAATCATCACATGTTGAGGGACTATTTTCTCATATATCAGTTCACCCCTGCCAAGCTTTCTAACAGGAAGTACAACTCGCTGCTGCTCAGACATAAATCCTTCAAATGCAAGGTTGGTTTCACTTCTAAAATTAATCAACACAGACATTCACATCGACAGTCTGGTGTAATTATAGATTTGCTTCAGGTGTTTTGTGGAGTGGGTAAGACTGTTTTTAGTGGCAGGCTAACTATGGCCATAGACATGCACTAGCCTAGCACCAGCGACCTCTGCAAATACAAGGACTGGATGGAATATTTTAAAAAAGTGTCTCCACACGTCTCCAACACTCTGGCTCACTAGGAAATGAGACCACAGTTTCTAACCCAGAAGAAAGCGGATTTGTTTATTTTATTGAATCATTTTAGATGAATATTGCAATTTAAAATATCCAAATTCTAACATAATGATCCACGGATTACAGATTATAACCATACAACAAACACAAGCACTGTATGTGTTCTTTACGAAATTCACAGTTGACTTCATGTTACTTAAGATTCTAGTAACTTTAGCTACTATGTTATAATTGTTTGTTTTATTCTGTAGTTGTATCTCTAAACTAATGAAGACTGGATCCTACAAGAAAAGAAAAATTCAAATGGAACAGGAGATAGTTACTGATTAGAAATGGACATTGTAGTTTACCATGAAATATCTAAAAGGTAAATTCACAAATGTTGAACCTGATCATTTCTCACTGTATTCCAACAAAAATCTGCATTTAAACAATATTCATTTCGCTGCCTTCATCTGTATACCCCCTTGTGCTACCCCTTTCCCCTCTTTCTCCTCCTCTCTACCCATTTTTTCTCTCTCTCTACCTCTCTCCCCCTTCTCTCTCTCTCTTTCTCTCTCCTCTTCCCTCCCTCTTTCTCCCCCTCTCTTTCTCCTCACATAATAAAAGTGTCTCTCTCAGCTCTATCAGGAGGCATTCATGCGCACACAGTTCCATGACCCTCTCACTCTCTTTCTCTCTCTTTCTCTTACTCTCTCTCCTCCATCTCTTTCTCTCTGCACTGGGCTCCATTTGGGAAAGAGACACAGACTGGGTCAAAGCACATCGAAACTAGAAATAAAGAGCAGAACTGAACCAGGACACTATACCAAAATGACTAAACCGAGACTAGAAAACAACACTGTAGAATTTCAATAGCTAAAAACATACCTGGAGTTCTGTTGTGTTTTATTCACTGCATTATTAGTCTGTCTACATCCCCAAAGCTCAAAATGCTCTGTTCCACCTCGTGATGTCATGTAGTTGTCAAGTTAACAGCAACTTTTTACCTTTTGTTCAGCAGAAGTTGGCAATTCCAGAGCTGAAATCATGCAAATGATTCCAGTGAAAGTGTATGTAGTTTAAAAACACAGTAGAGCACTTGTATTACCACATCGCATGAGTGTTTTCTGTCTGAGAGAAGGAGAACTCAGCCTAAATACGCAGGGTTTGTGTGTTAAACATGTGTGAATGTAACAAAACACAACTCCAGGTCCGTTTGTGATGAGGAAACAACATTTTAACATAGATCAGAAAATCGCTTAATATGGGCCTTTAAACTACGTTGCGCAACTTTTCTGGTGGAGGGTCCATCACGTGCTTGTCTCCATGGAGATGTTTTTGCTTTCCCTGGAATGTTCTGTGGTATGACATTAAACATATCCATCTAAGATTTATTCATTACGGGTGTTTTTATTGCTCCAACATACAATAATTCCTTCTGTGAATAGTGTTGCCGCTAAACAGATCTGAACTATTATTATTGGGGTAGGACACAATACCTTTTTTAAACTTCAACTTACTCCTTTTGAGCAACAGAAATGGTCTCATCATATGTACATGTATATATGCTTGTGTTTGTTATGTAACTTACACAGGCATACTGTTAAAAAAAAAAAAAAAAAAAAAGAACGAATGAATAATGTATCCAATAGTTGTCTCCCTGGAGATAGACAAAGCAATAGCATGTCCACAGAGACAAGCAGATGACGGAGCTTCCACCAGAAAGGTTGCACAGTGCACCTTTAAATGACTAATAGGTCTCAAGAGATTTATTTTGAGTCACGTTGTCACGATGTGCATGTAAGTCTGTAATATACACATGGATACATGGATCTGTGACCTTATCGTCACTCTGGATCAGCATTTCCTCAGAATATCCTGTCCTCAGTAAGGCCAGTATTTTTATGCTTATTCCTTTCATTACTACATATATGTGTGAAATGGGATTTTCTGTGCTCACCAAAATGCAGACAAAGCACAGAAACAGACTGAATACTCTGATCTGAACTGGAACACGCTACAAAAACGCAGACAGGCCCACCTATCTCATCAGAAATTTGAAATGTTAAGAGATGTTTTGTACAATTTCTAATCTTTTTATTATTACTTTATTGACTATTTTGTTCCAGTATTGCTGGTTTAATTGAATGTTGAAAAGAAAAAGAAATGGGCTACATTTAATGTCCAAATAAGCGATTTATGGATCCTGTTATTGCTGCTTCAATGACTGTTTTTCATTGTTTAAACCTTGAGGAATACTAATTGTTCAGAGAGACACGATCACTCAGTCAACAATAAAATATCCTCATTAATGTTCAATAATGGTCAAATCCACTATTTTGTGATTTACAAATCATGTCTATTGACTTGGGTTGTGAAGGTTTGTGACTTAAAATATGGGGCCCCAGAAAAAAAGTTTGAAAAAAGAAACAATGATATAGACAACATGAAATAAACATGTCATATACTTTAACATGGAGACTCGCTTCATATATATGTGAGGGAGAGTTCAAACTGCGTACTTAGATCACTAAGATTACTTATTAGATTAGATTATTTATTGTCAATGTACAAAATAGAATGAAACAAACCTTCAGCAGTAAAAATGACTAATCAGAAAGAGAGAGATAATTCTGCGTCTCTGAGTGTCCATGGATACGCAGGCCAGTACCCTCGGTCTGAAATCATCCATACATCACTCTCCCTCTCATCGCGTCCGCACTTATCGACGAGTCATCACCGAGCGCACCTGCCCCCGTCGCCCCCGGCAACAGTCACCGCGGCGACGGGAGGCAGGCTGATCGATCACCGTGGAGATGGGAGGAGGAGGGGGGGGTGCTGACTCAGGAGTGGCACCCGGGCCAGGAGAGATAATCATATGTGGAGATGTAAAGGTCTGATGTGAAGAGAACTGCAAAAAGTACTGATTTTTCTGAGCGCTATATGATCAATACAAGAGGAGGTTTCCCCATATATAGTTAAAGCTGCACTATGTAACTTTTCCAGAGGAGGGTCTTGCCTGAAATGTTCCTAAGCGTGGCATTAAAGAGCCCATTTGACGCTATTTTCTGATCTATGTTATGACGTTGGAGTTGTGTTTTGCTTCATTCACACATGTTTAAACACACAAACCCTGCATATTTAGGTTGAGTTCTTCTTTTTTTAAACAGAAAACACTCTGTTCCACCTTGTGATGTCATGTGGTAATACAGGGAGTGCTCCACTGTGTTTTTAAACTCCATATTCCATCACTAGAATAATTTGGATAATTTCAGCGCTACAATTGCCAATTTCTACTGAATAAAGTCAAGCAAATAAGCCAGCAAGCCAAGTTATAAGTCACATCTGTGGGAAGGCAAGCCTGGTCATTAGGGCAGGGTATCATTAAGAAGTGGCCGATACGATACATATCTCGATACAGAGGCCACAATACGATACATATCTTGATACAAGTGCACTTTCAATTCATTATGATGTATTTCAAATCGATTCAATAAAGTTCAATAAAATAAATAATGGCTAAATCCTGAGTCTGTTAAACCACTTCTTGTGCAAAGTTAATATGAAACACACCCATTTTCATCATCAAAACAGTGAATGTCTCAAATGTGTTGCATAAATTTGTTTCCTTTCTCTAAACAAGCAACAAAACTGTTACCCAGGCTGGCGCCACCTAGTGTCTCTGCTCAAGGTCAGGAATCAGAATACACTAGACGGTTCGCAAAATCCTCGGAAGTGCAAGTTTGGGAACCAGCCAATCAGCAAAGAGCCAGACATTCTGTGTTGTCAATGATTCCAGAGATCGAGGATTTAAAGTCGGAACAAAGAGAATGTTTGATTTTATCAAGGGGAAAGACGTTGTTGCCCTTCTTCCTGTGGGATCTGGGAAAAGCTTAATAGACCATTACATACGTCACGACCAAATAACAATTGGTTAAATGATAAAAAGTACCCGCCTCCTGTCGAGCAAACATAATCTAAGGCTATGAGGTCAGATGGTTTGTACGAAGTGAAACCAAGTAAAACCGGCTGATAAATCAGGCTACAAAACTGTAGCACTGTTACAAAATAATTTAGTAAAATATACCAAAATATAATCTTGGTGATATATCGATACAGCAGCTCCCGATATCAATACTGTATCTGCATTAAACAATACAATATATTTCAATATTTTTGCACACTCCTACTGGTCATATGAAAATGCATGTTTTTCAAGATATTTCTGAGTAATAAAAACATGCTAAACTGACTCTTGTGAGCATTAAGCCATGTTATTATGTTGTTACCTCATCAGTAACATACCTGGAGTTGTGTTTTGCTTCATTCACACACATTTGAGTACTGTATTTTCCACACTATAAGGTGCACTTAAAAGCCTTAAATTTCATCAAAAAATTACTGAACGCCTTATAATCCAGAGCACCTTATATATGAATTTATTCAGGTGTCTTAGTACGACTTTAGTAAACTACAAAGCCGCACCACTTGCAGCATTATGGCTCCCGTAGTCAGGAGCATCAGGAGGAATACATACTGTGATTCCTTTTGATATCAAAATGCACCTGTCAACGCTTACAACGCCCACTTTAAACTCAAGACTATTATAAAGTTAAAGTGCGAGCTGCGTGGGAGCAGTGGATGAGAGAAGACGAACACACATTCACCAAGACAGAGAGACAGCGCCGAGCGACTTGCGCCACGATCTGCCAATGGATCTTGGACGCCTGGGCTAAGGATCAGAATCAACTGTGGTCTGAGTTTTCACCAAGACCAGAATCATCACTGAACTGCAGGTAACAGTAACCACACTGACTCGGTTTATGACGAGAGGGATGTGGGCGTGTTGAACAATGAGTTATTGTGAATACACTAACAATTTAGTGTCCCAGACAGTATTTTTTTTACACGTTACAATTTGAACAAAGTTGAGAGTTATTGTGATCGCGTAAAGTTTGACTGACTTATCTAACTGTTGTGTTTCGTTTAATGCGCCTTATAGTCCGGTGCGGTTTATATGTGAAAAAAGTTAGAAAATAGACCATTCAATGACAGTGCGCCTTATAATCCAGAGCTCCTTATAGTGCAGAAAATACAACAACTACTTTTTCAGTTTGAGAGAAGAACTCAGTCTAAACATGCAGGGTTTGTGTGTTAAACATGTGAAATAAAAACACACACAAACCTGGAATCAACATTATAATTTAGACCTTAGACCAGAAAATAGCATAAAATGGGCCCTTTAAAATCATGTTAAATGGCTCAGATGTTACATAAATACGCACAGACAGAGGAGTCAGTCTATGTGGGAGGCGCAGACTGGACTGGCCCTTTACCAACAGCAAAAAGATTATTCTAAGAGAAAATCATTCTGTATTTTTTCATGTTTTCTGCTCGTCTCCGTGGTTCTCCTGTTGCTTTGACTAGAATGTTTCACAGTTTTGCATTAAGCGTCTCCGTCTTCTTGATTTCTCCGACAGAAAAGTTACACAGTGTCCCTTTAAAACGCTTGCTTTTCTCGTACTTTTAGCAGTTATGAGAAATAGATACTGTGTTTGAATTATTTACAAAAGAGCAATGACATCGAGAGAGAAAAAGAGAGAAAGAAAAGAGGGGGAGCAGAGAGGAGAGGAAGAGAGCAAATATAGGAGAAACGTTGAGGGAGAGAGAGTGAGTGAGAGACACAAAGAGAGAGGACAGAGAAAAAAAAAGAGGGCAGAGAAAGAGATAGAGATGGAGGGGAGGAGGTAAAGAGAGAGACAGATATAGAGAAGACAGATGGAGGGAGGAGGATAGAGAGAGACAGATACAGAGAAAAGAGAGAGAAAAAAAGGAGAAACTGAGAAAAAGATGGAGGCAGGGGAGAGGAATAGAGAGGGAGAATGAGGGAAAAAGAGAAAGAGAGAGATAGAGGCGAGGAGGGAAAGAGAGACACTGATATAGAGAAGAGAGCGAGGAAATGAGAGACAGAAGAAGATGGTGGTAGAGGAGAGGAAGAGAGAGGGAGTGCGAGGGAAAGAGAGAGAAAGAGAGATGGGTGAGGAGGGAAAGAGAGACCGATATAGAGAAGAGAGAGAAAAGGAGAAACAGAGAAAGTAGATTAGTTAGGAAGAGAGAGAGGGACAACAAGGGAAAGAGAGAGAAAGAGAGATGGAGGGGAGAAGGGAAAGAGAGAGAGAGAGACAGATATAGAGAAGAGAGGGTGGAAGAAAAAAGAGCAACACAGAGGGAAGAAGGAGAGACATAGAGAGACAGATATAGAGAAAAGAAAGAGGATGACAGAGAGAGAAGGAGAGGCAGAAGGAGGGAGACAGTGAAAGAGAGGGAGAAAGAAAGGCAGAGACAGAAAGAGAAGACGGAGAGAGGAGAGAGGGATGGCACTCTGGATGAAAACCAAAGGTGTGGTAAAAATAGCCGTTCTCAGATTGAGGATGGAGAGAGTGAAAGAGGAGAGTCTTTCAGAGGAGATAGAGTGGTCTTTGTACAGACACAAAATCAGCTGATTCTTATGTAATCCACAGAGAGGCCGGGTCGGGCTAAAGCACAACTCACAGGGGAGTTAAAGCTGCACCGTGTAACTTTCCTGATGGAGGGAATGTCATCTGTTTGTCTCTATGGAGATGTTATTACTTTGCCTGAAATGCTTCACAGTACGGCATTAAATGTATCCATCTCCAAAGAAGGAAAAGGGTAATCGGGCCAGCTTACAGGTCAGATCTGTGCAATGTAGTCACTTGGAATAGATGCATCAAGAATTTTGGATGTCCAGTCATCGGGCAGTGCATACTGGGAAGAACAAAAAAGTGAGCATCAAAGCGCCATGTTTGTTTTCCCAGTGGGATGTGTCTATTGACAAAGCCAGTCTTTTCTAGTCTTTTGAACCATATCACTTTTGTTTCTGGTTCTGATATTGTCATATTTTAGTTTTGGGATTCAGACATCGTAATTGGACACCGGAAAACGGCTTGAGAAATTTGTTTGCGAACTTCATAACTGCAAGAGGGAATCAGATCTGTGTGAATGCAAACCTTCTCAACGGAATTGAAAAATAGTGAAAGGCGAAGGCGATGGGCAGTATTGATCCACACGAAGGACGAAAAAGGAAACCTTTGACTGCTTAAATCATCCCAAGTTTGCAGCACACATTTTGTATGTGGAGCCAACAAAGCAAAATCCCGATCTTTCGCTCCACCTTGGTTACGAATTTCAAAAGTCAACGCCAAAGCGAAAGGCACCAACTGTTCACCAAGAAACACCTTCCACTGCAAAGTGACCAAGACGTGATGTTGCTGTAAAACCACAAGAACAAGAAAGGGTGAGCTCAGTCTGTTTGTCTTCTGTACCTCTCACTTAACAAACGGGATCCTGCTTTGATGGAGCTCTACATACAAAATGTTCACTGCAAACTCAGGGTGATTTCTTAGGCAGTCAAAGGTTTCCTTTTTCATCTTTCCTGTGGATCAATACTGCCCATCGCCTTAACCTTTCATTATTTTTCAATTCCATTAGGAAGGGAAACAGTTTGAACAGAGGTTTGCAGTCTCACACATTTGACTCCCTTTTGCATTTATAAAGTTTACAAACAAATTTCTCGAGCTGTTTTCCGCTGTTAGAACATCCAACAAACACACAATTACAATGTCCGAATCCCAAAACTAAAATATGTCGATATCAGAACCAGAAACAAAAGTCATATGGTTCAAAAGACTAGAAAAGACTGACTTTGTCAATAGACGCATCCCACTGGGAAAACAAACATGGCGGTTTGATACTGACTTTTTCGGAAAATCCTTCCCAGTATGTACTGTGCAATCCCCGGAAGTCTGAAATTCTTGGTGCATCTATTGAATATTGTCTTAATGCCATACTGTGGAACAATACAGGAGGTGCATCTCTATTTTTACAGCGTAAGCATCTCTATTTTAATTTTTAATATACATAGAGATGTGAGTCTGATCCCCACGTCCTCTGTCACACCTCGAGCCAAAACCACAGAACATGATCGGCCAATCACATTTGTTTATTTCAGTGACACATGTGAAACAAAGGAGCTCATTGGCCACCCATCATTTACAAACAAACCCACATTTCCTTCTCCTCAGATTAAGTTAAGAGTTTAGTGCTTCGCTCAATGATTCTGAAGAAATTGTCCATGTTTTTCAGTCCCCCACGATATTTTTTTTTCCTTTCTTCCTTCCTCATAAGAAAGTTATGATTTGGACAGACCCTGATTGGCTAATCCACCTGTCAATCACACCCATCTGAACTCTGGGAGGTTCACCGGTGACCAGACTCACATCTTCAGAAAGTATTGATGAAGTGCTCGTTCTAGGTCCCTGGAAAGGAAAAGCAATAACATCTCCATGGAGACAATCCTGTGACAGAGCACACATCAGAAAGGTTACATGGTGCAACTGTAAATGTTTAAATGAGCTTATTCAGGCTCCAAATTATTTTGCTTTATCTGAATTTTAATGAAATACTTTCTGGTGCAGCAGTGAAAAGAGAGTCTAGACAGTTCTCTGAAAAATGAATGATACCCAGTTATGCAGCTATTATATCTACCAAGGTTAAAACCATCTTTGGCTACATTTAAAGGAGCACTGTGCAGCTTTTCTGATGGAGGGTTTGCTGCCTCCTTGTCTCCATGGAGATGTTGTTGTTTCAGCATTAAACACATCTCTGTCCGTGGAAAAGCAGGACACCATCAGTCTTTCATTCAATTGCATAAATGTGATAAAACTTTAATCTGATTTTTGGCTTTCTCCTCTCACTGCCTCCAAACCCTCTGGGCTGGGACTGAAGGGGACATCAATTAAAGGTGCAGTATGTAACTTTTCTGATGGAAGGTTGACGACCTGCCTGTCTCGATGGAGATAATAATGCTTTGCCAATTCCCACTGTTAAAATGATTTATCTTGCAGTTCAATAAGATTACAGGTGTCACTGCTAAACAAATATCTTGAAAAACGTGGATTCTACTGTGAGAAAGCTCGCCTCTTCACAGATCTGATCCACAACTTGGGCTGTTGAGATTTCCTACTTGTCTCCATGGAAATAGAGATGCCATGCTGTGGAACATTCCAGACAATGTTTAGTCAACAATGTGGGTGGATTATCCCCCAGTTAAGTTAAATAAATGACACTGAACCAAGCACAAAATATCTATCAATTCATTCAAGGAACGTCTGTGTGTGTGTGTTTGTCTGTTCCACAAATAACTCTCAAACCACTCATCTGACTGATCTCAAATTCAGAGGGTGTCATCCTAATGGGACGGGTGTGTGCAGTGCCAAGTTTCATGTTGTTAGGACAAAAAATGCCAAAGGTCTGGTCAGTGATTGTCTAATTATGGCAAGTGCATGTAGCCTCTGGTAAAATGTCCAACTATCACAACTGAGCCCACAGAGTTTGTCTCATTCTTAGTAAATGGACAGACCAGGGCTCATGTGAAAGCTCAGAACCTCCAGAATTCCCTCCCTGAGCTGCAGAGGCTGCACTAACACTGATCCATGTTTGGCTGCAGGTCCTGGGCTTCAGGTAGTGCATCATACAGTATTTGCCCAGTGGATCAGTCTGTATGTTTCATGTGGCTATAGAAAGTTCCTTTTTCTATCACTGCGATGCAAAACGCGCAGTCACCAAACAAAAACAGAGCGGGAGCCGTGCCCACAGAGACAGATTGTCCTTTATTACCCCGTAGTAGTGGCCTCTTTCTCGGCTTGTCCTCAGGTATTCCTCTGGGAGCGGAGGGTGTAACCGTAAACAGTGGTACGTTACGTAGGCCCGTCACGTCCCCGATTCCCCCGGTTCAGAGAAAAGGCGTGGACCGTGTGAGTATTTTGGGCAAACGAACAGACGGCAGCGGTCTAAAGCGGCGCTAATCCCGAGCACACCTCCAACAACCCCGCTGCTCGCTCCCTGCTCACCGCTAACCCGTGCCAGAGCGGGCCAAACCGTGCCAAACAACCGGGCCACGGGTATAAGCCAAGCGGTGACATTTTGAGACACCTGACCAACCCCACAGCGCGGCGAGTGATGAAAACGTCGCAGGAAAACGTCGAAAGGAATAAACGCGAAACACAATGCGGTTTACTCGGTTACAACGACGTAAAACGAACACAAACGGAGCCATGTGCGCGGCGCTGTTGACACATGTGAAGCCGATCGGGAAGCGCGTTACCTGGGTGCGTTGGAGCGGGATGCACGCAGCACCGGGGGTCGGTACGCCTCGTCTCCGGGCGCGGGGTTCTCCGGGCTCGGGTGTCGGTCAGGCGGCCTCTCGTAGCGGATCCATGGCGCTGCGCGGAGGAGAGGAAAGATGGAGCGCTGATGGAAAGACGGAGGAGAGGAGAAAACGAGACAGAGGAGGAGGAGAGAGCCTTTGAAGTGTAAAATCTGGGTCCCGTTTCCAAGGCAGCGAGCGTCGAGAGCCGTGCGTAAAGCTGGAGGAGAGGCGGGGGAGAGGAGCTTCCGGTGGGTTTGACAAAGTAAAACATCACGTGCGCGTTTAAAGGTTCGCAAAATTAACTCCTTGTGGGCTACAAGGTTACAATGTTGTTACCAGATCAACAACATACCTGGAGTTGTTTTTTTTTTAGTCTGTGTACATGTCCAAAGCTCAAAATCCTCTGCTCCACCTTGTGATGTCATGAAGCGGTAGTTTTCAAGAGCTGCCTTTTACCTTAGCTCAGTTGAAATTGGCAATTCCAGAGCTAAAATTATTCTAGTGAAGGTGTTTGGACCTGTTACAGTCTGGCAAAACTCTAGAATTCTGCAAAAAAATTAGTTTGTACCAAAACATTCAAGTAAACAGAAGTAGAAAATCGGTTAACAATACGGACTTTGTAGGCTACGCTGATATTTATCACTGATACAGAGTTTGGGATCAGACTGACGGTCCACGAACACAAATTAGGCAGAAAAAAGCAAAGAAATACACTGTTAATGTTGAGTAGCATTTTTCGCATAAATTGTTCGCGCATATCGTCTTTATTGTGAAATCCCGCTCCGTGTGCTCGCGTTTCCGCCGCTGTTTGTCCGGAGCTTGACGCTTTCGCTGGATCAGACGCAGCCGCAGCAGCACGCGTGCGTCTCCGAAGTGCTCCGAGCATTTCCGATGAAAACCGAGGCCGCCACCCACTTCAGCGAGCGGCACCGAGAACGTGAATGGGATCCAAATACGAGCGGACAGACAGAGAGAGGAAGAGGGGGAGGAGGAGGAGGGGGTCAGGGAGGCCGGGGACGGGGCTTGGAACGGGGGTATGGAGAGGAGGGAGAAGCGCGCCTTAAAGGTTCTATATTACGTAAAACGTACTCTTGTGAGCTTTTAGCCATGTCATAATGCTGTAATAATAAACTATATGTAGACTATGTGAAGATTTTTATTTTAAAATTCCATAACTCTGTATCCTTACGAGGTAAACGGGTGGGTGTACGGTACAAAATGAATGTATATAGATATATATGTGTACAGTACAAAATGGAAAAAAAAAAAAAAAAAAAAAAAAAAAGGTTTTGGGGTTAAAATTATATTTTACATGCATAATATGTAATTTATTTTGCTATATGTAGATATTGGTTAAGTTCCGTGATAAATGTACAGAAGCAACCACATTATTTTTGAAACTATGTCATGAATAAATAATATAAGTTAATATAAGTTTTTCTTCCCAGTGAAATGTGCTTTTCTGTTCTTTCTGTAGTATATGTAGTATACATGATTATTGTTTCTCTCTTGGCACAAACTCGAAATAAGAACAAATTAATCAATCAGCCAATCAATCAATCAATCAATCAAAACTTGCATGTGTCATTTATCCGCAGGTTAAAGTTGTGGCTACACAGGTTCAGTAGTTACATATGGATCCTTTAATCACTGCTTATCATTTCAGTTTTACTTCCTTCTTGCAACAATAGAATATATCTCCTTACAGATTATATCTACAAGGTGAACATGAGCTTTGAATCAGAATAAACAGCCAAATTCAGTCTCTTCTTTGTCCACAGAGTGGCGCTGTTACCACGTTCTTGTTTGGCCCGTGCGTAATGGCATCAGAGGTGAGACGCTGTCCGTGGTGCTGAAACTAACGGGACGCAGTTCAAACGTAACAGAACCTTGAAGTTTATATAGGCAATATAGAGTATATATAAACCATACTTACAATACGGACAAGAGCATTTAAATGCACTTTTATAACTGTCAAAACTGTTTGAAATTGACTAAAAATAAATATCAATAAATACAATATAGATCTTATTTCCTATTACATATGAATGGGTTAAAGAGACTATATTCTACTCTTTTCTATATGTTATAATGTTGTTTCCTCATCACAAACAAACCTGGAGTTGTGTTTTGTTTCATTCACACATGTTTAACACACACTGCATATTTAGGCTGAGTTCTTCTCTCAAAATGAAAACACTTTGTTCTACCCTGTGATGTCATGTGGTGATACAGGAAGTGCTCCAGTGAGTTTTTAAACTCCATGCACCGTCACTAGAATCATTTGGATAAATTCAGCTCTGGAATTGCCGATCTCTACAAAACAAAGGTAAACTTGAAAACTACCACTTCATGACATCACAAGGTGGAACAGAGCATTTTGAGCTTTGGTGATGTAGATAAATCCATGTATCATTCGTTCATTCATTTTTCAATATAAAACCAAAAGTTAGAAAACAAACAAAAAACCCAAATATTTTCTTCATTATTATATCTCCAAAACCAAAATAAAAAAACAGACAATGATTTGTTTTTTTCAGTTTTTGATTTTGTGTTTAAATGAATAACAGAAAAAAAAAAGATAACAGCTGTGTCCTGTTTATGTGACTTAAACTGCGATGCCGGACTGAACCAGGACTAACACAGGACTAACCCAGGACTGAACCAGGACTAACACAGGACTAACCCAGGACTGAACCAGGACTAACACAGGACTAACCCAGGACTGAACCAGGACTAACACAGGACTAACCCAGGACTGAAACAGGACTAAACCAGGACTCAATCAGGACTAAAACAGGACTAAACTAGGACTAAACCATTTTCACTCCTCATCTGGTCCCAGTCTCAGTCCTGATCTCAGTCCTGGTCTGGTCCCGGTATGGTCCTGGTTTCAATCACGGTCTGGTCCTGGTCTGGTCTCGGTCTCGGTCTCAGTCCCGGTCTGGTCCTGGTCTCAGTCCTGGTCCTGTTCCTGCTATCAATCCTGGCTTACGTTCTGATCTCAGTCCCAGTCTGGTCCCAGACCTGGTTCAGTCCTGGTTCAGTCCGGCATCACAGTCACATAAGTCATGTAAGTCACGTAAACAGGAATCCGTTTTTTTCCATTTTTCATTTCAAGACAAACACAAAATTAAAAACTGAAAAAACGAATCATTATCTGTTTTTTTTTTTTTTTTCATTTTGGTTTTGGAGACAAATAATGAAGAAAATAGTTGTGTTTTGATTTTCTTATGTTTGGTTTTATTTTGAATGAATGAACGAATGATACACGGATGTAGACAGACTAATAATAAAGAGTTACTCAAACACGAATGAAACAAAACACAACTCCAGGTGTGTTTTTGCTGAGAAAACAACATTATAACGTCACAAAAAGCTCACAAGTGATGATTTGTAATGTCTCTTTAGTGACATCTTCTGGCTGAATGTGGTCAGTACTTGTAATAAATGCAAACCTGAGAAGAATAAACATATGTACAGTATTGTTTAGATATTTCTTGTTTTATCTTTGTCAGTAATTGTATGTAATCTCTCCATTCCATCTCTTATTCCCAACATTATTTTCCACTCATCTTAAAATAATTCACCGACCACTTTTGTACATTATATTTTTAATAAATAAATAGCTGCATCACACAAAATAAAATATACATTGTGTGGCCTGTGTTATATTTGCACTTTATAAACCCAAATATTTTTAGACAAACATTTACAATTAAAAAGTAAAAAATAAAGAACAGCACTGGGTAACATAAGAACACGTAAAGTTAGCTAGCCGCGAGCGCTAGGTGTCCGCGAGTGTGACAAACCCAATGTGTTTTCATGAAACTACAGATCCAAAATGGCCGCCGCTGCTGGTTTAAAAGTGGAGGTGAAAATCAGGTTTGTCCCACTCTGGTACCACCTAAAACTCAGGCTATTGTTTATGAAGCTCTTTATTGACAATGTCATTAGAATTATCAGAGGATTAAAGTCGTTAAAATTGTACTTATGTAGAATTAAAACAAGTAGAAGTAAAAAGTATTAACATTGATAAAAATGTCTAAACAAAACGACTGATTTCTAATTTGAAGTTAACATAATTTGAAGCACAGAACGTTAAAGTTGCACTATGTAAATTTTTGGTTGGGGATACGTCACCTGCTTGTTTCTATGGAGATGTCATCGCTCTGCCTGGAATGTTCCGCAGTATGACATTAAGCAGCTCTACCTTATATTTATTCAAATATAGACACTGTTGGGCAAGTGACTTTAAAACTGTAATGTGTTATTTATGACTTGTTACTGTCATAAGTCATTTGTTACATTACAGTATTACTGTATTTAAAATGTAAGACATTACACGACTATTGCAGCACTTTTAAGTTACTCTCACCAAAATAACTGTGTGTAAGATGCTGAACTTTTGCACCGTATACGGACTGAACCAGGACTAAACCAGAACTGACGCAGGTCTAAACCAGGTCTAAACCAGGACTAAACCAGGTCTAAACTAGGACTAAACAAGGACTAACCCAGGTCTAAACTAGGACTAAACCAGGTCTAAACCAGGACCAAACCAGGACTAATCTTGGACTAGAACTTGGAATCTAGGACCGCCCCTGAGAGAACCCCGAACCCATGGAACAGGGGGTGTGTAAGGCGCAATTGGGCATCAGCTGCGTTTAGCCCAGCTCGCTCGCGGTCACCCGACGGTCTACGTGGGCGCATCTCTGGCATTTCACCGCTGCTGATATCGCTGTAATTTTAGCAAATTTGTAGGAAGAAAAACCCACCACTTCAATCTAGGTTAAAAAAGCATTGCAATGTTATTATTGTTGTTACTGACATTTGTACCAAGTAAAATATTACTAGTTTTTCCCTGTAATGCCTTACATTACTGTGTTACAGCAAAAAACAATGCATTACAGTAATTTGTTACTTTTATAACACGTTACTCCCAACACTGATTATAGAGGTTTTTACTGCTCAAAAATACCTAGAAGAACAGGCATTCTGACTGATTTGACCTGTACCTTGGTCTGGTTTGGTTTCCATGGAGATAGAAAGGTTTAATGCCATACTGTTAAACATTCCAGACAAAGCAATAACACCTCCAAGGAGAAAAGTATTTGATAGACACCCATCAGAAAAGTTATACAATGCACCTTCAAATAATACACACAATTTGGTGATTTCAAAGGATAGATACAAAAATGAGACAAACTAAATCATTTCTGAAGGAGCGGTGCAAGAAACACAAATGTTTAAATCATTTCATATTGTCACATGAAGCTTTTGTCACTTAAGACTTACTCACAGTGGGAAGAGTCATCACAACTTTTACTCAAGTAATGCCAGGTGTACACTGTGCGGTATTTTCGATCGTTTCATTCAACCGCAGCTCAAACTGTGCGACCAAATTTCAGGGTTTAAAAGTTCACAGCTCGCGATTCATGTTCTCAAACTATACAACATACTTCAGCAGTGCGAAACCCTGAGGTATTCATCTTTTCTCGTTACCCCATCTATACTACACAAAGCATGACACACGATTAAGCCAAAACTCCATCCTAAAAACAGTCGCACAAGTGAAACATCATCTCAAAATGGGCCAAAAATCGCACAGTGTACGCCTGGCTTAAGAGGACTGTTACACTGTACTATATATTACTTAAATAGCAGTAAAGATATGATGTCTGAAAACTACAGTTTAATTTTTTTCAAAATGTTACTCAAAGCTATCAAATTACATGTTACAATTTTAGATTTGTGCTTGCATAAATACTACAGCTTTAGTCACAAATAATATAAAAAACTGTAAAATACTATTGCGTATTATTAAACAGAATAGTCATTTGTTAAAAGTAAAACATTATTACATTTATAAGTAAAAATGGTCATGATTGGATTCTGAGAATGAGTTTGCTTCAGTTGCAACTTTGTCAATAAAGAGCTTAGACTTCTATTTGTACAAAACCAGATCTGAGTCAAATCATGGATTCTTTGTCTCTCCTCTTTTTAAAAACAGAGTGGTCCATTTGTATTGTCTTCATATTTAACCCAGACCGGACAGACGGAGGGCTTGGTACTTAGAGACATGAGTTTGTGACTATTTCCAAAACCATTTCATTTCAAAAGAACATTGAATTCTGTGACTGGACAAGAGTTTTATGGAGTATGAGGCTTCTTCAATTCTGACTAGAGCAAGAATGATTCTATTTTGGTTGGCCAATAAAGCGGGCCAATATTTGCCCTTTTTAGCAGATCAGTAATTGGCCTTAAAACTAAAAAACAAAGGCTGATATTTAGTTTGGGCCAACCAGCTGCCTGAAGAATCTGCATAAATCTTTATTTGAACACTTTAGTGAGAAGAGGGTAATGTATAAATGAAATGTGTCTACACTGATCTCTTATCCAGTTTGTTATAAAACAGGGAGGTGGATGAGTTTGTGTAACAGCCATGAGAGGCTCTAGGCTTGTGTGTCACTATCTGCTCCTGTTCCTCCTGTACCACTGTCACTTGGCTCTACTGCACATGTCTCCTACAGAAATAGCTGCTGTTCTGTCTGTATCATGTCAGTCGATCGCACCATTATTTCTGAACCACTGAAAATTTAACATTTAAACAAACTTATAAAGACGACTGAGAAGACTGAACAGAAAGACCCCCAAAATGAAAATCATATTTTGCAGATTACAAGCTGCAAGTAGTGAAATATTCAGCCAAAAATGGTAATCGAGCAGCAGAAAGAAAGTTTGGAGTGAGTGAGAAACTTGTGACACCGGGAGGATGCACCATGAAACTTTCCTGGAAGTCAATGGATGGATGGACAAAGCCTGAACTTCAGTGACACCAAAACTATCCTTTTGGGATTCAGAAAAGCCCGAATAATTCTAACTGGAACTGATGCTGAGTCTGACGACAGCGACACAGAAGAGGAAGCGGTGCTCTGTTTACCTCTGAGAGGTCGTGGAGTTGCTCAGAAGTGACACAGAGGAAGAAGAATTGAATGGATTTAGTGATTTGGAGTGAGATGGAGAGTTTGGTAAACTTGTTCTGTTGTTTATGTTATATTTATCTGAAGAACTGTTCATATGTGACGTTAACAGTCTGTTGTTCTCTCTTCTATTGTTTTTACTAGAACTTGCCTTTCAAGATGAAATGCCGCTTCATTATGCATTTTTTGGCTGGTGTGACTTATACTCCAGAGTGACTTAAAAATACGGTGAATATTTTGGGAAGAATTAACTGAATCAACCCTGTGTATCTGTCAAAAAATATAGGTAGAGACTGGAAAGTGAACTTGTGCCGACTGGTGCTGTCTGTTATTCTGACCTTTAAGTGTTTGTCTTAACCTGCTCTACGTGATCCTCGAGTTTTTAATTCACTATTTTGTCCCTAAAACGAGATATGAACAGATAATAACAGATAATAACAATAACAGAGCATTTAGGGGCCTTCTGTCCCCGAGGCTCTAAACATGCATATATGAGTCTCCACTCCAAACATCTCCCGCTAGTTTAATAGACTTCAGTAATAATCCTCCTTATCGTAAACAACTAGAGGATGTTAGATTGAGGGTAGTTTTCTTCTCCCTTTAGACTTTTGACCAGTTAACAGAATTCAGTTTCATTTTGCGATAAAAACGATAAAAATAACCACCCTGATGACGATTCTGCTGATCCCAGATTCTGAAGCTCAGGTCTTGTGCTGTTCGGTTGTGTTTGGGTTCATATCCAGCTCTGTGGAGAGGCGAGGAGCAAAGTGATCATGTGACTCAGATCTGGTACAGACAGAAAACACAGAATCACACAGCGACATGAGTTAGCCAGTCGTTAGCGTTAGCATTAGCTCTGTATCCAGTTCCATTGAGATGAGCTCCCAGGTCCTCTCTGATCACACACACACCGTCAAGAAGGATTGTGCTGTGGTGTTCAAACCAGGTCGACATGAGGACTAAACAAGGGTTAGACCAGGACAGGTCTAAACCAGGTCTAAACCAGGACTAAACCAGGTCTAAACCAGGTCTAAACCAAGACTAAACCAGGTCTAAACCAGGACTAAACCAGGTCTAAACCAGGTCTAAACCAGGACTAAACCAGGACTAAACCAAAACCAGGACTAAACCAAGGACTAAACCAGGTCTAAACCAAGACTAAACCAGGTCTAAACCAGGACTAAACCAGGTCTAAACCAAGACTAAACCAGGTCTAAACCAGGACTAAACCAGGTCTAAACCAAACCAGGACTAAAACCAGGTCTACATGAAGGACTAAACAAGGGTTAGACCAAGAACCAGGTCTAAACCAAGACTAAACCAGTCTAAAACCAAGACTAAACCAGGTCTAAACCAGGTCTAAACCAGGTCTAAACCAGGACTAAACCAGGTCTTAAACCAGGTCTAAACCAAGGACTAAACCAGGTCTAAACCAGGTCTAAACCAGGAAACTAAACCAGGTCTAAACCAAGACTAAACCAGGTCTAAACCAGGTCTTAACCAGGTCTAAACCAAGTCTAAACCAAGTTTAGACCAAGACGCAAACATGTCAAAATATCCAGGCTTAAACCAGGTCTAAATGAGTTCTGAAACACAAATTAAACCAGGGTTGAACAAAGTCTAAAACATGAATAAACCAAGACTCAACAAATTGTTTTAGTACACTCAAACTCAAAATAATTCCACATCAAAAATATTGCGCAACAAAAAGTACTGTCCCTGAATCCAGTGAATCAAAAAGAATGGTATCAATTAAAAACTCTAATTATACATTTTCCATTAAAGGTCCTACATTATTCATTACTGACTCTTGTTACCTCCTCAGAAACAGACCTGGAGTTGTGTTTTACTTCATTCACACATGTTTGAGTATCTCTTTATTATTAGTCTGTCTACATCTTCAAAACTCAAAATGCTCTGTCCCACCTTGTGATGTCATGAAGTGGTAGTTTTCAGGTTAACAACTTTCACCTTTTGTTCAGCTATGACTGGCAATGCTAGAGCTGAAATGATCTATATCAGGGGTGTCAAACTCATTTTGGTCCGGGGCCGTATCCAACCTACTTTGATCCCAAAGGGGCCGAATCAAAAAACTCATGTCATATAAACCCCAAAAATAACAATAAATTCTAATATTTGTGCAGAGAAACACAAATCTATTACAGAAATCTTTTTTAATTGATGAACTCTTTCTTTTACAAAATACTATAATATTATGAACAACCTGAAACTTGAAACCTGAAAAATGTAATTTCAACACAAAGTTTTAACATCAACTTGTATGTAAACAGGAATAAGTCAATTTTTCTTGTAAAATTCTGCACTCTGCTCCACTTTTCTCATTTTGGACATTTTGCTGATGAGGGTGTCACGGTCAAAACGATCGTCCTTTAAGAGCGTTTGGAAAGAGACAAGTCTTCATTTGTGCTGCTCTGGTGGGAGGGGCCACGTACAGAGACGCTGGAGACGATGCTGTGATAAACACCACAGAAAATTTACAATATTTTAATAGAAAATATGATTAAAATATTTTAGGCGAAAATCAGCCGAGGGCCAGATTAAAGGTCTTGGAGGGCCGGATCTGGCCCCGGGCCGTATGTTTGACACCTGTGATCTATATGATTCTAGTGAAGGTGTATGGAGTTTAAAAACACAGTGGAGCAAAACACAACTCCAGGTCTGTCTGTGATGAGGAAACAACATTAGAACATACATCAATTAAAAAATAGTGTAATATAAGTCCTTAAAAAAACAAAACAGCAGATAGTCAGAGAGGACCTGTTGAACATTACCTTTAACATGCACTGTCTATTTTCCGACTGGCCAACCTTAGCTCATGAGACCTCCCCTTTAAGAGAGAGTGGTGCTGGTACCACTGTTGTTTTGTATTAAAAACGTGAGGACATTTATCAGTTCTTTAGAGTCTGTGGAGAGGCAGGACTTTGGCTCCTGGGGTCCCAAAAAACAAGCGTCACATGAATCGATCCGTGACTCAAACACTGAGTTGGAAGTAGAAGTTAGCGGTTCAATTCCTGCAATTCCTGTATACCATCGTTACCCTTTGGCAAGACACTTAAACCAGCTTTTCTATGTTTGAAAATGTTTGTGTGTGAATTAGAGCTGTAGGATTCATTTCAATCCAATAAAAAAACACTGCATTTTTAAAAAGGTGTACTATGTAACTTTTTGGCTGTGGGTCCGTTACCTCTTTGTTTCTATGGAGATGTGTTTGCTCTGAGTATAATGGTCCACAATATGACATTAATCAACTCTACTTTACATTTATTCAGTTTCAGGTGGTTTTATAGCTCAAAAATACTTTGAAAAACAGACATTCTGACGTGAGCGGGGTCGCCTCTCCACAGATCTGATCTGTAACTTGGTCTGGTTTTTCTTCATGAAGAGAGAAAGGTTTAATGCCATACTGTGAAACATTCCAGATAAAGCAATAACACTTCCACAGAAAAAAAAAAGCAAAAAAAAAAAAAAAGCAGTTTTACAGACCCAGGCTACCAGAAAAGTTACACAATAAATCTTTAAGTACCATAAAGTACTGCCACGAATGTGAACATTGAACAGAATCCTCTTATTAAAACATAAATCACAATCATTATGTCAGAAAAATATATAAGATAAGATATTTTTTCCCCAAATCATTCAGCCTTAATGCAAAGATGGAAACAGTGTAATCTCTTGTTTTTAAAATGGCAGATTTCTTCTTACAAAATGGAGTTGTACAAATGTTTTTCACAGTGTTTTTGTTCCACCTAAAGTTTAAATCTTTTGTTTTCATCCTGGGTTTCAGATGATGTCACAACATTCTATAGATGCATCACGAATTTCGGACTTTCGGTCATTGCACAATAAAGTGAGCATCAAACTGCCATGTTTGTTTTCCCAGTGGGATGCGTCTATTGACAAAGTCAGTCTTTTCTAGTCTTTTGAACCATATCACTTTTGTTTCTGGTTCTGATATTGTCATATTTTAGTTTTGGGATTCGGACATCGTAATTGTGTGGTTGTTGGATGTTCTAACAGCGGAAAATGGCTTGAGAAATGGGCTTTGGAAGTTTGCGAACTTCATAAATGCAAAAGGGAATCAGATGTGTGTGACTGCAAACCTCTGTTCAAAATGTTTCCCCTCCCAACGGAATTGAAAAATAGTGAAAGGTGAAGGTGATGGGCAGTATTGATCCACAGGGAAGATGAAAAAGGAAACCTTTGACTGTCTAAATCATCCCGAGTTTGCAGCCAACATTTTGTATGTGGAGCGTCATTAAAGCAGGATCCCATTTGTTAAGTGAGAGGTGCAGAAGACAAACAGACTGAGCTGCACTTTCTTGTTCTTGTGGTTTTACAGCAACATCACGTCTTGGTCACTTTGCAGTGGAAGGTGTTTCTTGGTGAACAGTTGGTGCCTTTCGCTTTGACGTTGACTTTTTAAATTCATAACCAAGGTGGAGCGAGGAGTCGGGGTTTTGCTTTGTTGTTGCTCCACATACAAAATGTTCGCTGCAAACTCGGGATGTTTTAAGGCAGTTAAAGGTTTCCTTTTTCATCCTTCCTGTGGATCAATACTGCCCATCACCTTCACCTTTCACTATTTTTCAATTCCACTGAGAAGGGAAACTGAACGGAGGTTTGAAGTCACACACATCTGATTCCCTTTTGCAGTTATGGAGTTCACAAACAAATTTCTTGAGCCGTTTTCCGCTGTTAGGATCCAACAACCACACAATTATGATGCCCGAATCCCAAAACTAAAATATGACAATATCAGAAATAGAAACACAAGCGAAATGTTTCAAAAGACTAGAAAAGACTGACTTTGTCAATAGACGCATCCCACTGGGAAAACAAACATGGAGGTTTGATGCTCACTTTTTCAGAAAATCCTTCCCAGTATGAATTGCACAGTGACCGGAATTCCGAAATTCGTGATGTATCTATAGACCAGTAATATTTAACACAGATGGGGGCAGTTAAATGAATATTATGCTGATTTCTGTTGTCATTGATACTTTGCAGCTGACATCATCCATATTCCCTGGAGGTGTGATGTTAACTGGAGGCTCTGCTCTGTCTAACACAATGTATTTTGGTACAAATTGACCAGAAAGAGCTGATGTGGTTGGGACTACAGCAGGTGAGCTGATTTGTGCTGTTAAACAAGTCTCTCATGCATAAAATTATAGTCACTTAGTTAGTCACTCTCATCTTTTAGTTGAAAATCAAACTCTTAAACCGCACCATGAACGCTCATACTGATCACACGCTCCTGAAAATGTGTTGTTCTTTTTTGTATTTACTCTCCAGTTTTCAGACAATCTAAACTTTTGAAGATGTCACTGCAAAGTATCAATACACTGAGTTCTTGGGTCTAGTCACTGATAGAAATGATCAGGTTCAACATTTTTGAATTTAGCTTTTGGAGATTTCATGGTAAATCACAATGTAACCAATAATGAAATCTCTTGCCCCCATCTGAGAGAATGACACCATCACATCCTAGAATCTGATAGTGGTATTTTTATATATAAAACAGGTTTAAAAGTGTAAAGTACAATCTGAATTTGAAATTAAAATACACCAAAAAATGAAATTATGAATATATTTGGTTTTCATGTTTAAATTTGCCACTGGTATGAATAAACCTGCCACATTTCACTTTGTTTTATTGCATTAAAATTGTAAAATATGTTTCTCAAAATGCAGAAGGACATGAGTCTCAGTTCTAGGTCTCTCTTGATAAAAGTGTATATGACAGGTTTTCACGTTTTTAAAAATTCTGACCTGGTTTAGTGGGATTGTACCTGTGGTCAATATTTATCATATTTTTACTTCAGTTAAGTGTCCGTTTGTGAAAGGAAGTTGAGAAGAAAGTATAACTACACAGGAAGTAGGGCTGAGATCTAAAACAGAATCCTTTTACCTACCGTATTTTCCACACTATAGGACGCACTTAAAAGCCTTTAATATCATCAGAAAACGACTGCGGGCTTTATAATCCAGAGAACCTTTTATATGAATTTGTACGGGTGTCTTAGTACGACTTTAGTAAACTACAAAGCCGCACCACTTGTAGCATTACGGCTACTGTAGTCAGGAGCATCGAGGAGTAATACATACTGTGATTCCTTTTAATATCAAAATGCACCTGTCAAGAGACAAGCTTACAACGCCCACTTTAAACTCAAAGCTGTTATAAAGTGAAACTGTGAGCTGCGTGGGAAGAAGACACCAAGACAGGGAGACAGCGCCAAGCGATCTGCCAATGGATCGTGGACGCCTGGGCTAAGGATCAGTATCAACTGTGGTCTGAGCTTTCACCAAGACCAGAATCATCACTGAACTGCAGGTAACAGTAACCAACACTGACTCTGATAATGACGAGAGGGATGTGGACGTGCTGGACGCTGTAATCACCCAACTGTTTGAACAATTATGAGTTATTGTGAAAACACTAACAATTTATTGCTCTCAGACAGTATTTTTTTTACGCATTACAATTGAACAAAGTTGAGAGTTATTGTGAACGCGTTAAATAAAGTTTGACTCACTTATCTAGCTGTTGTGTTTCGTTTAATGCGCCTTATAGTCCGGTGCTGTTTATTTGTGAAAAAAGTTTGAAAATAGATCATTTAATGACATATAGTGCAGAAAATACGGTATGTCATCAACATAGAAAACTCCATCCAAAACACAGAGATTATTTACGCAGAGGAAGGCGTTTTTTCTGACAGTTTAAACCTTAATTTAAAAAAAATAAAGGCATTGTCATTTATTTTTATTAGTCTAATCATAACTATTGTGTAATTTAGACAAGTTTTGGCCCTTGTTAAATTATGGTTGGTAGGTAAAAAAATATCTTTCTGTCCATTTAAAAATACATTTAAAGCTACCATATGCACGTTTTTTCACCAGTAGATGGCAGATGTGAATCCTGTACATGTTATTACAGATGGTAGCTTTAACTAAACAAAGGTGATGTCATTTATTTTTATTAGTGTTATCATAAATATTGTGCTGCTAGGTAACAGTGATGGAATTACCTCTATGTATGGCACATTTGCCTGTGTCCAACCAGAAAGTAAAATGATACTTCTCAAAAATTTTAAAAACTAAAAGAATTATGTGAGATTTTTTTTGTAAAACCTTGAGTACACTGACGTTAACTATCTTCAGTGGTGAAACATAACAAAATAAAAGTTAAGTACTGTACTTAAGTAGTAGTAATGTGGGTACTTTTTACTTTTACTTCATTACATTTGAGTGCAGGTATCTGTACTTTCTACTACACTACATTTTTGAACAGGACTGAAAAGTGAAAGTATTTTTTTACTCTTGTTTGAAAAGGCTGAGGGTTTTAAACATGTCCATAGTTTGACCAAACAAAAATATACAAATAAAAACAGCTAAAAATATATAGATTCAATTGTTTCAGATGAAAAAAAAAAAAAAACAGAAATCATTATCAAAATCTCTACATTTGAAGCTTTGTAAGACCTCAAAATACTTTTACTCTTTAAGTACATTATTAAACAGGTACTTTAATACTTTTACTTAAGTATTTTTAGTTATTTTTTTGCTCCAATACCTGTACTTTCACTTAAGTACTAAAAGTAATTGAGTACTTCTTCCACCGCTGAATGTTTTAATGAAATGAGTAACAAACCTGTCATGTCACTTCTAACCTGTCATATGCACTTTAAACAGAAGACTGATTTCTTTCTTAGTTAAACACAGTTTTCTTTCCCACCTGACATGTTTTGGACCCCAGGCCTCAGTCGCACCTTTAGCTCTTTGAAATGACACTTCTGTTCTGTGTGTGACCACCAGGGGGCAGTGCTGCTCCACCACTCAGCACAGGTCTGATACATTCCTTCACAACCCCCTTTTCTCTCTTTCTTTTTCTCTCCTCCTCCTCTGTAAATATCCGTTTTACATTTTTCCACCTGGACTTTCCAATTTCCGTGCTCATTTTTAAGTCTGAAAATGATTTTGGTTTGGTTTGCTGGGAGAAAATCCACATGCAACTTGGAGACTTGAACCGGTGACCTTTTGGTAGTAGTGCTCCTCCATTTAAAATCATTGTAATCCACCACTGAATGACGGCAAGCGCTTTGACATGCACTACACCTAAGCATGTTGCACTGACATTTCTAACTCTATATTCAAACTTTTGTCGAAAATCCATTCTCAAAATGTTTAATTCATTTAAAAACATTTAAAGCCATCTGAAGTTGTGATTTTTCCAGAAATATTCAAAATCCAAAAACAAAAAAAAAATCCAAAATTCGTCCAATCACACGGCGCTGGTGAGCTCTCTGGAGGCGGAGCTAGTGCTGGTCAGTTCCCTGTGGGCGGGGCCGTAGCTGATGATTGACAGCTCCGGCTCCAGTTCCGTCTCGGGTTCGGTTTCCGAGAGAACGCCGATGTTTTGACATTCCGAAACGCTGACGCCCCCGAACTGGGTCCCGTCATCCGTGGTGTCCTCGGGATCCAACGCCAGCCGCCCGTTATTCCGCCCGTTCCTGCAGTTACTATTACGGTCCACCCCGCCTTCGTGCCCATGAGCAAGGGCGTGACGGAGTGCGACGGGCAAGGGGGCGGGACCAGGAGCGTCTTTCCCCCCGCGCTGTTGGCTCCCGCTCGGTACCGGCAGCGGATGTAGTTGGAGAAAGCTCTTCGGTAGGTCTTGTTGAAGAGGGTGTAGACCAGAGGGTTGACCCCGGAGGAGATGTAGCCCACCCACACGAAGACGTTGAGGAGGTCGTGGAGGAGAGACTCGTCGCACGAATCCCGACACAAAACTGAAGTGACGTTTGTGATGAAGAACGGACACCACATGATGAGGAAGAGGAAGAAGACTATCCCCAGCACCTGGAACAAACAACAAAAGAACACACATAAAAACATGGAGGAGCAGAGTCATGAAAGGAACTGATACTTTGCTGTGACATCATACTGGGGGTGCTCTGCATGAATCTCTATGGTGGTGTTTAGTTACCATGGTGAGTTTTAAAGGTGTAATGTGTAATTTTTCTGATGGAAAAGTGGCTCCATCCTTGTCTCCATGGAGATATTACTGTTTTGTTTTGTTTATTCCACAGTATGGAAATAAACTTGGCAAATACAACAGACAGGTTAATGGTCAGATCTATGGAGAAGCGAGTCTGCACATCGTAACAGTTCAATTTTTTTTAATGTATTTTGAGCTATAAAATATCTGAAATTGAGTGAATGCAAGAGAGATATGTATAATGCGCTACTGTGGAACATTCCAAGAAAACAAAAGGGTTCCCACTCTTTTTCACTGACAAAATTTGACTTTTTCGTGACCTAAAGTGAATTTTGCATGACTTTACAGCACCTACATGTGTAGAATTGGACATACTTTTAGGGTTAAATATGAAATGTTAACCCTTTCCAATCTCTTTATCATTCGTTCATTTTTTTTTTCCAATATAAAACCAAAAATAAGAAAATGAAAAACAACAACTGTTTTCTTCATTATTTGCTTCCAAAACCAAAATGAAAAAACGGATAATGATTTGTTTTTTTCAGTTTTTGATTTTGTGTTTAAATGAATAATGGAAAAAAAGGGATAACAACCCGTTTACGTGACTTAAACTGCAATGCTGGACTTTTGCGTCGCACATGGACTGAACCAGGACTGAACCAGGTCCAGGGACCAGACCGGATCCAGACCGGGACTGAGACCAGGACTTAGATAGGGACTAGACCAGGACTGAGAACGAGACCAAGACCAGGACTGAGACCAGGACTGAAAACGGTTTAGTCCTGGTTTAGTCCTGGTTTAGTCCTGGTTCAGTCCTGGTTTAGTCCTGGTTCAGTCCTGGTTAAGTCCTGGTTTAGTCCTGGTTCAGTCCTAGTTTAGTCCTGGTTCAGTCCTGGTTAAGTCCTGGTTTAGTCCTGGTTCAGTCCTGGTTTAGTCCTGGTTCAGTCCTGGTTAAGTCCTGGTTTAGTCCTGGTTTAGTCCTGGTTTAATCCTGGTTAAGTCCTGGTTTAGTCCTGGTCAGTCCTGGTTAAGTCCTGGTTTAGTCCTGGTTCAGTCCTGCTTTAGTCCTGGTTTAGTCCTGGTTAAGTCCTGGTTTAGTCCTGGTTCAGTCCTGGTTTAGTCCTGGTTTAGTCCTGGTTAAGTCCTGGTTTAGTCCTGGTTCAGTCCGTAAGCGGCACAAAAGGGAACGGGAAACAGCCGTTATCCATTTTTCCATTATAATGAATAAAACTGTTGTTTTTTTTCATTTTCATATTTTTGGTTTTATATTGAAAAATTTATGAACGAATGATACACAGATTCTTTCCACTCATCTTATGGTTTTGTATTTTTTTTAATATTCAAAATACTGTCTGTGCATTTATTGTCGTCTCTTTTAAACAAAAGGTGCAGACATTTGGAAATAATCATAATAGCCAAATGATAACTTAACAGAACACATGAGAGAGATATGAGAGAGATTCCATGACTTTTCCAAAACTTTCATTGAGTTTACAAAATTCCATGACTTTCCATGACTGTGGGAATCCTGCAAGAAGTAACATCTCCATGGAGACAAACATCTTAGAAGTTACATACTGCAGCTCTGAGATCCTGAATGAATCCTGAAAGTCTGAAAAATACAACATTGATTTAAGAGCCTGTGATCAGTCCCAGTGTTCATTGTCCTGTTTAAGAGTTTGATTTTCAGCAGAAAGGTGAGAGTGACTAACTGAAAAACTCAACTGGAGCTCAGATTCAAGTCTAGCAGGCCTCAGATAGAGCAGTGCTTTCAGTTAGCATCACACCCCCAGGGAATGTTGACAATGACATCAGTTGCAAAGTATCAGTATTCACAACAAACACCAAATGTGTCTGGTGCTCGTCTCATTTTTAAAGTTCGAAATGGTTCTTGATTCTCCACGTTTAATGGATTTTATATGTAAAATCCTTTGGATCATTGGAATAAGCAGAGCGCAGAAACAAAAGGAGGCTGCAGTGTTCAAATGTACCAGGAGTGAATGTAACCAAACGCTTCAGTCGGCCAGAGGCACAAAAACAGAACACGCTGCCAGATCAAAAATGAAATATGCTGCCAGATCAAAAACTCTGGCAACTACTCAACCTTTTTATTGTTTGTTTTATTGTTTTTAAAGCTTTGAATGGGCTGTCCCCACAGTACATCTCAGACCTCATCCAGATTTACACCCCTGTGGGACTTTCCAACCACCCGAAGAGGGCAAGACACCTTTTTTCTGGTTGAGAACCAGTTCTAGATTTACCGCTCAGTCTACTCTCCTCCCCTCACCTATGGTCATGAGCTCTAGGTAATGACCGAAAGGACAAGATCGCAGATACAAGCGGCCGAATGATATGCCTCCGCAGGGTGTATGGGTGCTCCCTTAGACATAGGGTGAGGAGCTCAGTCACAGGGGAGGAGCTCGTAGTAGAGCCGCTGCTCCTCCCTGTTGAGAGGAGCCAGCTGAGGTGGCTCGGGCATCTGTTCCGGAAGCCTCCTGGATGCCCTGGAGAGGTGTTCCGGGCATACCTCACCGGGAGGAGACCCCGGGGAAGACCCAGGACATGCTGGAGGGACTATGTCTCTGGGCTGGCCTGGGAACACCTTGGAGTCCCCCTGGGGGAGCTGGAGAAAATGTGTGGGGTGTGTGTGGTGAAAGAAGTCTGTGAGTTTCGGTTTAGACTGCTGCCCCCATGACCTGGCCCTAGATAAGTGGAAGAAAATGGAAGGATGGTTTTTCTTTTATTTGATTTGACTGGTTTTATTGTTTTAGGACTGCTATGACCAAATTTTAGCAGTTTACCTTTTTGTTGTTTTCATTTCATGATCTCTGTGCAGCACTTTGGAAACTTTTTGTTTGAAAAATGGGATATATATATCCCATTTTTCAAACAAAGCAGTTATATAAAAGCATATATATATATATATATATATATATATATATATATATATATATATATATATATATATATATATATATATATATATATATATATATATATGTGTGTGTATATGTATATATGTATATGTATATGTATATATATATATATATATATATATATATATATATATTAGTGGATAGTATAGTATACTTGATATAGTGGATTTGGATTTGAACCTTTAACCCTCCGTCTCTCCCTCCTTCCTCTCACCTCTTTGTTTTTCCTTGTCTCTCTCTCTTTCTCGCTTACCTTGGATGTCCTCTTCTCGTTGTCTCGTTGGCATCGAGCCCTTGCGTCCACTGCTGCTCTTCCTCCCTCCCTCTCCCCTCTCGCCCTAAACACTCTCTTTCCCTTCCTCCTCTTGCTCTTCCTCTTCCTCTCTCTCTCTCTCCCTCTCACCTTGGACACGTTCTTCTCATTCTTGATTGCCTGCATTATGCCCTCTCTCCTCCATCTCTTTCCTCATGGATGCCCTCTTGCCCTCTCTTCCTCTTGTTCTTTTCTCAATCTCTCTTCTCTCTCCCTCTATCTCTTTCCTCCCTACCTCTCTCTCCCCGTCTATCCCTCACACTTCTAACTCTATATTCAAATCTATTCTCAAAATGTTTAATTCATTTAAAAACATTTAAAGTTATCTGCAGTTGTGATTTACCCAAAAATATTCAAAATCCAAAAAAGAAAATCCAAAATTCATCCAATCACATGAGCTGGTGAGCTCTCTGGAGGCGGAGCTAGAGCTGGTCAGTTCCCAGTTCCCAGATCACCTCCAGTCCCGTCTCAGGTTCAGTTTCGGAGACAATGCTGGTCTTTTGACATTCCGAAACGCTGACGCCCCCGAACTTAGTCCCGTCATACGTGGTGTCCTTGGGATTCAACGCCAACCGTTACTATTATGTTCCACCCTCGCCTTTGTGCCCATGAGCAAGGGTGTGGCAGCAACTGGGAAGTGGGCCGGATCATAAGCGTCTTTCCCCCAACACTACTGGCTCCCGCTCGGTCGCCTTGATTGCCTGCATCACGCACTCTTGCCTTTCTTCTCCCTCGCTCCCCCTCTCTCCTTAAATGCCCTCTTACCCCTCTGACCCCCCCCCCCCCCCCCGCCCTCCCCCCTCTCACCTTGGACGCCCTCTTCTCGTTCTTGATGGCCTGCATCATGCCCTTGCGGCCGCTGCCCCCCTCGCTGCTGCTGCCCCGCGGGTGCCCCGTGGCGGGCGAGGAGAGCTGGGACGCCCCCTCTGAGGACGGGAGGACGCTGATGCTGTCTGCCACCGAGATGCTCCTCAGGATACTGCCCCCATCCGCCCCCCGCAGGCAGCCCAGGGTATTACGCCGACTCTGGGGCAAAGGCCTCAGATCTGACACAACACACAGACAAAGAGAGATGAGAGAAAGACATGAAACTGGCAATTAATGAAGCTGTAGCTGTTTTTTTTTGTTTTTTTTCCATGCATTTGATCAGATATATTGGATAAGCAGTTCTTGAGATCAAAATAAGTCTGCAGTTGTCTGAATCTAAAAGGCACTAACTTTATCTAAGTCATCAACACAGAAAACACCAAAATCCAGAGACAATTCAGTCACATATTTTTCTTAGCTTAGACTTAGACTTGGACAAACATTATAGATCCACAAGGGAAATGATATGGACACAGTCGCTCACACATTATAATATATTACAATAACAATGAGGAAAAAGTGTAAATGGTCATAAGAAATTTTGAATAAGTAGCAAAAAAGAGCAAGAAACTGGTGTCAAATAAGGAGTAATTATATAAATGTAAATGTACAAGTCAAAATAAAACATAAAAGTATAGTAATTTCTCGGGAGTTGTAGGGAGTATTACCTGTTCCCTAAGGGAGAGTTGTTGTACAGTTGTAGGGAGTATTATCTGTTACATAAAGGGTGAGTTGTTGTACAGTTGTAGGGAGTATTATCTGTTACATAAGGGGAGTTGTTGTACAGTTGTAGGGAGTATTATCTGTTACATAAGGTGAGTTGTTGTACAGTTGTAGGGAGTATTATCTGTTACATAAGGGTGAGTTGTTGTACAGTTGTAGGGAGTATTATCTGTTACATAAGGGTGAGTTGTTGTACAGTTGTAGGGAGTATTATCTGTTACATAAGGTGAGTTGTTGTACAGTTGTAGGGAGTATTATCTGTTACATAAGGGTGAGTTGTTGTACAGTTGTAGGGAGTATTATCTGTTACATAAGGGTGAGTTGTTGTACAGTTGTAGGGAGTATTATCTGTTACATAAGGGAGAGTTGTTGTACAGTTGTAGGGAGTATTATCTGTTACATAAGGGTGAGTTGTTGTACAGTTGTAGGGAGTATTATCTGTTACATAAGGGTGAGTTGTTGTACAGTTGTAGGGAGTATTATCTGTTACATAAAAGTGTGAGTTGTACAGTTGTAGGGAGTATTATCCGTTACATAAGGGAGTTGTTGTACAGTTGTAGGGAGTATTATCTGTTACATAAGGGTGGAGTTGTTGTACAGTTGTAGGGAGTATTATCTGTTACATAAGGGTGAGTTGTTGTACAGTTGTAGGGAGTATTATCTGTTACATAAGGTGAGTTGTTGTACAGTTGTAGGGAGTATTATCTGTTCCATAAGGGTGAGTTGTTGTACAGTTGTAGGGAGTATTATCTGTTACATAAGGGTGAGTTGTTGTACAGTTGTAGGGAGTATTATCTGTTACATAAGGAGGAGTTGTTGTACAGTTGTAGGGAGTATTATCTGTTACATAAGGGTGAGTTGTTGTACAGTTGTAGGGAGTATTATCTGTTACATAAGGGGTGAGTTGTTGTACAGTTTGTAGGGAGTATTATCTGTTACATAAGGGTGAGTTGTTGTACAGTTGTAGGGAGTATTATCTGTTACATAAAGGGTGAGTTGTTGTACAGTTGTAGGGAGTATTATCTGTTACATAAGGGTGAGTTGTTGTACAGTTGTAGGGAGTATTATCTGTTACATAAGGGTGAGTTGTTGTACAGTTGTAGGGAGTATTATCTGTTACATAAGGGTGAGTTGTTGTACAGTTGTAGGGAGTATTATCTGTTACATAAGGGGGAGTTGTTGTACAGTTGTAGGGAGTATTATCTGTTACATAAGGGTGAGTTGTTGTACAGTTGTAGGGAGTATTATCTGTTACATAAGGGTGAGTTGTTGTACAGTTGTAGGGAGTATTATCTGTTACATAAGGGTGAGTTGTTGTACAGTTGTAGGGAGTATTATCTGTTACATGAGGATGAGTTGTTGTACAGTTGTAGGGAGTATTATCTGTTCCATAAGGGTGAGTTGTTGTACAGTTGTAGGGAGTATTATCTGTTACATAAGGGTGAGTTGTTGTACAGTTGTAGGGAGTATTATCTGTTCATAAGGGTGAGTTGTTGTACAGTTGTAGGGAGTATTATCTATTCATTACGGTGAGTTGTTGTACAGTTGTAGGGAGTATTATCTGTTCCATCAGGGTGAGTTGTTGTACAGTTGTAGGGAGTATTATCTGTTACATAAGGGGGAGTTGTTGTACAGTTGTAGGGAGTATTATCTGTTCCATAAGGGGGAGTTGTTGTACAGTTGTAGGGAGTATTATCTGTTACATAAGGGGGAGTTGTTGTAATAATAACTAGTTCTGGGACAGTCAGTGTAGACATTTCTACTATCAATAAAATGCCTATGAGTTTGTTTGTTGTTTTTTTTACAGAGTTTCTCTAAAATCCCTGACTGGTGGCAGATCAGTGGACAGGGAGCTGTGTTCACTGGACGACTCCTCATCGTGTTTACAAAGGTGCAACTGTGTGTGTCGATGCTAATGTTCATCTCCTGTTTTCACCTCCAGCAGAACACACCCACTGCTCTGTGCGCACTTCATTCTCCGATTTTATGTATGTCATAGGTTAAATAAAATAAATAAAAATTGGTATAAATAAAAATGTAAAAAAATCCATGGCTCCTTAGAGTGATCTGCAGCTATCCATCGAAGGATCCAACAGCCGTATGACTCTTTCTTTATACTCACAGTCAGCAGACTTGTTCCTTTCATTAAGTTGTTTTAGAGCTTCAGGATAGAGTTTAAAGTCCTTTGATTGATTTATAAAACTCTTAACGGTCTTAGTCATATTTATTTATCTGATCAGCTATGATCATATGAGCCCTCTCGGACTCTCAGGTCCTCAGGTCTCATTTTTTAACTGTCCCAAGAGTCTAAATTAAAACTCATGGTGAGGCGACATTCAGTCAACTGAAGGAGCTGAGGTCCGCTGCGTCTCTTTTTAATTTAGCTTTTAATTGAAACTATACTTGTTTTAAATGAAATTATTATTGTTATTATTATTATTTTACTTAGTCTCCATCCTATTTTAGCTCTCCATTTTTTTTACTATAAACTTTAGGAGTTTTATGTCTCATGTTTATGTCTAAAGGGCTGTATGTATGAATGAAACAATGAGGTGTTTTTTTTCTGCTGCATGTGAAGCACTTTGGGCTACATTTCAAATGTATGAAAAGTGCTTTACAAATAAAGTTTACTGTATTTTCATAGGGCGCGCTCTTAAGCCTCCAACCCCATCAAAAAATGACTGCGCGCCCCACAATCCAGAGCGCCCTATACATGAATCCACTCGGATGTCCAAGCACGACTTCAGAGGATCAAACAGTAAAAGCGAGTGCAATGTGCCACTTCTAGACACAAGTGAACAACTGAGTCACTGCGAACACACCGACAATCCAGCGACCCAGACAGCACCCTCCCTACACGCCACAACTGAACAAAGCCCAGAGTCACCGTGAACGCACCAAACAAAGTCCCACTGACCCATCCAACTGTTGTTTTTCATTTAAAGTCTGGTGTGGTTTATTTGTGAAAAAAGTTTGAGAATAGACCATTTTATGACAGTGCACCTTATAATCCAGAGCGCCCTATAGTGGAGAAAATACAGTAATTGATTGATTGATTGATGAATATTGCATTTTAAAATGTGATGATCTACATAATGATTTACGGTCAGGCCCATCAACAGAAATCTGGGGGCCTGGGGCAAGAATTCTCACACGGGACCCCCCAAAATATTAATTAATAGGCAGAGGTTCCAAATTTGGGCCCTTAAAGGTTGTATGGAGGATTTTTTTTGGTTTCAAATTGTCAATGATAGATTATAGAGATGCAGTAGACCAAAAAAAAGAGAATAAAAATTCATCAACTCTGGACGTGGTGGGGCTAAACATTTGCCAATAGATAACGACACTGCCTCGTTATCTGTTAGCTGACAGGCTGTCAATCAAACTCCCTACGTTTCTAGTGTAACTGACTTGCCTGCGCACCGCCGGTACGTGGTTTACGTACGACTGTCACGCAGTCCACAGACGCAAGACCGCACAGACGCTGTTTACTCCACCAACGCAACAGTTCTTAGCGGCTTTTTTTGACCTATATCTTCCTCGCAGTTCGCACAAAGTTTGTTGCAATGGCGACAAGAATCCAGGAGCAGTTAGCCGCAAAAGAAAGTCCGTTTTTGAGGTCGCTGAAAGAAGAAGACAAGGGGAAAAGCAGCGAAGCCAAACTAAGGTGATTCTTGAAGATTCATTCCAGCGATGGCGCAACTGAAGCAGACGCAGGGTCTAAAGACTGACGCACTGGTCGCCAAATTACTCCTGGACAGGTCACTTCTGCTTATTATGAAAACGTACTTTATTTCCAAGAGCTAGACAAACGTTTTTCAGGACACGAAAGCGATATCCTATGTCTGAAAACGTTAATTTTCAATGCAAAGAAAGAGTCCGCTTGCTGCTGCGTGTTGTAGCTAGTTCATTCGCACTGAATCTCCGCGCAACCTTCTCTGCACCCCTTTCCTGCTCCTGTCCCCGCTGCCCGATCCGCTCTTCCCCCTGCTCCTCACTTCTCCGTCTTGCCTAACCAACACTGTAGTTAGTTGTTTACAAGTCATGTGCAGCACCGGCTGTAAACAAACCTGTTTCTGGCGTAAGGAGGAGGCGGGAGGAGGCGTTTCTACGTAGGAGCTGTAGGGGAGGGGGGTGGTTTCACGCATGCGCAACATTTGAAAAAGGACAAACAGTCGCTGGATTTCTCGTTCCTTGGAAAATCCTCTATACAACCTTTAAGACAACAGACCCCTTCACATTTTTCTATATCAGTTTTCCACCTTCAAGACTCTCAAAGCTCTTTTACATCAAGGAACCACTCTCCCATTCACACACCGGCGTACGCAGACACTAGGGGGCGAGGGGGTGGTTAAGTGTCTTGCCTAAGCACACAACAACAGCATTCATCTGTGGGGAATGAAATCACACTGCCAACCTGTGGGCCAATGGACAAACAGTCTACCAACGGAGCTACTGTCCCCCCTTTCAGCATACACAAGCACAATATGTCTTCTTTAAATATTCATTAGGCTCCAAAATTCACATTAGTACAAACTCAAAAAGATATATGTCTGTGAAAAGGGGCAATGTAAGATTCATTTGCATATACAGGTTCTTTCAATCCTGCACTTTACTTTGAATTCACGTACCAGTACTAGTGTTTTGGAGAAGGTCACATATGCCCACAGCTGAACACGAAATACAAAAGTTTCCTCTGGTGCCGTGAAACCTTGAAATCCCTCCTTACCCCGAGAAACTCTGCACCCATGGGTGACACAGCGCCGATGGGTGAGTCTGGGCGATCGTGTTAACAAAGACTTTGACCTTTTACAGTGATGCAAACAAGGCACCAAAACGCACAAGGATGACATCACATCTACCTCCTCTGTGCAAGTTTATATTCATGTTTTATAAAGTTATTGCTCTGCTCAGTGAGAATATAATAAAGTAAATTAAAGTACTCAGAAAAGTACAATTTATTTAAGTGACTCAAGTAAAAGTACTGACTACAGCTTGACCCAAATGTTTTCTTTTGCGCTGTAGCGTCTCTAAACTCCAGAATCAAATCTCAGAGCTGGAGCAGAAGTTAATTGAATTTTGAGTTAAAGACGCTCTGGTCCTTATCAGATCGGCAGCAGGTCACAGCGTTATGGAACACACACGAGAAATGGCATTCACACTTTCATCTCCACAAACAGGATTAAAGCAGGACTAAACCTGGACTAGACTAGGGCTAATCAAGGACTAAACCAGGACTAAACCAGGATTAAACCAGGACTAGACAAGAGACTAAACCAGGACTAGACCAGGATTAGACCAGGGCTAAACAAGAACTAAACTAGACAAGGGCTAATCCAGGACTAAACCAGGACTAATCCAGGACTAAACCAGGGCTAATCAAGGACTAATCCAGAACTAATCCAGGACTAAACCAGGGCTAATCAAGGACTAATCCAGAACTAAACCAGGACTAATCCAGGACTAAACCAGGGCTAATCAAGGACTAATCCAGAACTAAACCAGGACTAGACAAGAGACTAAACCAGGACTAGACCAGGATTAGACCAGGGCTAAACAAGAACTAAACTTGACAAGGGCTAATCCAGGACTAAACCAGGACTAATCCAGGACTAATCCAGGACTAAACCAGGGCTAATCAAGGACTAATCCAGGACTAAACCAGGACTAATCCAGGACTAATCCAGGACTAATCCAGGACTAAACCAGGGCTAATCAAGGACTAATCCAGAACTAAACCAGGACTAATCCAGGACTAAACCAGGGCTAATCAAGGACTAATCCAGAACTAAACCAGGACTAATCCAGGACTAAACCAGGACTAATCCAGGACTAAACCAGGGCTAATCCAGGACTAAACCAGGGCTAGACCAGGGCTAATCAAGGACTAAACTAGGATTAAACTACGACTAAACCAGGGCTAAACCAGGGCTAAAACAGGACTAAATCAGGACTACATCAGGACCAGACCAGGACCAGACCAGGGCTAAACCAGGAATAAACCAGAACAAACCCAGGAATAAACTAAACCAGAACTAAACCAGGATTAAATGAGGACTAAACCAGGACTAAACCAGAACTAGACCCGGGCTAAACCAGGACTAAACCAGAACTAAGACAGGATTAAATGAGGACTAAACCAGGACTAAACCAGAATTAGACCTGGGCTAAACCAGGACTAAACCAGGACTATGCCAGGATTAGACCAGCACTAAACTGGGGCAAGACCAAGACCAGGACTAAACCAGGACTAAACCAGGACTAAACCAGGACTAAACCAGGACTAGACCAGGACTAAACCATGAATAGACCAGGCTTAAACCATGAATAGACCAGGACTAGAGCGTTACTGAACACACCGATGAGAAATGGCAGTCGCAGTTTAATCTCCAGAGACACAGAAATAGCTGCAGAGATACACGAGGTTCAATTTGAGAAGAGCGTGGAGGTCTGCGGAGGTTTGTGATTAAACCCAGACAAAACAAAATCAAATCAAATCATAATCCCACACCAGAAAAAGATCAGAAAGGTTTCAAATTCATTATCACAATCGCAGTGGCTTAGGTGGTAGAGCAGAAGTCGCCATAAAACCAAAAAATAAAATGGTATTGAGTATTTCATTATAGTTTTAAAGGTCCTGTATTATGAAACATTTACTTGTGTGAGCTTTGTCTCCATGGAGATACTGTTGCTCGGTCTGGTTTGTCCTGGTATGGCATTAAACATATCCATCTTCCTTTTTCTTGACCTAATTTTTTTTTTTTATTGACCTAAACACTTGCATTCTTACTGTGAGTGAGCTTGCCTCTTCACAGATCTTGCGTGTAACTTGACCCTGTGGCATTACCTGCTGTTTCCTTAGAAATAAATAAGTGTGATGTCGTACTCGTAGGGGTGGCAGAGGCAGAATTTTCACAAGATGAGGCGAGGCACAAGATTTTGAAGCACTTTCCAATCAGATCAAGTCACAGTTTTGGTCTCATGCTTTTGAATTGGTTTAATTTCTTGATATATTGTGTTGTGAATGGGTTTTGTGTGTTGGTAGAATTATAAAAATGACAAAATTAAGTCATTTTCATTATCTGCTTTTGATGGATTAAACAACCTTTATGCTTTAAACACCAATTCCACACACGCATCACCACTGATGATTACAATATACTCAATATAGGCCTACAATATGTTATAACACTTCATTTTAAACTTTTATGTCACTCAGCTCCTCTCCCTGAAAACTGCCTGTGTCATACACGCTCAGTGCAGACAGACACAGACAGAGGAGGAGCGCTTCTCTCTCTTCTTTCTCACTTTGAAGAGAGAGAAGCGCTCTTCAAAGTGAGCTGAGTTATTATGGATGAAGAAAGCTGAAATATCTCTTTGTATATATTTTTCAAACAATGTTTAAGTGTGGAAAACACTGCCTGTTCCACATTGTCCATGGGTGAATTAGATGTGGGTGTCTTTGATTATATTATTTTGTGATCTTTTTAAACCAACTTTAGCACTGATTATGCTTCACTGCTTCACTCACACAGAGTTCATACACAATTTTCGTATGACGAGGAGAACGTTTGTGTACATTTATGAGCACCTACTTGCCTCACTATTATGCACATTGTTTTATTTTATTTATTTTTTTTATATATATTTATTGTCTGTTTTTCCCCATTGTTCTTGAGACATGCACATCTCTATTTATTTGAATTATGGTGGATTGGAAACTTGTCTTCCTGGCCTACTAGATAACCAGAACTGAAAGTAGTCTTATTTTTCCCAGTACAATTACATTTTTGTTTACATTCATTACACATGATTTTTCCTTATGATTATTGTTTAAAAGTAAACTACTCTCATTTAATGTCATATTAAGAGAAAATCTAATTGCTCTGAGACCTCAGCCATTAGTGACACTGAGGGCAATCGGTTGGGGGCCCCTCTAGGTTTGGGGGCCCTAAGCAGCCACCTACTTTTGCCTAATGGTAGCGCCGCCTCTGCCTACTAGTACCACATGTCTTCAGGAAACATGTCTTCAGTGGCCTACTTCAGTTGGCCTTGGGCTGTATTGACTAGCTTGTTAATTCACAACAGCTGACCAGGTGGGATGAATGTGACCTGGCCATTCAGACTCAAGTCGCATGTCAAAAGATTGGATATGTATCGGTTTTAGGAGCACATATGGGTCCAGTCAAGTGGTAAAGGAGGGAAACGGGCAGATTTTTGACATTCAAATGTCTCTTATTCAGAAACTAGAGGGACTATTGAAATAAGTAAAGTATCAGAATGTAAAGAGTTACACTCCAACAGGGTCAAGTTAAACCTGTGATATTCTTTCAAGTTGTTGACAAAAAATTTAAAAACTCATGTCGGTAACAGAGGGAATGAAATATGCAGCACTTTTTGGGCAATAAATCCAAACAGTGATAACTCTTGGTTCTCACTTACCATATCCTTAACAAACTGGTTTGAATATTTGCTTCATATAGTTTTCTACCATATGGTACAAGATTAGGTTGAAAAACCTCTTACTTTTTGAGTCATGAGATTTTTTATTAAGAAAGGTCATGGTAACGGAGGGAAAAGTAACGGAGGGAAAATTGTTCAAGCAAGTAGAAGGTGCATGATTTTACATAATTTGTCAGCTTTTTTCTTCTGAATACTTTAATATTACTTCAAAATGAAAGGAAACTATTTCTATAAAATATGTCAGTCCTTCTAAGCAAATTTTTATCATTTTAAATACTTTTTTTTTTTTTTTAATCCTGTACCTTCATCAACAGTTCAAAGATCAAATAACACAAGATATGATGAAATACATCCATTTATTGACATGATTTTTGGGTCTGTGAAATTTGGGAAATAATTTTTGTTCCATGTTTCATACATGGTCTGTTTAAAACATATGTGACTTTAGAACCAAAAATGGTACAGAAAAAAGGTCAACAGTTTCATAAACTAGAGTACATATGTATCTGTTCAATACATTTTTATATCAGATGCATTAACTTGAATGTTTGGCCTTGATGTTTACTTCTGCTTGACTGGGCACATATCCAAGTGTCCTGGGTCACATTTGATCAGATCTGTGTCGTTCAGACTGTCATTAAAAGATCAGATACAGGAGCATAGAGACGAAAAAATCAGATTTGGCTCACTTCAGGCTGCAGTCTGAACGTTGTGGAGGAGCAACATTCCAGAGCAAATGTACAGATGGAGGATCAAATCTTGCGTGACAGTTTTTCCCATGTGCACACAGTTTGATGGTAATTTGATCTCGCAGCATCACTACATACTGTGTAACATCTCCATGGAGAGAAGCAGGTGGGAAAGGTTACGCAGTGCACCTTTAAAGCACTTAAGAATCAATTTTGTGTAATATAGGACCTTTAATAGGCTGCAGTCTCCACAAAAGTCCTGAATAGATTTTGGTTGAGTGGAGAGAAGGAGGCGTGAGTGAGGTGTACCTTCTGGGGGGGCCAGGGTGTTGATCTGGGGGATGGAGAAGGTGGGAGGGGGCTGCAGGCTGGAGGTCAGGGCCGACTGATGAAGAGGCTGCTGAGAGGAGCTCCTGGTCTCAGACAAGAAGACTGTGGCCTGTCTCTGGAGCACCTGAGGACGGAGAGACAGAGAGAGGGAGGGGAGGAGGAAGAGAGGAGGGAGGGGAGAGGGAGAGAGGTGAGAGAAGTGTGGAGGAGGGAGGAGGGAGGGACAGAGAGGAGGAACAGAGACAGAGAGAGAGGAGGGGAGGAGAAGAGGGAGAGAGGGGAGAGGAGAGAGAGAGGTGAGGAAGATGAGCAGAAGGGAGAGGGAAGAGGAAGAGAGAAAGAGGAGAGAGAAAGAGGAGGGAGAAGGAGAGAGAGGAGGAGCGACAGGAGGAGCGACAGGAGGAGGAAGAGAGAGACGAGAAGAGAGAGAGAAAGAGAGAGAGAGGGGAGGAAGATGAGGAGGAGGGAGGAAGAGAGAGAGGAGGAATAGAGAGAGGGAGAGGAGGAGGGAAGAGAGAGCGAGAAAGAGAGAGAGAGAGAGGTGAGGAAGATGAGCAGAAGGGAGAGGGAAGAGGAAGAGAGAAAAAGAGATAGGAGGAGGAGGAGAGAGAAAGAGGAGAGAGGGGAGAACAGAGGAGGGCGAGAGAGGAGAGAGAAAGAGGAGGGAGAAGGAGAGAGAGGAGGAGCGGCAGGAGGAGGAAGAAGAGAGAGACGAGAAAGAGAGAGAGAAAGAGAGAGAGAGGGGAGGAAGATGAGGAGGAGGGAGGAAGAGAGAGAGGAAGGAATAGAGAGAGGGAGAGGAGGAGGGAAGAGGGAGAGAGGAGAGGGGCGGGAGAAGGGTGGAGGAGGAGGAGGGAGGGACAGAGAGGGGGTGGAGATGGAGAGAAGGATGAAAGAGAGAGAGGGGAGGAAGATGAGCAGAAGGGAGAGGGAAGAGGAAGAGATAGGGGGAGGAGGAGTGACGGGAGGAGGGAGAGGAGGAGGAGAGGGAGAGAAAGAGGAGAGAGAGAAAGAGGAGAGAGAGGAGAGAGGGGAGGAAGAGAGAGGAGAACAGAGGAGGGCGAGAGAGGAGAGAGGGGCAGAGAACAAGGGGAGGAAGAGGAGGAAAGAGGGGAGATGGAGAGGAGGATGAAAGAGAGAGGAGCGTGAATTAGAAGGGGGAGAAGAGAAAGAGAGAGAGAGAGAGATGAGGAGAGAGAGAGGAGGAAGAGAAAGAGATGGGGGAGGCGGAGAGCGAGAGAAAAGATTGGAGGAAGAGAGGGAGTGGAGAGAGTGAAGGAAGAGAGAGGAGAGAGAAAGACAGAGGGGAGGAGGAGAGAGAGGAAAATAGACAGGAGGAGGAAGAGAGAGAGAGAGAGAGAGAGAGAGAGAGAGAGAGAGAGGAGGAAGAGGAGGAGGAGGGAGAGGAAAGAGAGAGGAGAAAGAGAATAAAATGGAGAGGAGGAGAGAGAGAGGACAGATTGGAAGAAGAGAGGGAAGGAAGAGAGAGGAGAGAGAAAGAGAGGGGGAGGAGGAGAGAGAGGAGAAGCGATAGGAGAGAAGAGAGAGAGAAGGAGAGAGAGAGAGAAAGAGAGGAAGATGATGAGGAGGGCAAGGAAAGAGACAGAAGGAAAAGAAAGAAATGGGGAGGAGGAGAGAGAGATGAGAAAATGGAGGAAGAGAGGGAGGGGGGAGAGGGTAGGAAGAGAGAGGAGAGAGAGAGAAAGAGAGAGGGGAGGAGAGAGAGGGAAAGAGGAGGGAGAGGAGGAGGAGGGCGAGGAAAGAGAGAGCAGGAAGAGAGAGAAAGAGATTTGGGAAGAGGAGAGAGAAGGAGGAGCGACAAGAGGAGGGAGAGAGAGAGAGGAGAGAGGGGGGATGTAGACGGAGAGAGAAGGAGGGAGAGAGAGGAGAACAGAGGAGGGAGAGAAAGGAGAGAGGGACAGAGAAAGAGGAAGAGGAAGGGGAGGAGAGAGAGGGGAGATAGAGGAGGATGAAAGAGAGAGAAAGAGGAAGATGAGGAGGGAGAGGAAAGAGAGAGGAGGAAGAGAGAGAAAGAGATACGGAGAGGAGAGAGAGAGAAGAGATTGGAGGAAGAGAGGGAAGGAAGAGAGAGGAGAGAGAAAGACAGAGGAGGAGGAAGAGAGAGATGGGAAAGAGAGAGAGAGAGAGGAGGAAGAGGAGGAGGAGGGTGAGGAAAAAGAGAGACAGGAAGAGAGAGAAAGAGATGGGGGAGGAGGAGAGAGAGGAGGAGAGATGAAGTGAGGAGGAGAAGAGAGGGAGAAGAGGAGGAAGAAGAAAAAAGTAGAGAAGAAAGATGAATACAAGCGTTGTTGGTCCTGTGTAGGAGAACTTTAAACCCTAACTTGAAGATGAGAGCTTCAGACAGAGCAGTGCCTCCAGCTAGCGCGCGTGGTACCTGTATTGTGAGGCAGTAGGTGACCACCATGATGACGAGGGGGATGAAGAAGGCGACGAAGGAGCCGATGAGCATGAACCTCTCCTCGTTCAGGACACAGCTCCCGTTCACAAACACCTTGTCCTCATTATGAAGCCCGATCACAGGGATGGGCATAGACACACCTGCAACACACACACGCAAGGTCACACGCAAGGTCAGGAGAGAACTGGACCAGGACCAGACCAGGACCAGACCAGGACCAGACCAGACCAGGACTAACCAGGACTAGACAGGACTAGGACCAGGACCAGGACTAGACAGACAGACCAGGACCAGACTAGACCAGACCCAGGACTAGACCAGGACCAGACCAGACCAGGACTAGACCAGGACTAGACCAGGACTAGACCAGGACCAGGACCCAGGACTAAACCAGGACTGAACCAGGACCAGGACTAGGACTAGACCAGGACTAGACCAGGACTAGGACCAGGACCAGGACTAAACCAGACCAGGACTAGACCAGGACTAAACCAGGACCAGGACTAGACCAGGACTAGAACCAGGACCAGGACTAGACAGGACAGACAGACTAACCAGACCACTAGACCAGACTAAACCAGACTAAACCAGACTAGACCAGGACTAGACCAGGACTAGACAGGACTAAACCAGGACTAGACCAGGACTAGACCAGGACTAGACCAGGACTAAACCAGGACTTAGAACCAGGACTAGACCAGGACTAGACCAGGACTAGACCAAGACTAGACCAGGACTAGACCAGGACTAGACCAGGACTAGACCAGGACTAGACAGGACTAAACCAGGACTAGACCAGGACTAGACCAGGACTAGACCAGGACTAAACCAGGACTAAACCAGGACTAGACCAGGACTAGACCAGGACTAAACCAGGACTAGACCAGGATTAGACCAGGACTAGGACTAAACCAGGACTAGACCAGGACTAGACCAGGACTAGACCAGGACTAAACCAGGACTAGACCAGGACTAGACCAGGACTAGACCAGGACTAGACCAGGACTAAACCAGGACTAGACCAGGATTAGACCAGGACTAGACCAGGACTAGGACTAGACCAGGACTGAACCAGGACTAGACCAGGACTAAACCAGGACTAGACCAAGACTGAACCAGGACTAAATCAGGACTAGACCAGGACTAGACCAGGACTAAACCAGGACTAAATCAGGACTAGACCAGGACTGAACCAGGACTGGACCAGGACTGAACCAGGACTAAATCAGGACTAGACTAGGACTAGACCAGGACAAAACTAGAACTAAATAGGACTAAACCAGGACTAGACCAGGACTAGACCAGGACAAAACTAGAACTACATCAGCACTGCCCTGGGATTGAACAGGTTTTTACTCTGACTTGAGTAACTTGGACAACTACTTTGTACTTGTGCTTACTGTATTTTTCGGACTATAAGTCACACTTTTTTCGTGGTCTTGGTGTTTCCTGTGACTTATACTCTATACTCCGTGTGATGTTTCTATTAACATTTTCACACTGAAGCCACGAGAGGCTCTGGGCTTGTGTGTCAGTATTATTCCTGTAACTGTTTCACTTCACTCTACTGCGCATGTCTCCTGCAGAAAGAGCCTCTGTTCTGTCTGTATCGTCTCAGTCGGTTGCACCATTACTTCTGTAACACTGAACAATTTAACAATTAAACAAACTTATAAAGACGACTGAGAAGACTGAACAGAAAATCATATTTTGCAGATTACAAGCTGCAAGTACCGAAATCTGAGAAAGTTTGGAGTGAGCGAGAAACTTCTGACGCCGAGAGGATGCACCATGAAACTTTCCTGGAAGTCACTGGATGAATCGACAAGGCCTGGACTTCAGAGACACTGAAACCATCCTGTCGGGATTCAGAAAGGCTGGAATAATTCTAACTGGAACTGATGCTGAGTCTGACGACAGCGACACAGAAGAGGAAGCGGCGTCTGTTTACCTCTGGAGGTCGTGGAGTTGCTCAGAAGTGACACAGAGGAAGAAGAATTGAATGGATTTAGTGATTTGGAGTGAGATGAAGAGTTTGATTAACTTGTTCTGTTGTTTATGTTATATTTATCTGAAGAACTGTTCATATGTGACGTTAACAGTCTGTTGTTCTCTGTTCTATTGTTTTTACTAGAACTTGACTTTCAAGATGAAATGTCGGTTCCTTGTCTCAGTTTTTATAAAATAAATTGCGACTTTATAGTCCAGTGCAACTTATATATGTGTTTTTTTCTTCTTCATTACACATTTTTTGGCTGGTGCGACTTATACTCCGGAGTGACTTATAGTCTGAAAAATATGGCACTACTTCAATATTCAATATATTATTTTGCAATAATGTCACTCTTCCCTGGGTTGTGACGGCTCTACCTCTGCTTATACTAAACAGGACCACAACAAGACCAGAAAAGGACATCAGCACATTGTAGAATCTACTCGGATCTGGAGAACTCTGTGGTGGAATTTGCTGTGTAACTGTCAGATTGCAGATTTGTAGACCTGGTTTATGGTTCATTTCTCTGTAATTACTGGACCTATCCACATGGAACAAAAACTGACACAACGTTCAGCATCTTCTCCGTCCGTATAAATAAACAAAAGTGATTTTTTTTTCACAATAGCTTCAGAAAGTGGTGCTATTACTCAACCCCGAAGACGTGAGCATGTCCACTCAACATATACTGGTAAATTGCCGTCACAGGAAATACAGCGTTTTCTCAGAAGATCACGTCAGCGTTATTTTCTGTTTATATCGTCTTTTTGTCGTCTTGTTTCTGCCTGCTTCTCTGTTTTCTCTCTTTCAATCATGTCAGTGCAGTGTGCAGCCTCCTCCTCACTTCCCGTGATTCTCTGGAAGTGCAAGATCGGATGAAAAAAAAAAAAAAAGTGGATCCTGTAGCTTCAACAAAACTTCAACAAAACACTAAACCGTAAAGAGAATTCAACCTGACAAGAATAAATTGAGTTCAGTTTTACAATGGAGAGAGACTGCCTATTATTGTTAAAGGTGCACTGTGTAACTTTTCTGGTGGAGGGTCCGTCATCTGCTTGGGATGTTCCACAGTACGGCATTAAACAAATACTGTATATCTTATTTTGTCTTTCATTTACAGGTGTTTTTATTCCTCGAAACTACAGCGAAAACATGCGTTCTTACTGTGAGCGCGCCCACTTCTCCACAGATCTGACCTGTAACGTGGCCCGGTGATGCTGTGTGCTTGTATCCATGGAGACAGTTAAAATAAAAGCCGTACTGTGGAACATTCCAGGAGCAAACACATGAACGGAGCAGTTTGTTTTTCTGTCGTATAAGAAAACAGGAGGAGGAGAAGAGAGAGAAAGAGAGAGGGGAGGAGTGGGGATGCAGATAGAGAGATGGAGAGAGAGGTCAGAGGGAGAGAGGAGAGGAGAAGGGAGAGGAGAGAGAGAGAGGAGGAGAGAGAGAGAGAGAAGGAGAGGAGGGAGAAAGAGAGAGAGAGAGAGAGAGGAGAGAGAGAGAGAGAGAGAGAGAGAGAGAGAGAGAGAGGAGAGAAGAGAGAGAGAGAGGAGGAGAGTGAGAAGAGGAGAGTGGAGAGAGAGAGGAGAGAGCGAGAGAGAGAGAGAGGAGAGAGAGAGAAGAAGAGGAGAGGAGAGAGAGAGGAGGAGAGAGAGAGAGAGAGAGAGAGAGAGGAGAGAGAGGAGAGGAGGAGAGAGAGGAGAGAGAGGAGAGAGAGAGAGAGAGAGGGAAGAGAAGGAGAGAGAGAGGAGAGAGGAGAGAGGAAGAGAGAGGAAGAGAGGAGAGAGAGGAGAGGAGAGAGAGGAAGAGGAGAGAGAGGAAGAGAGAGGAGAATGGAGTAGAGGAGGGAGAGGGGGGGATGGAAAGATAGAGAGAGAGGGCGGAGGGAGAGAGGAGAAAGGAGAGGTGAGAGAGAGGACAGACGCAGAGAGTAGGAGAGAGACGGAGGAGAGAGAGGAGGGAGGGAGAGAAGAGAGAGAGGAGGGAGGAAGGAAGGAGGAGAGAGATGAAGAGAGAGGAGGAAAGGTCAGAGAGAGAGGAGAGAGAGGAGAGAAAGAAGGAGGGAGAAAGGAGAGAGAGAGAGAAAGAGAGAGGGAAGGAGAGGAGAGTGGGGCAGAGGAGGAGAGAGGGGGGGATGGAGAGATGTAAAGAGAGGACAGAGGAGAGAAGAGGGAGGGAAAGGAAAGGGAGGGAGAAAGGAGAGAGAAAGAGAGGAGGAGAGAGGTGAGAGAGAGGAGGAAAGGGCAAAGGGAGAGAAGAGGGAGGTAGAAAGGAGGGAGAGAGGAGAGAAGAGAAAGAGAGGAGGAGAGAGGGGAGGAGTGGGGATGCAGATGCAGAGATGGACAGAGAGGAAAGAGGGAGAGAGGAGGGTTGGAGAAGAGAAAGGAGAGCAGAGAGAGAGAGGGAAGGAGAGATGGAGAGAGGACAGAGGGAGAAAGGAGAAAAGAGAGGAGAGAGACGGGATGGAGAGAGTAGGAGAAAGGAGGAGAGATAGCAGAGAGAAGCAGGTAGAGAGGAGTAGGCGGAGAGCTGGAGAGCGAGGGATGGACGGAGAGAGAGGAGAGTAGTTTGTTTTTCTATCACAAAGAGGTAAAGGAGCTAACAGGAGGTTTCACAGCTAAGCCCGGCTCATTGATCGTATAAGTCCTTTATACTGCAATCACAGCACTGCAGAAGAGATAGAGAGAGAGAGAAGGACGGAGAGAAGAGGAGAGGCAGAGAGAGAGAGAGAGAGATAGTGGGGAAAAAGTGTGTGCAGAGAGAAGAAGAGACGAGTGTGGGTTTAATCAGATGTCATCGAACCGGGGATTTCTAAAGAGACTGAGCGAAAAGAGAACGAGAGAGAGCGAAAGACAAGGAAGGAAAGAGAGAAAGAAAACAGAGTAGGAGAGAGAGAGGGATGGGTCGATAGATTTCTCTAAAAGATAAAATGGCATTATGGTTTGTGTGATTGTGCCGTTTGAAAAGAAAAACACGGAGGAGGAGCTCAGACTCAGACAAATGAGTTTGGAATACAAATGCATCTTTTATTTAAGCTATTATGAAACGGACGGGAACGGGATAATTAAAGGTCCCGTATTACATAAAATTGACTCTTGTGAGCTTTAAGTCAAGTTATAATCTTATTTACTGGTCAAAAACAACCTCGGAATTAATGTTTAAAAAGTAAACAGTTCATTCAGTGATGGTTTATGGGTTTGAAAACTGCACAGAAGTTTGGAGTTTTATCTATGACGTCACAATCCAGGCAAACTCTCTGTGGAGAATGTTCCGAAATATGGTTTTAACTTTCTATTTCCATCTAATTGTATAGTTACAATTGTACAGTGTTACGTTGTTTTCTGATCTGTTATAATGTTCTTTCCTCATCACAGATAGACCTGGACTTGTGTGGAAACGCTCTGTTCCACCTTGTGATGTCATGAAGCATTAAGTTAACAGCTCCTTTTTTACCTTTTGTTCAGTAGAGACTGAAAATTTCAAAGCTGAAATCATTATTCTATCAAAGTTGTGCGGAGTTTAAAAACACAGTGGAGCACTTCCTGTATCACCACGTGACATCACAAGGTGGAACAGAGTGTTTTCTGTTTGAGAGAAGAAAACTATGCATAATTTGTATTTGTATTCATTTGTATTTGTATATAGTTATATATTAAAGGGACAATGTATATTAAAAGACAAGATAAGACAAGATATACACCGGTGTGACTTATAATATACTTATAATTATAATTAAAATGTTCACACTGACAGCCATGAGAGGGCGCTCTAGGTTTGTGTGTCAGTATCTGCTACTCACTTACTTCTCTTGCAGAAAGAGCCACTGTCCTGCTGCAAGTAGTGAAATATTCAGCCAAAAACGGTAACTGAGCAGCAGAAAGAAAGTTTGGAGAAACTTATGAGGGACTGGTGGAAAGCAGGGATGGAGAACACTGCTCCACAGTAACCGGGAGGATGCACCATGCAACTTTCCTGGAAGTCATTGGATGGATCAACAAAGCCTGAACTTCAGTGACACCGAAACCATCCTGTCGGGATTCAGAAAGGCCCAAATAATTCTAACTGGAACTGATGATGAGTCAGATGAGCTACACAGAAGAGGAAGCAGCGCTCTGTTTACCTCTGGAGGTCACAGAGTTGTTCAGAAGTGACACTGAGGATGAAGAATTGAGTGATTTGGAGTGAGATGGAGAGTTTGTTAAACTTGTTCTGTTCTGTTGTTTATGTTATATTTATCTGAAGAACTGTGACGTTAACAGTCTGTTGTTCTCTGTTCTATTGTTATTACTAGAACTTGACTTTCAAGATGAAATGTCGACTCCTGGTTTCTGATTTTATAAAATAAATTTCCTCCAAAAAGTGCGAAGTTATATATGTTTTTTCTTCTTCATTACACATTCTTTGGCTCATGTGACTTATACTCCAGAGCCACTTACAGTCTGAAAAATATGGTACTTGCAAATATGCAGGACTGTAGCCAAAGCTAATTTCCATCCTCAGTCCCCTTCTGGACCAAGGCCTGCCACATCACCCGCACAATTCATAATTTTTGTCATTCACATGACAAAAGCCTAAAATACCCACTCCCAGATGCAGCTCTCACTCATACACTGTAAAACACACCCATCTGACATTAGTATTAAAATGTACAGGTCAGACATGTACTCTCATTACACACGTCACCTGAGTGATTAGATAGAAATAAAAAGTTAAAACTATATTCTGGAACATTCTCCATAGAGATTTTGCCTGAATTGTGACGTTATAGAAAAAAACTGCAAATGTCTGTGCAGTTTTCAAACCCATAAACTATCACCAAATGGATTTCAGTTTTACTTTTTACAGGGGGAGCTCCCTGGAAACAAAGCTGAAGTTTATAAAGTAAATTTTCCATAAACAAACATTATTTAAAGTTATAAAATATGAAATTATTACCCTAAAGACACCAAAAGCGTGTTTAAAAGAGAATTAAAGCAGAAGAGTGCTTCATATGTGATTTTTACTCACATATCAAACCGTTTCGAGGTCAAATTGTGAATGAATCTTCCTCTGATCTGCCTCCTCCAAAACATCCTGTTCTTTCAGAAATACAACTGCACCTCCACCCACACTGTGAAACCGGCTCTGTCCGATTGTGATTATGTAACACACCAATGAGCTCCATCAGCTCACACCAAACCACCATCATATCTGTGCACCAAACGCAGACGTGTGACTTTAATACAATTATATAATGAAAAGTGCATTGCGTAACTTTTCTAGTGGCGCTTTTCTCCTTGGAGATGTTATTGCTTTGTCTGGAATGTTTCACAGTATCATGTACAACCTTTAAATTTTCATGGAGACCAAACCAGACTAAGTTACAGTTCAGATCTGTGGAGAGGCGATCCCGCTCACAGTCAGAATGCCTGTTTTTGAGCTATAAAACCACCTGTAATTGAATAAATGTAAAGTAGAGCTGTGTAAAATCATACTGTAGAACATTCCAGACAGAGCAAAGACATCTCCATAGAAACAACCAGGTGATGGACCCAACCAAAAAGTTACAAACTGCACCTTTAATGTAACTGTAGGCAACATTTAGACTTTGAATTTCATAATCTTGACCTGTCCCCATGTTAAAATCAAACATAGTTTTTACTGATAACAATTGTAATGCAAATTTATTCTTAATTACAAAAACATTGGACATGATGCTGAGTTGTTTATGTTATAATTTGGTGTTTTGGTTCAAGATGATTATCCAATCAGAAAGCAGAATGAGCCTCACATGAATTTTCTCATTTGTACTGCCAGGGTCAGTGCTGAAATCCAGTGTGTTTAAATCTAAATGTCTCTCTCTGATCTGAATGGGCTCTACCTAAACCTCAGCACCTACAGCCAAACATGAGTCAGTGCTAGTGCAGCCTCTGCAGCTCAGGGAGGGAATTCTGGAAGTTCTGAGCTTTCACATGAGGCCTGGTCTGTCCACACTGCAACAACTACAACATACCCAAGTTAAGATTACTTGAATTAACAAAGTTTTAACATGATTTCTGTCAATTTCACGTCAATGGAACTAGACTTTTTGTACTTAAAATATGAAAATACTTGTAATAATTGTATATACTAAAATATTCTACACTTAAGGGCCTGTATATCTGAGAACAAGAGTAAAAATGACAAAATAATTTATTGGAAGTGCCTTTTGTTTAGACAGTAATGGAGTTTTTGGGGCTTAAAAACGCAAAAATCTGAAACCATCCCCCAGAGTGGAAAAGTTGAATACGCTCCCATGTAGCGTTTCTGTCTACACTGCCCAAGACGCAAAACTCTGGTCAGATCTGCTCAAGTCATGTACGCATTTACGTCACATACATCACCACCTAGTGTCACCGCCGAGTCGCCTGGCGTGTATAACCAATCCAATTCCACACACTTTTGCGTCACTGTATGCACGCAGATTTCCTCCCGAAAACGCTCGTCTAAACGCGGAATAAAAAGCGAAGACGCGATGCCACTTTTGTATCTCCTGTTCAGACCGTCATCAGATAAGAAAATGTGCATTTACAATTAGAAACTTAGTCTAATGTTGCTTGAATGAAGAAAAAACACACTTATTCATTGTTAGATCATTTGACTTGTCAAGTTAAATCTACTCAAATAAAGTCAAATGTTCATACTTAAAAGGAGACAAACCTGTATGTGACGTCTGTCTGCAAGTTAAGGCTCTGGTGACACAGGTTCAGTTGGGATTCTACTACTTTTTTTTTTACAATAAGAAGCTACAGGATACACAGTTCTTCAAGTACTTCTCTGGTTCCTCCTCCGCTTCTTCACATGACGATAGAAGGACCAATAATGCCCTCACAGACAGTAATAATATGAGTGCTTATCTCTGTTTAATATCTCTCTGTTTTTGTTTAAGGCCATAAAGCGTAATTAACTCAGCGGAGATAAAATCATCCACTCCTCCTCCTTCTCCTTCTCTCCCTCCTCCTTCTCCTCCTCCTCTTACTTCTCCTCCACTTCCTCCTGGTGCTGCTCTGCCTCTGGTTTTAATATGAACTCTTTAATATCAGATGGAGATTTGGAGTACAGTTTTAACCTTTGAGCTGTGTACTTTCAAACACTAATGAAAAGTCAATTTGAGTGCAGAAATGTTGACTTTTTCCCATGTACATATTGGATGAAAGTAGTATGTAAGAAGAGCTAACAGTAGGATGTAGTAGCAGCAGCAGTAGTAGTAGCAGTAGTAGTAGTAGTATTGATTTTTAAAAGTAGTACTAGTTGTGGTAGTAGTAACATTACTAGAAAGTGTAGTACAGTAGAAACACGAATACTAAAAAAATATGTGGCAGTAGAAGTAGTAGAAGTATGATTGGTAGAAACTGTATAGTAGTAGCAATATAAATAGTACTAGTTCTAATAGTTGTAGTTGTAGTAGTAGTAATAGCAGTAGTAGCAGCAAAAGTAGTAATAGTAAATATAGTTGTAGTAATAGTAGTAGCAGACGGTAGTAGTAGTGGTAGTAGTAGCAATAGTAGTCGTAGTAGTGTAAGCCTTGGATATTAGAAGCCTCAGTACACAATATAGTGGCTGTATATCAACTTCAGTACTACAACTGATAGTAAGTGCAGAAGTAGTAGTAACAGTAGTAGTATGAGTTTTAAAAGTAGTACTAACTGTGGTAGTAGTAACATATATAAAGAGTAGTAGGGGAAGCAGTAGGTACAATAGAAACACGAATACAAAAAAAATGTGTTTCAGTAATAGTAGTAGTAGTAGTAGTAGTAGTAGTAGTAGTAGTTGTTGTTGTTGTGATACTAGTGAAACAATAGTAGTACAAATAGTAGTAAGTCGTTTAGTAGTAGCGATATAAATAGTTCTAGTTCTAATAGTTCTAGTTGTAATAGCAGTAGTGGTAGTAGTAGAAGTAGTAGTACTAGTGGTAGATACAGTGGACAACCCCAATACAAAAAGGAGTGGCAGCACAAGTAGTGAAGTGGTAGAAATATAATTGGTAAAAGCTGCATAGTAGAAGCGATATATATATATAGTATTAGTTCTAATAGTTGCAGTTGTAGTAGTAGTAGTAGTTGTAATAGTAAATATAATTGTAGTAATAGTAGTAGCAGACATAGTAGTAGTGGTAGTAGTAGCAGTAGTAGTAGTAGTAGTAGTAGTAGTAGTCGTAGCGGATGTAGTAGTAATAGTAGTGACAGCAGATGTAGTAATAGTGGAAGTAGTAGTAGTAGTAGTAGTAGCAGATGTTGTGCTTCAATATACAATATAGTGGTTGTATATCAAATGCAGTAGTACAATTGATAGTCAGTGCACAAGTAGTAGTGGCAGTAGTAGTATAGTATATTGTATATAGTATATAGTATAGTAGTAGAAGAGTTTTAATAATAGTACTAGTTGTGGTAGTAGTAATATTAGGAGAAAGGGTAGTAGAGGAAGCTGTAGGTACAGTAAAAATACGAATACTAAAAAAAAAAAATGTGTAGCAGCAGCAGCAGCAGCAGCAGCAGCAGTAGTAGTAGTAGTAGTAGTAGTAGTAGTAGTAGTAGTAGTAGTAGTAGTAGTGGTGATACATGTGAAACAGTAGTAGTATAGGTAGTAAGTGGTTCAGTAGTAGTAACAGCAATATAAATAGTACGAGTTTTAATAGTTATAGTTGTTGTAGTAGCAGTAGTACCTGGAGGGGAACAGATTTAATCACAATCAGTATAATTACTACTTCCTATTACTTTGCATATATTTTCATGAGTCCTCACTTGACCTGAGTTTAAGCAGCTCCGGGACAGCTGGAGTGTTATAAGCCACGTTTTCCACAATCCCTGAACGCGCCACACGCAGAGACCTTTCCGAAACAGCAGGGGGCCCCACAAGTCATTAAGAGGCTGTCTCACACCACAGGCCACTGGGTTTGGGCCCCGAGAAAGAAAGATGCAAAAAAAAACATGTCTTGCCCCGTACAGATGTATTGCATAAGCAGCTCCAGAGGTAAAGATAAGTTGTGTACAATCTATGTCTATTTATAAAAGGATTTTATTGTCCGCAAATCAGGAAGTAGCACTGATGCGATGTTAGCATACACTTTATTGTTGCTTTGATGGTAAAACATGCTTATACATTTCACAGTGAATAATTAGGATGCTCTGAATGCATAAGGTAAGTGAAGAATAACTTTGGACCACTACAAAATGGTTAAAAAGGACTAGTTCTGTTTTTCAGGTTTCTGAGACAAAAAAAAAAAAACGTCAGAGTTTATTCCATTAAATGTTAGAACAATTATTTTTAAAGGTACTCTCTCTATGTCATTTCTGGTGATGGGTTTTGCTTTTATTCAATTGCAGGTGTTTTTATTGCTACAAAATACCAAGGAGAGTCTGCTCTTTTTGGATCTAACCTGTAACTGATGGCGTCGCCTGCTTGTGGTCATACGGGCTTGTAAAACCCTGATCCCGTTAGATCTCAGAAGCTAAGCAGTGCCGGGCCTGGTTAGTACTTGGATGGGAGACCACTGGAAAAATCAGGTGCCACAGTGGGGCGTCAGTGGTAATAACTGTTGTTGTGTCCTTAGGCAAGACACTTCACCCCACATTGCCTAGTATGAAAGTGGTGTGTGCCTGACTGATGGCGACGATTGGCATGGCAGCTGTGCTTCTGTCAGTCTGCCCCAGGGCAGCTGTGGCTACAATAGTAGTTTACCACAACCAGGTGTAGAGTGAGGTGATGATGTATGTGACATAAACATGTACGCGATGTGAGCTGATCTGACCAGAGTTTTGAGTCGTGGGCAGTGTAGATGGAAATACTACAGCAGAGCATATTCAACTTTTCCACTCTGGAGGGTAGTTTCAGATTTTTGTGTTTTTAAGCCCCAAAACGCCATCACCGTCTAAACGAAAGGCATTTCTGATTGTAACGTAGGTTGACCGTGAGCAGCTTGGGGTTCAGTGAGCAAGGTAAAAAACAAATCCAGACACAGACCGGTACTTGTGGTCCACAGTTTACTTTTGTTTTTTCAATGATTACAAAAGTGCAAGTGCAAAAAGTGCAGGGTGCAAAACGAAGGCAGGCAGCAGTTTCCTCTCCAGCAGCAGAACACAGACTGATCTTGAAGGCGCCTTTTATGCTGGTCCTACTGATTGGATAAAACCACTATGCTAAAACAGGGATGGTTAAAATTATCATTAGCGTAAAATTAAAACCTAAACCTCCATAAAACAACCCAAAACCCAGATAACTATTAAAACCACCAACTATATACATAAAACCCTAAAACCATTACACCAATTAAATGTTAAAACCCATAAACCAATAAAACACCTAACCTAAAACCCCTGTACAAAATGTTACACGTGGTCCAGCCCGGAACCATAAAAGAGGGAGCTCATTTCCGGGGGACTCTTTTCCCACCTGGACAGAAGATAAAAGGAGGAGGTAAGTAAAAGCAGATTCACACCATTCATTAAAACACAATAAAATACACTAAACACATCAACACTTAAAACATTCTAAAACAGATATTGCACCATATTTATTGCACAACGTCAATTTAAAATGTAATTTGTTATTGTCTCCCTTTTCCTCCAGGGACAAGCAACTTCCAATTAAAGTGCTGTGCCTCAGGAATAAAAAATGGTTAAAGGAAAGCCAATAAATATTTTTTAAAACCAATTGTGTGCAATTTATTTTGTGATGTGCAAATATGTTAAAAGTGCTGTGTGCTAGGAAAGTGCAGTGTTTTAAAGTGCTCTAGTGAAGGGTGAAGGTGCTAAGTGTGGTTCTAGGGTAACAAACCAGCCTGTTTGTTACACTGATAAAATATTTGTCGTTTTTACCCGCAAGCATTCTCCTGTAAACAGACCCTGTAATTGCTGCGGTCAGGCTTGTCATTTTGGTCTTAAAAATGTATTAATCTGATCTACATGTTTTGTGTTTTAATTCCTAATATGGAACTCAGCTCCAAATTCACTCCTATAACTACATACCTCGATGAGCTTCATTTGACTGGAGAGAACGCTATGGGTGATGTCACACTGCCTTAGTCCACTTCTTTAGTCTATGGTTTTTAAGCATATTAAATATTAAAACAACACCACAAACTTATTATATTTATACAAATACTCTGGTAGTCTATACATTAAAGGTGCACTGTGTAACCTTTCTGGTGAACGATCCAACACTTGTTGTCTTTCTGTGGAGATATTGCCTGCAGTGTTCCACAGTATGAAATTACGTTTATCTCTACAGAGACTACAGCTGACATCACAGGGCGAAATTACATGGCAGATCTGTGGAGAGACGAGCCCACTCACAGTAAGAATGCAAGTTTTTAAGTCAATAAAAACCCATGTTAGTGAGTAAATGCAAGATGGTTTAATGCCATACCGGAACATTCCATACAAAGCAACAACATCTCCAAAGAGACGAGCAGGTGTCAGACCCTCCACCAGAAAAGTTACACAGTGCACCTTTGAGTAATTTGTATTTTAATGGGTAGTTTAGTACATATATTACGCTTTGATAAAACCTATCTTGGAGACACAGTGGGCGAGCTATAGGAGCTGGTGTGCACAAGAGCCTATTGACCGATCTGAGACGTATAATCTACCCAAGGCTTAAGGAGGGAGATTGTGCCTTTAAGATCAATGGAGAGAAAAGTATTGGCGCAGGTGGTTTTATGTAGTTGTAAAGCTGTTTGACCTCTACTTTGAACCTGAACAAACCCACATAGGCTTGTCATGAAAGCACATATTATATATTACTACACAGAGATACTGTGTTAAACTATAATAGTGAAAACACTTTATGACAGTGACACAAAGCGGGATAATCCCAGTAAACCACTTTTTAAATAGACAGTCTCATTAAAAAGCCTGAACCGATAATTAGCCATAGAAGTGATTTATTCAACTCTACAGCTCAGATCTTCTTCTTACACAAAAATGGCAAAAAATATAGTAATTATCTTGGCAGGCCTTCAACAGGCTCAAGAAGTTTGTAACTTTAGGATCAATGGGGAAAAGAAAGAAAGAGAGAGAGAGAGAGAGAGAGAGAGAGAGAGGGAGAGAGAGAGAGGAGAAGAGAGAGAGAGACAGAGAGAGAGAGAGATAGAGAGAGATCTGATCTTTCCAGACTGCTGCAGTCTTGAGCGTTAATCATTAATTAATGAATCAATGGATTTATATAGGGAGCACTGGTGCCCCACTGTGGCACATGGTTTTCCAGTGGTCTTCCATCCAAAAATGAACCAGGCCCAGCCCTGCTTAACTTCTGAGGTCTGATGAAATGAGGCTTTGACAAGCTGGTACAGCCATGGTATGGCTTTAGTCCTGGTTTAGACCTGGATTAAGGAGATTACTGAGCTCCTGAAACAAGCACACAGGGCAGTAAACAGGGACGAGGGAGTCAACTTTCAAGGACCGTAATCACCGTAATGATGACTTGCAATTGAAAACATGTCAAAGTATGTGTAAACAGCACACTGGTCCATCAAAATGAGCCTTTATTTGGAAATTATATTGGAAGACCAAGTGAATCTCTTTGAAGTCCCCTGGTTTATTCCAGGACTATACCAGGACTAAACATGGTATAGTCCTGGTATAGTCACAGCCGTCTGGACCATCTCCACACAGCTGTGACTATACATATAGGATCTTGAGCATGGCTTTAGTCCTGTTTTAGTCCTGTTTTAGTCCTGGTTTAGTCCTGGTCTGGTTCTGGTCTTACCTATGCTGATGGTCCACACTGCTGCGATCTTGAGCATGGCTTTGGTCCTGGAGTTGAAGCGGCTGTGCTCAATGGGGTTCCTGATGGCCACATAGCGATCGAGGGAGATGGCGCACAGGTGCATGATGGACGCCGTGGAGAAGAGCACGTCCAGGTAGATCCAGATGGGACAGAGAGAGAGTGGGAGGGGCCAGGCGTAATCTGTGGAAAGAGAGAGAAACAAGTGAGGAGAGAGAGAAAGAACAGGTGAGGAGAGGTGGAGAAAGAAAGCGAGATGGGCCAGGTGTAGTCTGAGAGAGAGAAACGAGTGAGGAGAAGAGGAAACAGACAAAAACAATAGTCTGGAAATGTATGAACAAATACAAAATGGATTTAAACCACAGTGGAGCCTGTGATCAATGTGAGCGTTAATGGTCCTGTTTAGAGTTTGATTTTCAACAAAAAGGTGAAAGTGACTAACTGAAAAACTGTTGTCTAATACTAGCTTGTGATTAGACTTAGACAAATTTTATTGATCCACAAGAGAAATTATTTGGAGCTACTGTACCCTGCTACCACTCTCAGTGTGTGAATGAATGACTGTTATGTGATTGTATGTATGGATGACTGCGTGAATGAGTGATTGTATTTTTATGACTTATTTTACAAACACAAATCAGTCAATTCTTTATGATCAGATTGTGTTAATACAAAGATCAGATTAAAGTCTTAAGGCTGCCACACAATACAGGATTTCTCACTCTTAAACTAATTTTTAAATGTGCAACACAGACATAAGGAGAATTGCATGATATTTTAAATCTCTAATCACAAAGACTGCTGAGTGATACGGCTGCGTAAAACAGTCTAAAACTGTGAGCACATCTTGTATCAGCTCCTGTCTACAGTAAAACCACTCGCTTTGAGACTCTTAAAGTGCCCATCTCATGCAACATAACTCTTTTCACATTGTATCTTCTGCACATGTACAAGCACAATTTGGGTTTTGGAACATCCATTACACAATAGTTATGAAATCTTACTGATTTCTTGGAGACAGACACAGACGAGGAACTATGAAAGTCCGACTATTGCTCATCCCCCCGCCCGTCCTGAGAAAGCACAGGCTCCGCCCTCCAAACGTGACGTAGACTCTGAGTGAGCCGCCCTTCCTCCGCCCATCTCAGGGAGGGAGGGGGAGACAGACGTGCACCCTGATAGTGGTAGGAATAAACTTTTATTCATCATGGTGATACGGCGCGTTCAGCCGCATGTGTTGGACCCGGAATCAGACGAGGACTTTGAGGTGCACGAAGCTCAAGCACCACGTCCACATCAGCTGAACATTACTGATTGGTAAAGTATTAATAAACACTAGTAGATAAATTTATTACATCGTGTACACTGCAGTGTAGAACAATGAGCTTATGCTGTCACTTTGGTTTAGGTGTTCATGTGGGAATTGTCAGCCGATGCAGGGTGGAAGCGGTGGAGCGGGGGAGGGGGGTGGGTGCGAAGCGCTTTCTGCTACGTCAAAAACATCATAGGTGTAGCTGCCGTGTCATCGTTGTAGCAGCTTTAGTTCGTTGTCACGTGGGAGGGTGGCAGAAATATGCTGAAATTTGTTAAAAACGCTGAATCAATCTAAAAACGACTTTGGCGACATATACAAGGCCCACACATCACTCTTAGAAGGTAGAAACCTCTGAAAAGTTGATTTTGCATGAGATGGGCCCTTTTAGTGTTCAAAAGATCAGAGCACTGCACTTCTAGTTTAGATACAAGTCAAACTTTGTTGATGATTATGACTTAAATGTGGTGCAATACTTCAGATACATGATTTTTTATGCACAGAAGGTTGACGTTAAAGGTCATAGTAAGTAGAGTTTTATCGCTAATCTGCAGCTTCACCTTGATCCGTACGCTAAACACACACACTTGAGGAACTAATTTTGTCTTTTTACATTTGAAGAGGTTTTGTGGACTAGATGCCATTATTATAGAGGACAAATTCTATGGATCATGTGGATGAGACCCTGCAGTTTAAAGGGCCCATCTTATGCAAAATCAACTTTTCAAAGCTTTCTACCTTCTAAGAGTGATGTGTGGGCCTTGTATATGTTGTATATGTGTTTTTTGCTGCAATTTTTACAAACTGCAGCATATTTCTGCCACCCTCCCACGTGACAACAAACTAAAGCTGCTACAACGATGACGCGGCAGCTACATCTATGACACGTTTGACGTAACAGAAAGCACTTTGCACCCACCCCCCTCCCCCGCTCCACCGCCTCCACTCTGCATCGGCTGACAATTTCCACATGAACACCTAAACAAAAGCGACAGCATAAGCTCATTGTTCTACACTGCAGTGTACACGATATAAAACGTTTATCTACTAGTGTTTATTAATACTTTACAGTAATGTTCAGTTGATGTCGACGCGGAACTTGCTCTTCATGAACCTCAAAAGTTCTCGTCCAATTCTGGGTCCAACACATGCGGCTGAACGTGCTGTATCACCATGATGAATAAAAGTTTATTCCTGCCGCTATCAGGGTGCACGTCTGTCTCCCCCTCCCTCCCTGAGATGGGCGGAGGAAGGGCGGCTCACTCAGAGCCTACGTCACGTTTGGAGGGTGGAGCCTGTGTTAGGACGGGCTTGGGGGATGAGCAATAGTCGGCCTTTCATAGTTCCTGGTCTGTGATGCCTCCAAGAAATCAGTAAGATTTCATAACTATTGTGTAATGGATGTTCCAAAACCCAAATTGTGCTTGTACATGTGCAGAAGATACAATGTGAAAAGAGTTCGCATGAGATGGGCCATTTAAATTTACAACTTTTCAGGAGGTGAGTAATAATTATTTTCACTATTTCCTGAGTTTGTATCTTGGGCCTCTGTGTCCGTAACTCCTTCTGCTCCTTATACTCCAAATCGCCCACGAAATCACAAAGTTGGGTCACGCCTCCCCGAACTCAACCCCAGGCAACTGTGACTGAAGTGAAAAATTTACCAAAACTTGCAATAAAAACTTTCCTAATTTTTCCCTCTAGAACACAATGTTAATTATAGTATTTCTGTCAGTTAAAGATGCATTATGTAACTTTTCTGGTGAAAGTCTGATTGTCCCCATGAAGATTTTAAGAGATGCTTCACCTGGAATGTTTTACAGTATGTCATTAAACATATCCATTTATCTTTTATTCAAGAGCATGTGTTTATGACCAAAAAACAAAAACAAAAACTTGTAACTAGATACTCATGGTGCAGTGGACACTCAACTTGGCTTAGCTTAATTGGTTTGATTAAACATTTTAATTGGACACTGGCTCTATATACAAGCCTCACTCTGCTTCAGCCAAGGACCATTAAAAATCAATTGCAATTAACACATTGAATGAAAATTAGCCATTACCTTGAGTCGGTGTCTATTTTTAGTTGTGTGCATTGAACGCATCAGTACAGAAAGCCCGGTCTGTTCCAGGGACCAGGGCTTTAATTAAAAAAACACACATCAAATGCACAGGAGGCTCCCAAGGTCCCCAGGGTAATCAGGTAAAGATGAGTGTAGAAATGTGTTACTATAGCGATAAAAGATAAAGCGGGAATTAACATACGGAGATTAAATGATGAGATGTTACGGAAGAGGCATACAAAATGTCTAAAGCAAGAATTCATTTGTGGATGCGCAACAATAAAAAGAATCATTATTAATTAAAATTTCTATATTACACAAAACTGACTCTTGTGAGCTTTTAGCTGAGTTGTGTTTTGTTTCTCCACACATGTTTGGGTAATCTTGCATTATTAGTCTGTGTATATCTCCAAAGCTCAAATTGCTCTGCTCCACCTTGTGATGTCATGTAGTGGTAGTTTTCAAGTTACTTTTATCTTTAGTTGAGTAAAGTTTGGTCTTAATGGTTCTACTGAACTTCTACTGTGGAGTTTAAAAACACAATGGAGCACTTCCTGTATTACCACATGACATCACAAGGTGGAACAGAGGTTAGAAATTAAAAAAAAATTGTGCAATTGTATCTACAGTAATTGTTTAAACAATCTCTTCTTTTCGATGTTAAATTGATACTTTGCAGTTGCCATATTTTCCTCACTATAGGGCGAGCTCTTAAGCCTCCAACCCCATCAAAAAAGCGCATGCCCCGCAATCCAGAGCAACCTATACACGGACCCACTCGGGTGTCCCAGCACGACTTCAGTAAACTATAAAGCCGCACCACCTGCAGCACACACAAACACCAAAAAAGCGAGTGCAATGTGCCACTTCTAGACACAACTGAACAACTGAGTCACTACGAACACGCCGACAATCCATTGGTCCCAGACAGCACCCTCCCTACACGCCACAACTGAACAAAGCCCAGAGTCACCGTGAACGTGCCAAACAAAGTCCCACTGACCCATCGAAGTGTTGTGTTTTGTTTAAAGTCTGGTGCGGTTTATTTGTGAAAAAAGTTTGAAAAGACCATTCAGTGACAGTGCGTCTTATAATCCAGAGCGCCCTATAGTGCGGAAAATACGGTGCATCATACTATGGGTGTTCTGCGTGTACTGCATGTGCATTGTGGAATCTTCAGCAGTTGCCATGGTGACAAAGTGGACACATTAGCAAACACTGCAAAAAAAAAAAAATTGTCTGACAACTCATATACTCAAAATACAAAATGGATTCAAACAGCACATTTTCAGGAGACTATGATGAATACACACGTTCATGGTTCTGTTTAGGAGTTTGATTTTCAATAAAAAGGTGAGAGTGACTAAGGCTACGTTCAAACTGCAGCCTGAAGTGACGCAAATCTGATTTTTTCATCCTTATGTGACCTGTATCTGATCTTTTAATGACAGTCTGAACGACACGGATCCGATTTTTTTCAAATACGACCCAGGCCACTTGGATATGAGCTCCTGAAACCGATACATATCCGATCTTTTGACATGCGACTTCAGTCTGAACAGCCAGGTCACTTTCATCCCACCTACACGTCACAAATGTACACAAACGCTCTTCTTGTCATGAGAAAATTGTATATGAACTCTGTGTGAGTGAAGCAGTGAAGCACATCGCAATCCCACCACTCCACACCCACATGTTCCTTTCTACGGACATTGCTCCCGTTGTCCCACAAAACGCCATGGCTCCTTCTCAATCTCCTCCTTAAAACAAATAAGCTGTACATGTTCTCGCTCCTACAGCAACTTTAAAATCTCCAGGCGCTCAATGCTGTGTCCATGTTTAGGCGACTTCCGTAAACACTGAGCAAACTCGCTGCGTGTGTCATCATCGTGTCCCCCAGTGCCTATGTGGGACACTCACACTGGAGATCATGTACAAGTCGCATTTAACTGGACATGTGAACAACCTTACAAAAAAAAAAGATACGCACGTGTTGTAGTTCCACTTATAAGTCAGTTTTTTTCTACCCAGATTATGCTAAAACAAAGCCTAGATTAAAGTCTAACAAGCCTCAGAGAGAGCAGTACCTACAGTTAGCATCACACCGCCATAGAACGTTGATGACATCCGATGCAAGTATCAATAAATCAGATGCCCTGGCTGTAATGGATTAATAAACAGATAATTAAAGATAAAGGACGTGATAAAATATTAAGATGGGATGCTGCAGTCCGTTTGCATAGTACATCAGAGCCAGTGTGAAACAAGGCCACATGAGGATCTGTGAAAGGACATGTGCTTTAATCATGAATGGAGCCTACACACGGAGCAGAGCACTTTAATTGCACTGGGCATTACCGTTTAAAGGGCACATATTATATACATAGACTTTTATCAGCTTTTATAATAACGGTCCTTCATTATAAACTTAAACAAAGTTGGATTTCAATTGCACAGATCCACATTTTGTTGGATACTGTAGCCCAGTGATCCCCAAATCTTTTTGAGCCACAGACTAGTTTTATGTCAGACAATATTTCACAGACCGGAGGGAGTTTTTAGACCAGTTTTATACCTGTTTTAGATCTGTTTTAGATCTGTTTTAGACCTGTTTTGGACCTGTTTTAGACCTGTTTTTAGACCTGTTTTTACCTGTTTTAGACCTGTTTTTAGACCTGTTTTAGATCTGTTTTAGACCTGTTTTAGACCTGTTTTAGATCTGTTTTAGACCTGTTTTAGACCTGTTTTAGATCTGTTTTAGACCTGTTTTAGATCTGTTTTAGACCTGTTTTTAGACCTGTTTTAGACCTGTTTTAGATTGTTTTAGACCTGTTTTAGATAGACCTGTTTTGGACCTGTTTTTAGACCTGTTTTAGATCTGTTTTAGACCTGTTTTAGATCTGTTTTTAGATCTCTTTTTAGACCTGTTTTAGATCTGTTTTAGATCTGTTTTAGACCTGTTTTAGACTGTTTTGGACCTGTTTTTAGACCTGTTTTAGATCTGTTTTAGACCTGTTTTAGAGACCTGTTTTTAGACCTGTTTTAGATCTGTTTTAGACCTGTTTTAGACCTGTTTTAGACCTGTTTTGGACCTGTTTTTAGACCTGTTTTAGATCTGTTTTTAGACCTGTTTTTAGATCTGTTTTTAGACCTGTTTTAGATCTGTTTTTAGACCTGTTTTTAGAAATGTTTTTAGACCTCTTAACATACGGGATGGGGGACGATCCGTGTGGTGTGAGGAGGGGGACCTGTGGGAGGGGGTATGGTCCATGCAGTGCCCCTGCTATAGCCTTTATAGGTGACTTGTGTAACTTTTCTGGTGGAGGGTCCGTCAGCTGCTTGTTTCTATGGATATGTCATTGCTTTACCTGGAATGTTCCACAGTATGACATTAAATACCTCTTCTTTATATTTATTCAATTACAGGTGTGTGTGTGTGTGTTTATTTATTTTTTGCTCCAAAATACCTAGAAAAAACTGACATTCTGACTGTGAGCAGGGTCGCCTCTCCACAGATTTGATCTGTAACTTGATTTGGTCTGGTCTCATGAAGATAGAAAAGGTATAATACCATCTGTGAAACATTCCAGAAAAAGTAATCAAGTAATAACATCTACATGGAGACATTTGACGGACTTTCCAACAGAAATGCTACAGAATGCATCTTTAAATAGACTTTTAAGAGCTTTTATAATAAGCTACATCATTATAAATCAAAACTGCATTTCAATTGCGCAGAGCAGGTTTTTTAGTTCTGATACTGATTTCGATATTATACCTTTAAGTTTTGATACATCAATATTGATACATCGATATTGAATGATGCCAAAGCAGAGACTGAAAACAAGCATTTATTTCCTTTCCCTATTGCTGGATTTCAGATGAAATCACTCCATTCTAATATTGTAATATAGATGGGAACAATGAAAATGGTTAAAGGTCCTATATTACAAAAAATTTACTCTTGTGTGCGTTAAGCTTTGTGAGCTATAATTTCATTGTATAATTTATTTCTGTAAATCAGGGACTGCAGATGGAAACTATATAATCATGTCCCTTCAAATAAAGACTAAACTAAACTAAGCCACACCTCCTCAAAAACAGACCTGGAGTTGTTTTTTGTTTCATTCACACATGTTTGAGTAACCCTCTGTCCATATCTCCAAAGCTGAAAATAATCTGTTCCACCTTGTGATGTCATGAAGTGGTCGTTTTCAAGTAAACGGCTACTTTTTATTTTTTGTTGAGAAGAGATCGGCAGTTCCAGGGCTGAAATGATCCAGCTGATTCTAGTGCAGGTGTATGGAGTTTAAAAACACAGTGGAGCACTTCCTGTTTTAACACATGGCATAAATTTATTTTTTATTTTTTTATTGCTCATGCTATTATTTTGTTGGCATCATATTAAAAAGAAAAAAAAAATCTAATAATGCAGAATCTTGTACCTCGAAACACTAATCTGCCACATGTCTCCTTCTCTTTTCCCCCTTCCTAGAATGCATTTCCTCGCTCCCTTATGTCCACCGTGGGGCCACAGCTCGAACCGCCATCCCAAATTCACACCATCTCTGACCTTTGACCCCTCACGGAGCAGAGACACAAAATGAAACTCGCCCCAGGGGTCAACAAAACAAGTGCACCTAAACCAACGCTGGACCTTCATATACACCACTGCAAAACTCATCTGGAGTCCTATAGGGTACATTCAGCCAATAGTGCTTTTTTTTTTTTTAACATCAGATGCCCTCCATTTCAAAATCTGGCATTGATTGTACAAATATATTAAAGGTGCAATATGTAACTTTTCTGGTGGAGGGTCTGACACTCGGTTCTACAGGTATAGCTTTGCCAGGAATGTTCCAAAGTACAGCATTTCACTAATCTATCTTGCATTTATCCACTCACAGTAAGAATGCATGTTTTTTTGGCATATTTTTACCTGTGGCAGAGCGTGCATTTCACACCTCGGCCTTCAGTAATGCTCAGTCTGAAACAATCCACTCCTCAATAATATTTTATGGTTATAAAAGCATTTTATCATATAGAAACACAGTATAAAGAGCCATGGAGATTCTGTGCACAGAGAAGTGAGCAGAGGGGAGTGCACGGTGCATGGAGAAGAAGTGAGGAACACTGGAGTGCTAAACCAAGACTAAACCAGAACTAAACCAGGACTAAATGAGAACTAAACCAGGATTGTTCATCGGGACTGACCCGAAGGTACGCCCGCGTAGACTGTCGGGTGACGACAGACGAAAGGACCGCTCCAGTGCCATTGCTCCACTGTGCTGCACGGAGCTCGGCTCCTTGCCATCGGTCGGGTCGGCTCCGCACGGTGCTACACGCTTGTTCTCTCTCTCGCTCTCTCTCAAGTCCAAGATTAGTCCTGATTAAGTTCTGATTGGACAGTCAGTCCTCTGACTGTCCAATCAACGGGTCTGAATCTGGTGACGTGGTCGTACGCGTGCTAGCAGGCCCTGGCGATATCAACTCAAAATCTGATTGGTTGAAGCAACAGTTTCATGGACATTTATTTTGTGTTTGAGGACCTGCAGAATGGATTGGGAAGGCCTCAGGGACACTTCTTTGACTCTGACTCTGCCTGGCAGCAAGTGACGGCTGAAATGTGATTGGTCAAATGCTTTAATATGAAAATGCATGTGTGGAAGCAGCACAACCATCGGAAAAGCTCTGACAGGAAGCAGACAGACCATTTTGGAATTATTTAATAATAATATCATTAACAACAGTCTGTGATTCAGATATTTTTTAGGGCAGCAGAGAAGGTCTTGAAGGCCCTGACGCCCCGCCGCTGATTTTTTACGTACAAAAACACAAGACAACGTTAATGTATTCTGGAATATTCCAGGCAAAGCAATAAACATGCTATGGAGACAAGCAGACAGCAGATCCCCCACAAAAATTTACATAGTCTAGCTTTAATGATTAGAGAGCTTGTCATTGTTATGCTCAAGGGCACGTCTATAAATGGGATTGGGTTCACAACCAGCTTGTATTCATGGAGATGTTACTGCTTTGCCTGAAATATTCCAATATTACGACATTAAACTTTTCATTTATTCATTTGCAGGTGTTTCTGTATGTAAAAGACCTTTAAAAACCCATTTGTCTCCATGGAGATCACTGTTGGGCAAGTTACTCTGAAACTGTAATGTGTTATTTATTACCTATTACTGTCATTTCAAAGTAATTTGTTACATTACAATATTACTGTATTTGTACAGTAAATGTAAGGCATTACATTACTATTGCATTACTTTAAGTTATTCTCATCAAAATAACTTTTGCTCTGTATATGGACTGAACCAGAACTGAACTAGGACTAAAACAGGACTCACTGTAGGGACGGGCTCGAAGGTGACCGCAGGAGAAAGGAGCGGCTCTGCTCCGCACCTCATGGAGGTAAGAGCGGCTGTCGCCGATCGCTCTTTATGGACCCTGCTGCTCGGGCTCACGGCCCTGATTTCAGCAACTATTTGCAGGTACCCGAGCCGGTGCAAGAGTCTGTTACAGCACGTAACTTCTACCTTCCTTCAACGTGTCCAGAAGTCCAACTTTTTGTGTGATGGTTTGCATCTTCCTCTGCCTTTTGGGTGCGAGCGCAGGAGCCTTTGTCGGTGCAGAATGTTTCGTCGACGTTGTGGGTTTCGTTGGGGAGAAAACTTGCAACCGTACAGCACTTCAGAATCACACTGCTAGAGATTGAACATGTATTTAAATTTGGCAGCTGAACACATTCTGTACTGTACTGTACAGGAGACAGGAGTCCCTTGACCAGTCAGGACGCAGCGGAAGGAACGCAATACGCATTCATACAATGTAAAAAAAAAAAGGGCATGCAAAATTGCACAAAAAAAAATAAAAATCTGCTGAACAACGAGACCGCGAAAAGTGAACTGCGATAGAGGGAGGGACGAGTGTAAACCAGGTCTAAACCAGAACTGACCCAAGTCTAAACCAGGTCTAAACAGCGTGGAGTTCTTTGTCAGTCCTTTTGCCCGCGGTTACCTGAAGGTCTACGAGGCGCATCTCCGGCGTTTCACCGCTGCTGATATCGAGGTGATTTTAGCGAATTTGTATGAAGAAAAACCCACCACTTCAATCCAGGTAAAAAAAACATTGTAACGCGCGTTAGTTACATTTGTACCGAGTAAAATATTACTATTTTTTCCCTTGTAATGCCGAACATTACTGCGTTACAGCAAAAAGTAATGCATTACTGTAAATTGTTACTATTATAATGCATTACTCCCCACACTGATGGAGATAGGTAAGTTTAATGTCATACTAATAGACTGTATATATAAATGGACATAGTTAACCCCCTAGCCGCTGTGTTCCAAATAGGAAGTGAGCACGGGCATGCTTGTGGTTCCAGCACCTCTGGCTCCAATTCACTTTGTGTTGAAATAAATGCCACCCCCTCTCTCTGTAACTTGTGCAGTGAGCCTCATGTTTTGGTTTTAAAATGTTGGTATTAGGGGTCGGAATTGATAAAAAAAATAAATAAAGAAAGAATTTGAATTAATTACAGGCTTTGTAATGAATTAATCTCAATTAATCGTGTAACCATATTTGCCTTACTCATTTATTAATTTTGTTCCTGCAGCCAGTCATTTGTTTGAGTTTGGGCTGCTGACACCTCTGGTTTGTTTTTGAACCAGAACTGCCACCGCCAGCAGCTCCAGCAGTTTCTGTGCTCGTGTGTGACATGTTTTGCATTTAAATGGTATCGTAGGGTTGAGGTGCGTCTGTGATATGCAAACTCTTTTCTGCACAGTTTGCAATAAACGACGCCTTTGTCAAATCGATCTCAAGTAGTTTTTTGAATGGAAATGTACCGTCCAGCACACCCAGCATACTTTCATGCCATGCTCTAGGATAGTCAAAACTGTGTGTGTCAGTATAATTGGTGTGCCACAACATGGTGCACTGACAAATGTTCCCTGTTGTTTGGCATGCAAACTGTGACAAAATGTGTTAATATTTTTAATGCATTATTTTCTTTGTTATTAATTAATCGTTTAACACTTTAATTAAAGGTTGTATGTAGGATTTTTTTGTTGTTGTTTGTTTCAAATTGTCAATGAAAGTTTGAAATACCATTACAGAGATGCAGCAGCGTTGTAATTATGATGACCAAAAAAATAAAAAAAAGAATGAAAATTTATCAACTGTGGACATAGTGAGGCCAGACAAACATCAGTCAATAGAAAACAAGGCTACCTCATTTTCTATTGGCTGTTAGGTTGTCAATCAAACTCCCTAGTGTAACTGACTTGGTGGCGTGTGGGAATTACGTGGTTTATGCAGCGATTCTTAGAGGCTTTTTCGAACTGTAACTTCCTCACATTTCGCACAAAGTTTGTTGAGATGGCGGACGAGAATCCACAACCAGTTCGCCGCCAAAGAAAGTTTTTGAGGTCGCTGAAAAAAGAAGAGAAGGGGAAAAGGAGCAAAGCCAAACTGAGGTGATTCTTGGAGATTCCTTCCAGCGATGGCGCGAATGAAGCAGACATAAGGTCTAAAAACTAATGCATCGGTTGCTAAATTACTTCTAGACAGGTCACTTCAACAGTAATTCTGAACACGCACTGGCTGTAAACAAGCGTGATTTCTAGAGTAAGGAGGTGAGAGAAGATGTTTCTACTGAAGGAGCTGTGAAGGAAGAAGGTGGTGTCAAAAATCCTCTATACAACCTTTCAAGTCCCACCCCTAGTTGGTATAACCCACTCTACATCCTGGTGTTTTTATTTCATCATATTGTCCATAAATCAAGAATTAAAAACAAATAAATCGGGCACCTACTTTCCTGAGGTCACTCCCGCTAGAGTTAGCAACAGGTTTGATTGACACCGTTGCTAAGCGCCTGCCGGGAATGGGAATTACCTTCAACAACCACGCCCCTGACTGGCTCTTTGGTTGCTAGGACGGTCACAGTCGGAATTCCAAATAAACTCGGCTCTAAATTCACTCCTACAACGGCAAGCCTCGATGAGCTTCATTTGACTGGAGCTAAAAACATTCAAATCAAAGCAACAGAGCAGCATTAATGCACTTTTAAAATAACCTTTTTACACTGGATCTGTACGCAAGAGTCCCACTTTTACAATTTGTTTGACTTTCCTTTAAAATGGAATTAGCATAAGTGCATAATTTTGCTCAGTTTGTTCCTAAAATGGCTCTAACATTTATGGTTTATTCTCTTACACAGCGTGAGACCCATTGAGCCCAAATTGAAAATGACTCTAATTCTGCTCTGTGCTTTAAACGGAGTCACTTTCAAATGTAAATGATGGAAGTGAGGATTTTTAGAATGGTTTTCTCACTAACCCGATGGAGCAGAGCCAAGAAAGATGATATGAAGTTATACAATCTGTTATAACTTTAATTTGACATTGTGATAAAGTACAGGATTAAACTTATCTGCCTCCACAAAGACGAGGAAAGGACAAAGATTCTGCTCTACTCCCCCTTCAGAGCGCTGTCACAACACAGTCAGCGTGCATCCTGCTAATGAGACTATACTGCACATAGCATCAGGTTTGTGAAGTTGTAGTCTATAGTTTTGTTTAACGTTTTTGTATATTTCTGGAGACTTGTTGTATGGCAGCATGCGTGATGTAGGCTTGTGGGGGAGGAGCCTTGTGCAGAATCTTACACCTAACTGTAAGGAGGGCTCAAGAGAGATCGCTAAATTACTCAAACATGCATGGATGGCATCTTAAACCTCTTCAGGCATGTTTTTGATGAGAAAACAATGTTATAACATGGTGGAAAGCTTCAGAAAGTCGATTTTGCGTAATACCTCCTCTTTGAAAATGTAATAAATGTAAGATATACTGTATGTCTTTAATGCTATAGTGTGAATATTTTGAGGTAAAGCAATAAAACGACTGTGAATACAAGCAGGTAGTGGACCCTGAATCAGACACAGAGCAACTTTAATTACGCTATTTTCTCATCTATGTTATCTCATCTATGTCACAAACAGACCTGGAGTTGTGTTTTGTTTCATTCACATGTGTAACACACAAATCATGTATATTTAGGCTGACTTTTTCTCTCAAACAGAAAACACTGTTCCACCTTGTGATGTCAAGTGGTAATACAGAAAGTGCTCCACTGTGTTATTAAACTCCATACACCTTCATTAGAATCATTGGATAATTTCAGCCCTGCAATTCAATTTAATCTCTAATGAACTAAAGGTAAAAGGAGCTCTTCATTTGAAAACTGCCACTCCAAGACATCACAAGGTGAAGCAGAGCATTTTGAGCTTAGGAGATTCAGACAGACTCAAAATAAAGGATTACTCAAACGTGTGACTGAAACTAAACACAACTCCAGGTATAGTCCAATGAGGTTCATTTGGTCTTCTGATATTTTATATTATCAGGTTCTTTTTTTCAAACCAAAACTTTGTTATCCAGGCTGACGCCACCTAGTGCCTCCACTCAGTTTAATTTCTCTCCAGTGACTAGGTCAGAAATCAGAATACACTAGACGGTTTGCAAGAACCCCGGAAGTTGTAGACCACGCACCGCCCAATCCGCGAAGAGCTGTAAACACATGACATCAAACTCAAGCGTGAGATGGATGTAGATGAAGCCATACATTCTGTGTTGGCAACGAGTCCCGAAATCGAGGATTTAAAGCTGGAACAAAGAGAATGTTTGATGAATTTTATCACTGGAAAGACGTTATTGCCCTTCTTCTTATGGGGTTTGGCGCATTACATATGTCACTACCAAATAGCAGTGATTGGTTAAATACAAAAAGTACCTGCCCACCGTCCAGGGGGTGGAAACCGGCTTCATGGAAATCGGCTGATTAATCAGGCTAAGAGTTTGTTTTCATACCTGACATTTTTTGACATCGTGTCTGTGCTGCTAGTGAGCAGTTGAAACTATCATGTATGAAAACAAAACTCTTGGTCTGAAAAAAGAACCTAATAACATACAATTCCAGGTGTGTTTTTGAGGAGGTAACAGCATTATAACATGCTCACAAGAGTCAATTTTGTTTAACATAGGACCTTTAAGTTATTAATTTCAGTTTCCACTGCCATTGGAAAAAACTCAAGACATTCAATATGTCTCAGCTAAATGCCACATACTAATAACCTTCATTGTGTAATTGTGTTATCTCATTATATTATCATGAGTGTGAATGGGACTCTCTCTGTACAGCCCCCTCTCTCTGTACATTCCTCTCCCTCTGTACCTCCCCCTTCCCTCACACAGGGCCTGGTGTGTTGATAGAGGAGATATGTGTGATTGAGTTGACCTGGAGGTCGTCCAAACATCATCCAAAGCTCAAGAACATGTGACAGGATTTTATAGGATTCTCTACAACACTTCACCACTGCGCACACAGGATTTATAGAAAGAACAAATCCTATAGAAAATCCTATAGCTGGGTGTCAGATGACATCACATTCTATAGGCCAGTAATATTTAATATAGGTGGGAGCAGCTAAAATGAAAACTGCACAGATTTTTGTTGTAATACACTGAGTTCTTGGATGTGGTCACTAATAGAAATAATTAGTGTTGTTTTGATACCTCATAGTGTGAAGAAGTAGACCGTTAAAAGCAAAAAATAGCTGTTATAAAAGGCTATCTCTAAGGAAAATTTAAAAGAATTAAAGAGATTTTGAGGACTAAGGTATTAGTCAAATGCATAATGGTCTTGATGATGAGATGTGCTGATTTAAACCCTTTTACTTTTTCCTTTGTCACTTTTACCACAGAGCTTTGACAACAAAAACAACAGTGAGGCCTGTAAAAGGACGCTCAGAGCACATAGCTAATTACACAGAGTAAACAGAGTCTGTGTTAGTCTACAGACTGTGTATATAAATGGACATAGATAACGCACTAACCGCCGCGTTCCAAACAGGAAGTGAGCATGGCCCTGACTCCCATAGACGTACAGAGAGAGGGGGCCACAGTATTCCAATGTAACTGCAGTGAGCCTTGTCATATTGGCCTTAAAATGTTTGTATTAACCTGTTCTGCATAATCCTGGTGTTTTTATTTCGCTATTTTGTCCATTAAAAAAGTCTTATCTGTAAATATAGAGCCTGGTTGCAAATTTGCTCCTGTAACCGTTCAAGCATCGTGAGCTTCACTTGACTGGAGCCAAATGCTATGGAGGACGTCACACTCACTTAGTCCACTTCTTTATTCAGTCTATGGTGTTTGTGCTGTTGTTGGACTTATTTTACTAAGGATACGTCCCCACGACAACACTCCTGGATTTTGTTTTTTTACGGGCTGAAAAAAATGTGCGTCCACACGTGTCGCATCAATAAATATTCATGTCCAGACGACAACAGAGCACTGAGTGAAAACGATGTAATACATATGCCACAAGATTTGGATGAGAATTATTAGAATAACTTGGTCTCTAAATCCAACAGTTTAATTACTTGTGTGTAATCTTTGTTATTGATCCGTGTGCATAATCTGTGTAGTGTGTGTTGTTAGCATTAGTGCTAACAACGTGTCTCGTTTGCCGGGTGATGGGAGTGGGTCCGTAAGATACAAGCTGCCCCAACGAGCTGCGGCAACGCTTTGGCTAGTTCTAGTTCTGCTGCATCGGAGGACCCTGGAGATGACAGGGTCGCTACGTCATTGTTTTCCAAAAATTGCGGTTTGCTTGTTCACACGACAACGCAACGCGACCGTTCTCAGATTTCTCCACTCTGGAACCCGTTCTCAATCAACACAGTTTTCGCCGACCCAAAATGCCGGCTTCGTGTGGACGAAACAAATACAAACTTCACTGTTTCGTGTGGACAGGCTCTAAGTTGAACATCAACACTAAAGGCTAAATGAAGGCTTCAAAATGTTAACACAAATGTAGGGTGACCAGATTTTCAAAATAAAAAACTGGGACATCCTCAGTTTTGTGGTGGTTGGTAATAATAAAATTGTGAAACAAATGCATAAAGGAAAATTGTTCTGCACTCAACCCATTCGTGACAAACGTGTGTTAGTATTGCCACATTTTCTTTGTGTTTTTGTCATTTTTAAGCTGCTTTTCTGTATTTTACATAAAAACATGATCATTTCTGCCTCTCTTTACTGTTGGCAGGGATCAGATTGGTCAAACGTAGGGGCAACTGGGACATTTCTTGTATAAAACTGGGACAAATCACTGTTTTGTATAAATGTGCTGGGACAGGGGACACAGGGCTCAAACCTGAGACTGTCCCGGGTAGTAGGGATGTCTGTCTGACCCTACATAAATGTCTTTTCTGTCATTATTAACCTATTTTAAATGTCCGCAGAGCCTCCACAGTCTGTATTTACGCTAGTGTTGATATTACCCTCAGATGTTAACAGCCGTTGCTCACATCTGCTGGTCTTCATTCTGGAAAATACAGAGTAGTGTCGGAACGGTGATTTGGTCGGAGAACTCGCCGACACTGATACCTGAGACATGTGCAGGATCTGAGCTACTGCCTTTACCAGTATTGGTGTCGGAACAAACCAATAAATAATCAGGTTCAACAACACACGTGCAAACAAATACTGTAGCTTGTATTCTATTGTATTGTATCAGATTTATGAATTCATGTCAGCTGGAGACAAGAGACAGTTTTTGATATTCATGACATTGTACTTTGCCATGAAAGAGTAGAGTGACCAGATTGTCAAAATCACAAACTGGGACACCCCTGGTTTGGAGTGGTTGATAATAATAAAATTGTTATGCACTTAGCCAAGTCATGACTTATTCACGACTACTATGTGAGTCAGTATAGTCACATTTTCTTTGAGTTTTTGTCGTTTTTAAGCAGCTTGTCTGTATTTTACCAAAACAAATGACAATTTCTGCCTCTCTTTACCATTGGCAAGGATCAAATTGGTTAAAAATAGGGACACCTGGGACATTTCTTGTACAAAACTGGGACAAATCACTGGTTTTGGATAAATCTGCTGGGACAGGGGACACGGGGCTCAAAACTGGGACTGTCCTGAGTAAATGGGGACGCCTGGTCACTCTATCCAACAGGAAAATTCGCAAACGTTGAACCTGATTATTAGAGTTTGGTCTCTGAAACTTGTGGAAAGCTTTTATAAACTCATCTCAGTGAATGCCCAGAACGCATAAGGAATAACTTCGGACCACTGCAGACCTTTTTAAATGCACTAGTTCTGTTTTTTACTTATTTAAGACACATCCTCATTATGAATGCAGCTCAGAGCGGCGCTGTCCCACACTAACCTCCTGATTTATGGGAGTTCTCATATCTCCCTGTAGTTTATCTCCTTTGGTCAAACATTTTTAACATAACAAATGATCTAAATGTGAAAGCACACTGTCGTCATTTAGATCTGGCTCTGTGCTAATGTCCCTGTGAACAATGGACACACTGATAATGTATTACCTGCAGAAATATTCACCGTGGAAACCATGATGAAACCAAAATGCAAATGGGTAATGTCATTTATCTGAAAATCATTGTTAAATAGTGCACGCATATGTAAATATCCAAGGAACAGGGGATTTAAAGTTTCGCCCACATTGGCTTTGTTCAGATACACCAAAACTCTGATCATAATCTGATTTCTGGAGTTATCAGATTATGCCATGTCAGGTAAACAGTTAATCTGATGTGAGTGATCTGATCTCTCAGATTGTTCAAGCCTGAGCAGGTTTTGACAAGGACAATTATGCAAAAAGGGCAAACTAATGTAGCAAATACAGAAATGAAAGAGAGAATATTAAAGAGTTATTTTAAAATCTATTGTACTTTGTCTTCGAAACAACTGATTCACTAAAGTGTGTGTTTTTGAAGATCAGGTTTCTCTTGTTCTGTAAAGTTAAACACACACCAAAATCTGCAGTGATTATTCTGTTATTCTAGAGATACTGGCCAGGTCAATGTACCCAGAAAACGCCAAAGTTTCCTGATAAATATACCTTGTCTCCGTAGAGATGTTATGGCTTTGTGATAGAGTATGGCATTATCTCCAAGGAGTTAATCCATTTTGAAGATATTTAATAACAAAGGTAGTTGCTCAAAAACACCTTGTATTCTGTACGTATTCTGTATTCTTGCTATTCTTTGCTTGTTTCATGGCAGGTTTACAGCCAGGAACAGACTGGAACCAAAAAAAAAAAAAAAAAAAACAGCCCTGGACTTTTCCCCCACAAATAGGCCTACCATGAGGGAGGGATTTTGATATTTAAATAATTAATATTTAATGATTTCATTAAATCAATAATGAAATACAGCCCCCACAGTGGAGTGTTTTAAGTCTCGTCTTAAGACCCACTTTTATTCACTGGCTTTTAACACCGCATGAGTTGTGTGATCCTCTGTGTCTTTTATTTGTTTTATTGGTAACACTTTATAATAACTACACCTTATTTATCCTTAATAAAGCATGAACAAAGGCTTAATTAAAAATGAACAAAGACTTAATTAATAATGATTCATGCTTAGTAAATGTTTAATAAAGGATAATTATTCTTCACTTTAGAAAAGCTCTCAGAAAGACTTAACTAACAGATAACAGCTGCCTGAATTATCATTGTATTGCATTATTAGTAAATCATTCTCTCATTGCTTACTTAATGATTAATAAATGCTCAAATGGTTAGTTCATGAGTAATTAAGTATGAAATAATTATGAGTAACTATTTACAGCACAGGCAAATTAAGTGCAAGTGCTAATTAAGGTAGTAATTAAGTAGTTACTAAGCGTGAATCATTATTAATTAAGCCTTTGTTCATGCTTTATTAATGCTAAATAAGGTGTAGTTATTATAAAGTGTTACCGTTTTATTTTATTCATTGTTTTATAACTTTTAGCTTTATGCATTTTAACACTTATTATTTATTGTTTTTAATTATGATTTACTGTCTTTTGTTGTATTAATTTGTCTGTGCAGCTCTTTGGAAAGTGTCATGTTTGTAAAATGTGTTATATTAAATTAAATTGGATAGAAATTGAAAAGTGGATTGGATTGAAGTAATTGAAGAAAACACAGAAAGATGAACTACTTCTGATTGTTTATTAACAAAAACACCTCAATCACTTCATTTTGAAATGACTTAGCTTTTTTGTCTTTAACCTTTTCCCATCCACCTTCCTCCTTATGTTTTCTGATCGACATCTTTGACGTGCAGTGTTGGGAAGGTGACTTTTAAAATGTATTCCCCTACAGATTACATATCCCAAAATGTAGTTTGTAACGTAATCTATTAAATTACTTCAGCTCAGTAACGTAATCTGAATACTTTGGATTACTTGATATTGTCATGTTTTTTAAAACTGCATGAATGTAACAACCACATCCTGAAAATTCATGTTTGTTCTCTTCAAATTGGCCCTGGTTTAGACCTGGTTTAGTTCTGGTTTAGTCCTGGTTTAGTTCTGGTTTAGTCCTGGTTTAGTTCTGGTTTAGTCCTGGTTTAGTTCTGGTTCTGGTTTAGTCCTGGTTTAGTCCTGGTTTAGTTCTGGTTTATAGTCCTGGTTTAGTTCTGGTTTAGTCCTGGTTTAGTTCTGGTATAGTCCTGGTATAGTTCTGGTTTAGTTCTGGTTTAGTTCTGGTTTAGTCCTGGTTTAGTTCTGGTTTAGTCCTGGTTTAGTTCTGGTATAGTCCTGGTTTAGTCCTGGTTTAGTTCTGGTTTAGTTCTGGTTTAGTCCTGGTTTAGTTCTGGTATAGTCCTGGTTTAGTTCTGGTATAGTCCTGGTTTAGTTCTGGTTTAGTCCTGGTTTAGTTCTGGTATAGTCCTGGTTTAGTTCTGGTATAGTCCTGGTTTAGTTCTGGTTTAGTCCTGGTTTAGTTCTGGTATAGTCCTGGTTTAGTTCTGGTTTAGTCCTGGTTTAGTTCTGGTATAGTCCTGGTTTAGTTCTGGTTAGTCCTGGTTTAGTTCTGGTTTAGTCCTGGTTTAGTTCTGGTTTAGTCCTGGTTTAGTCCTGGATTTAGTCCTGGTTTAGTCCTGGTTTAGCCCAAAATGTGAAAACATGACAACAAAGTAACTGTAATCCCATTACCACTCACTGAAACAGTAACTGTAACTGAATACAGTTACTCATAATTTGTACTCTGATTACGTAACTCCAGTACATGTAATCTGTTACTCCCCAACACTGTTGACATGTGTTAAAACCAACGAGTAACCACACTTCTTTGTCGTCTTTTAGGCCTATGCAATTTATGCTTGACAAATGGTCAGATGATCATATTAGAGCCATTTGCTGTTGGAAGAGTTGACGGGCGTTCTGGACTTTTCTAGAACACACAGATTGCCAGTCTGGTCCTGCTTACAGCCTATAAGTACTGTCCATAAGGAGTATTTCCAAATGCTCCAAGAATAGTTTATAGCAGATGTAAACTTCCAAACAAAGTTCAAGACATTTACAGGCAAAAATATCTGATTATTGTTATGCTAATCCCAAACAAACCCCCATAGCTGTTTTTGAGGTCTGCATTTTAAGTTCTTTAAATCGAAAACTCTTTGAAATGAAATGTCATGTACGCCTATATCATCCAAACCATCTGCTTATCTGCGCCTCCTGGAAATGTTCCGCAGTGTGGCATTTTCAGGTGGAGCGTGATGTGTTTGTAGCTTTGTGATGAAAATGTTTACACACTTTAGGCTCCTGTTAGCCTAACGTGGGCGCTAATGCTGAACGCGCACAGCTACACTTCAGAGTCGCGTTAATTATCCCGTGTTATCGAGAACGAGAGTGGAGCCTGAAATATACAGGAAAAACAATAGGACATAAATGAAAGGGGAGAAAGAAAGAAAGAAAGAAAGGGAATTACTAAGAAAAAGGGGGTTAGAAGACATTAATGAGAGAGAGATGGAAAGAGAGAGACAGAATTAAAAAGAGAAGGGGGGGGGGGGTTGCTTTATGATTGTAGAAAGAGATAGGAAGATGAGAAAAAGGAAAAGGGGCAGAGGAAGGGGAGAAAGAAAGGGGGAGAGTGTGAGGAAGGAGAGAGGGAGGAGAGATAGATACACAGATCCATGCACATTTAAAACACTGGGTTTCAGGCGGGTTCATCAACACACTATTGTCCTGTCAGAGTTCATACAGATGAGGGCAGCTGTGTTGTTCAAATGTAGATTTGTGTTGTAAAACAGTGAGCTCTTGGGTCTAGTCACCAGTAAAAATGATCAGGTTCAACTGTAGACTATATAAAGAAATCACCCATAGCATCTGGCTCCAGTCCAGTGAAGCCAGTCAAGGCGACCAGTTAACGGAGGAATTTGGAGTCAAGTTCCATTATTGGAAAAGTAAATTCCCAAATATGGAACCTGATTGTTTTTCTTATTGACTAAACTCAAGCGCATGGTGTATTACAATAAAAATTTGCAGCTGAACAATATTCAGGGTTCCCACAGTCATGGAAATCCTGGAAAAGTCATGGAAATTGAAAATGTCATTTTCCAGGCCTGGAAAAGTCATGGAATTTTGTTCATTTTTGTCAAGTTTTGGAAAAGTCATGGAATTTTAGTATCTCTTTCACGCAACCACAGTGTTCTGTGAAGTTATCGTTAGGCTATTATGATTATTTCCGAACATCTGAGCATCATTTGTTTAAAAGAGACGACAATAAACACACTGACAGTATTTTGAATGTTAAAAAACTATACTACCAAACCATAAGGTGAGTGGAAAGGGTTCACATTTCATATTTAGCACGAAAAGTCTGATCAATTCTACACATGTAATGTGCTGTAAAGTCATGGAAAATTCATTTTAGGTCATGAAAAAGTCATGGAAAAGTTTGTCAGTGAAAAAGAGTGGGAAAACTATTCATTTTACCCGCCCCCATCTGTATTAAATATTGACCTATACAACATTGTGATGTCATCTGAAACCAGCAATTGCATCAGGTAGAAATGATCAGATTCCATCTTTGGGAATTTACCTTTTGTATATTTCATGGAAGAGTACAGAGTAATCTATAGGAAAAAAATAAATAAAACTGTCTCTTGCCTCCATCTGGGAGGAGAGCATCATCACAATCTAGAATCTGTTCTAATTCGAAAGGTAAAAACACAAAAGTTAAACCTGATCATTTCTAACAGTGAGTGTGTTTACATGCACATCAGTAGCCCGGTTATTATCCATATCCCGGTTATGGCCGTGTTTGGGAAATGAGGTTTACATGCGCACTGAGAAACCGGTGATATCCCTGTGTACATGATCAAATGTAATATACCAGTTTCCTGACACAACCTTACAAATGCCCAAAAGATATATATTTAATAAATCAAGAAAAATACAAACAACCATGAGCTCCTTTAGTGTAGGAGGCTCGAGAGTTTCCTGGTCAGTGGTAAGGAGCTATGAGGTATCCCACAATCCACTGCGCCGATCAAACCCAAAGTTTCCAAATACTATAGTACAAGTTCTACACTGCAGCAGATTCTTAATTAAAATCTTAAATATAAATAAATAAACTCAACATAAATAAACTCAACTTCACAACATATAAACCATAACCACTATAAAACCACATCAGCCCGTTTGATAATATAACTCAGTTTTGATCACATTTGTTTACATTTTACAGAAACAAAACTTTAAACCACATGGCTAATAATCTATAAGCGCTGAAAAAAACTCCTTGTGCCCTGATGCTGTCAGCTTCTGTCGGACTAAAGGACACAATTCAGTGGAATATGAGTGTTCTTTCTGTGACAGAGAGATATGCTGCTGATGGTGAGTCTGTTCTGTGTGTGTATCGCGTTGGAGATGGTTCATGTTAAGCTTTTCAGAGATCATACGTGTGCAGGTCATACGCAGGCAGATTGTACGTGTGCAGGTTCATTGCAGCTCTTTATTTAACTCATTTCATGTATGGTCACTTTTTTATGTCGATCACTTTATTTATGTTGGTCACTTTATTTATGTCAGCTACCATTGTAATGAAAAGTCTAGATAGTGTTTGTCTTTTGGACGCATGCACACTCAACTTTATGTAGCAGTAGTCAGGATACTGCACATACATGCCACAGTATCCCAGTTACTGTCGGAATATCGCAGCTACAGTTTCCCAGTTATGAGAAACCGGGTTAGTATTGACTTATAACTGACTTATTTGGGATACTCAAAAAACCTGCACTCAGAGCTATGAATGCTCTATATTGCAATAAAAACAAAATTATAGCAACATTTACCGTATTTTCCGGGCTATTAGGCACTCTGGATTATAAGGCGCACTCATAAATAAACCGCACCGGACTTTAAACAAAACACAACAGTTGGATGGGTGAGTGGTTTTGTTTGGTGCGTTCACGGTGACTCTGGGCTTTGTTCAGTTGTGGCGTGTAGGGAGGGTGCTGTCTGGGACCGCTGGATTGTCGGCGTGTTCGCAGTGACTCAGTTGTTCTGTTGTGTCTAGAAGTGGCACATTGCACTCGCTTTTTTGGTTCGTTCCTTCGTTCCGTTCCTCGTCCGCGTGGAGTGATGAGTGTGGCTGCGGGTGTTTTTCGTTGCACGGTCGCTGTCTGCTCCGTGTGTGTTTGCGTGCGCTGCGGGTGGCGCGGCTTTGTAGTTTACTGAAGTCGTGCTGGGACACCCGAGTGGATTCGTGTATCGGGCGCTCTGGATTGCAAGGCGCGCAATCGTTTTTTGATGGGTTTGGAGGCTTAAGAGCGCGTCTAATAGCCCGGAAAATACAATATTTTAGCTGCCCCCCTGTATTAAATAATATGCGCCTATAAAATGTTGTGATGTCATCTGAAATCCCCCAGTACTCAGTTCAATTTGGGTGAAATAAAGGATAACATATTTTTGACTGACCGTAGAGGATGTTGATGAGGGAGATGGGCATCACCAGGATCCCGACCAACATGTCCGCCACCGCCAGCGACCTCAGGAAGAAGTTAGTGGCGTTCTGTAGTTTTTTCTCCAACGAAACCGCCAAAATCACCAGAATATTCCCTCCGATCGTCAGCGCGATGATGACGAGGATCAGCAGGGCCGGCCAGTTTTTCTCTTTCAGCGCGCTGCTCGTCACCGCCTCCTGCGTGAAATTATCGAAAGCCTCTCCGAAAGCTGCCACAGAGATCTCCGGGCTCACCCAACCCGGCCTGGTCTGGTTCAGGTCCAAAGTGCTGTTCGGGGGCCAGACCAATCTCCCGTCCATCTCCAGGGACGACGTGGTGGTGCCGTACCCAGCCATGAGGGCTCGAGCTGGGCCACGCATCGTCAACACCTGCCCCCGTCTCTGGAGCTCAACTCTTCGACAATTTCACTACGAATATTTGGGTTATATAAGAAAGAAGTGGATGTCAAATGCATTTAGCAACATTTAATTTGATTTCTAACAAAAAATATCAAAAGTAGGAAGAATTAGAAGCAGTTTTGTGTTTTGTGATGGACTTTTTGCTTGTTGGTTCTCGGTCTTCATAGCATTTAGAAAGTTAAAATCTGTGAAGCATGTATCAAGTCTTAACCCCAACTTTCGCGATCGTATTTTTACTCCAGTGAAGAGTTGCTAGCTGAACTTAATTGTACATTGTCTCTTATGTTGTAATAGTCCTGTTTCTTGCAGTTGCAGTAGTTCTTGCATTGTAGACGAGTGATTTCTTGGTTTTCTGACCTGGAAGTCTCTCACAGTGAAGTTGTGGTGGGCAGAATAGGTTGGAGTTTGCATCGGGAGACAGAGTGAGTCATATCCATCATCTGACAGAAAGGCTGGTTTATTTCACACAGACTGTAGATTTATATAAACGAGGAGACGAAATGGTAGATTCAAATAAAAAGCAAAGGTCGTCTCCGAGGTGACGGGGAAAATCTGAAACACACAAACAAAACAAAAGTGTGTGTTAAGGGTCATATGAATCGCAAAATTGACTCGTGTGACCTTTAAGTCGTGTTTTAATGTTGGACGTTGTGTTTTGTTTCATTCACACACGTTTGCGTAGAGATGGGCATGTTTACGACGTTGCCGATATGATACATACCTTGAAACATAGGCCATAATACGATACGCTTTTCGATACATGGCTCTTTTGAGTCAGTAGGATTCGATATGATATATTTCAAATTGATTTAATAATGTTCAGTGAAAACAGGGTATCCCCAGGTTTGACTACGCCAAATTTAAGACTATTTAAAGACTTTTTTAAGACCACTTACATGAAAATTAAGACCAACATCGTGCCCATTATGTGGGTGAAGAAAACAAAACAAATTCAATTCTAATAATGACCAAACAACAACCGGTACTATACATATATATGTATACAATCTAAGAGCCACTGTGGACTAAACCTACACTTCCCCATGATCCCTCCAACATCTTCCTCCACTCTACTGATCGTTTACTCGTTGCCGCCGGAACCAGAAACCAAAGTATTGTTTACTCCAAATTAGATGTTCATTCACGTTACCTAATTTCATGTAGTTGTTTTTTTTTTTTCCCTCCGTTTAACATTGCACTGCAGTCCGGTTGAGTTTACAAAAAATAGTCTAATGAAATTTTGGATCTTTGTGAAAAACATAAGACTTGGACAACATCATTTAAGACTTTTTAAGGCCTTAATTTAGGATCATGCAATTTAAGACTTTTTTAAAAGACTTTTAAGACCCCGCGGCTACCCTGGAAAAACAAAAGTCTAAACTAAATCAAAGCTGTGATACTAAAAGTCTATTAAGTCCACTAAGTTTCTGCAGTGTTCATATGAAAAACACCCATTTTACTCAACAAAACAGTGAAAATGTCAACACAATTGTAGCTCTTACGCAAAATCATTTAGTAAAATATACTGTACCTAAAAATGCTCTTGGTGGATATATCAATACAGCAGCCCACGATATCGATACTGTATCATCAAATTAAACTATACGATAAACATTCGTCCCTCACTATAACACGGTTCACCTTTCACAACCTCACTGATTCTTTTTTGTACAATTTTCAGTCCTGGAATCAATCCTGGGTTAGTCCTGGGTTAGTCTTAGTTTAGTCCGTGGCATGTGCGGCGCAAAAGTGCCTGTGAAATGATGACATTAGAGTCACGTCTGTGAATTCATATTCGTACTGAAGAAAGCGTAACCCTTTCAATTCATTTCGTGATTGTAATTCTTGAAGTCGTAACTTTTCTGATGGATGCTTCAGTTAGAATGCTTTTAATCTGTCTGTGATTTATCATGGGCACGAGTGGGTAAAAGGTGGAATGTTAATGGGTCCGGGCGGGTTTAACTTTGATATAATCCAAAAATGGACCTGTCCAGGACCCTGCGCTGAAGGGCTCCATTACGGAATAAATTAATCTTCAATTCGTTACATAAAGAAGGAGAAAAATAACATAAGGACGACAGCAGCAATACGTTTTAAGAAGGATGCAAAAAGGGTTGTAACTGTCCTTAAAACAGATAGAAACAGAACAGAAACATAAGGATGACTACTTTGTGGATTTTGCCTATTTTTAGAATGTAACCCCCACGATAAACGGGGCACCACTGTACCGATATTTCAATATTTTTGCACAGCCCTATGTTTGAGTAAACCTTTATTATTATTCTGTCTGTCTAATTCAGTAGAGATTGACAATTACAGATCTGAAATCATCCAAATTATTCTAGTGAAGGTGTGTGCAGGTAGAGTATGCTTTTGATGAGGAAACAATATAACATAAATCACAATCAGCGTCTATAGGTCCTTTGATAATGTATTCTTTGTCAAAAGTTGTACAAGGATAACGCCATTTGGACCAGAGCAGTCATATTGTCTCTCACAGTTGGTGCATATGTTTTTAGTTTCTGAGTGTTGAATCAGCAGGAGACTGTGAAAACCAAACAGACTCTTGTGATAAACGAGTGGGCGAAAGTTTGAGGAAGACTCCAGAACAGTGAAAGTGAGAGCAGCAGCTGAGAAAGACCACAGGGACACGAGTGAAGGGGAGATCCAGACAAAAATACAGATATTACACTGACAGAAGGGGTTTTCTACAGAAGGAAAATCAAAGCAGTTTGTGTTCACAGGACATCAAATCGCTGTAGAGTTTCTGTAGTTTAACCCGAGCTGGAGACAGGTCAGAACTCTTTGTATCTTTGCTGTCAGATTGCAGATTTGCTGACTTGATTTCCTTTCAAAATATAAGATTTTATGCATTATTTAATGTTTTGATCTTATACATCCACACAGTTATAAGTTGTACTCACACTTATGTCACAAACCAGGAAGAAGTTTGGAAACATGTGGTGAGAACTTGTTGGTGTAGTTCCTGACACTGGGCTCACTGACCGACTGTGATAAAACCCACTGAAGTAAATGTGATCAGAGGTAAAATGAAGACTGTATACGTATGTGCTGTTTGGAATCATCTTGAATTTGGTGCCTCATCTCTTTAATCGCATGTACCCAGTGCGCTCAGTGTTGTGTGTCAGTGTGGAAAACTGAGGTGTGGTTGTAATTGTTGACCGTGACATGGAGATGAAGAAAACTGGACCATTTTCCCATTTTTCTAGATTTACACTATGTTCAGACTGCAGGGCTTAACGCTCAATTCAGATTTTTATATTTTTTTTGTGAAATCCGATGTTTTTGCGAGGTCGTTCACATTTCCAATTAAATGCGACTTGTATGTGACTCCAGTGTGAACATTAAATGGCCCAAAAGTGTCCGGCATGTGCACTGGAGACACGACGACGTCAACCTCAGTGAGCGTGCTCTGTGTTTACGAAAGTTGTCCAAACATGGACGCGAGCATTGAGCACCTGAAGATTGTAAAGTTCCTCTTGTACCAGAGCCAGAACATGAACAACTTACTTGTTTTAAGGAGGAGATTGAGAAGGAGAAGGACAACATTTTTGGCCATGGTGTTTTGTGGGACAGTCCGCTGAAAGGAACGTGTGGATGTGGAGACGTAGCCAAGAGTGGTGGGACAGCGAGTTGCTTCGCTTCAGTGACACGGAGTTCATTAACATTAACAATATGACGAGAAGAACGTTTGTGTACATTTGTCGCTTGTTGATAACGTGTAGGCGGGATGAACGTGACCTGGCCGTTCAGACTGAAGTGGCATGTCAAAAGATCAGATATGTATCAGTTTTAGGAGCACATATGCAAGGGGCCTGGGTCGCATTTGAAAAATCGGATCTGTGTTGTTCAGACTGTCATTAAAAGATCAGATACAGGTCACAAAGGGGCCAAAAAATCAGATTTGGGAACTTCAGTCTGCAGTGTGAACGTAGCCTTAGACTTGCTATCATGAACAAAGCCCTCCAGAAGCTGTCATCGCATGTTTCCAAACATCTTCCTGGTTTGTGACGTAAGAGCGAACAGAGCCTATTGAGTTCACAAACTGACAAGGATTTGTCTTGTAGTGCACTCCGAAAGGATAGTTTGAGCTGTGGACCAATCACAGAGCAGCACTGAGGTTTGAAGCGCCCAAACAGACCGAAATAAACATGGCAACGCCGAAAGACCAATCAGATTCAAATAATCATCACTGCATACAGTGTTTTCTGAATGTTTTCAGTGAGAGTCATCCCAGATAGATACTCTGTGTTCTCTTATCTTTCAAGTCCCACTTGGACCTCGGATTTGACGTCACATCTGAGCTTGAATTGTATTATTATGTTTCGCATGTCGGACTGCGTGGATTATGATTATGACTATTCCCTCATCTTATGAAAACGCTGCTTCTTTAATTAATTCGATTTTTGAAATTTGCACTTCATTTTATGTTAAGAGTTCTCTTCCGTTACAACCTTAGGGACATTAACACCCATTAAATCAAGTATTTGTTCAATATTGACCTCACCACAACACTGACTACCAAACCCACAGGCAGTGATACAGACGCAGTAAGGTATTGCAGTAATTCAAGTGAGTGAAATTGTCATTTAAACCACCAAAGTGTCCAAACACAATGAAAACACTTTGTATTAACATGTCACAAATGAGCGCAGTCATCTTGGATTCTAACTCGGAATCCTTGTTCGGTCGACTTTTTCTGCCACTGAGGTCCGAGTCACGCCGTCCCAGGAAAAAGGGTGTGTCTCGTGTGTCGCTAGGCAACTTCCTCGTAAAACCTATTCGGAAGGATAATTGAAAGCAGGAATATCACGTTGAGGTCAAATCAGAGTGACCCACAGAGCCTTGTTAGCTCTGATTGGCAGATTGAGGTTTATAACGATTCAGTTTGGCATTTTTAGACTGATCATGCTTGATATAAAAGCCTGATCTAAAATGCTTCTAAAATGGTGTTAAAAAGAAACTAGAAACAAGCTGTATTTTTCTTGCGTACTTTCTATTTTTACTTGAATACAGTTTTAGCAGCAGTGCTTGTACTCGTAATTGCGTACTTTATTAATTCAGTACTTTCTCCACAGCTGCTCATACTTTTTTTTTGTTTTGTTTTGCTTTTGATTGCTCTACCACCTTTGTACATGACGGTAACTAGATACTCCGTCTTTTACAGCGCACACAGAGAGACTGACTCATGCTTCTTACCTTAACGTTCTTGTGTGTGTTTTGTTTGTGTAAATGAATAGTATAATTAAAGCGTGCATGTATCCAGAGGCAGAGTGTGGAGACAGAGATGACTCCAGTGATTCATATGAAAGAGATCGGCTTCATTAAGTCCCTGTACCTGTTGTGTACCTGCGCAGTGGGACCAAAGGAGACTAAATAAACCAAAAAGGAACCAAAAATAAACCGGGGAGAGCTTTATACTGGCGTTACGAGCGACAAATTAAAGCACAAACGGAAGAAATAAAAAGGAGCTGTCGAAACCAAGTACGCTTAAGAGTCTGATGAAAGTAAAACGTGCCAAATAAAACCTAGAGTTATTCTAAATTCCATACACCTTCACTAGAATCATGTGGATAATTTCAGCCCTGGAATTGCTGATCTCTACTGAACTAAATCTAAAATGGAGCTGTTAACTTGAAAACTACCACTTCATGACATCACAAGGGGGAACAGAGCATTTTGAGGTTTGGGGTTCAGAATGCAGGACTTAATGCTCAGTTCTGATTTTTTTTGCAAGATCCTTCACATTTCCAATTAAATCTGACTTGTACATGATCTCCAGTGTGAAATTTAAATGCATGATTTTAAAGTTGTTGTCGTACAGGAGCCGGAACATAAGGACGATCCTGAAAAGGAGAAGGATGAGGTTTTTGGCCGTGGCGTTTTGTGGGGCAGTGGCAGCAACGTCCGTAGAAAAGAACGTGTGCGTGCAGAGTCGTAGCCAAGAGTGGTGGGATTAATATGTGCTTCACTGCTTCACTCACACAGAGTTCATACACAATTTTCGGATGACAAGAAGAACATTTGTGTACATTTGTGATGTGTAGGTGGGATGAATGCGACCTGGCCGTTCAGACTGAAGTCGCATGTCAAAAGATCAGATATGTATCGGTTTAGGAGCACTGGGTCGCATTTGAAAAATTCAGTCATTAAGATCAGATACAGGTCACATAGGGATGATAATAATAATACAGGATTAAACAAACATGCGTGAAAGAAACAAAACACAACTCCAGGTATGTTTTTGAGGAGGTAATGTCAGGATAAATAACTCAGCTTAGGTGGTGTATAACTACTTCTATGATGTAACTGATGTGCTGCTCTACAGTTATTGTACTGCTATATTTTATTATTGTACTATTATAATTCACGATACAATGACCCAGAAAACAGGGACTAGATTACAGCTGAGGGATGCAGAGATAGGTTCAGTTCATGTACAAGATATTCTATTTCTATCTATATGTCTAATCAATTAACTAAATAGGGCAAGGACTTATTGACAGAGATATGGTGACTCACGACTCATCACCCTGATCAGACCAGCAAGACGCTCCTGTAAGGGCAGTGAGATGAACTGGGGGATCCTTGTCACAATCGGAGAAGATTGTGCAACGTGCAAAGACGCCTGGCTGACCAACGAAGAGGCACTAAGTCTAAACCACGGTCGCCTCCCACTATAGTTTGCATATAACAATCATTGTATAGGTGTAAATATTCAGTCTCTGCATGGGAATGTCAGCACAGACTCCTTGTACAAGTATGACTTTCGAATAAGTAAATTATCGGGACTTTATTTCTGTTTCAAGCAGAAACTAACGAACATGCGAGGAAAAGCTTGTTCTCATCAGTAACAACATTATAATATTGCATATAGGTGCATTGTGGAACTTTTCTGGTACGGTGTCTGTCACTTGCTTATTTCTGTGGAGATTTCTCTGCTGAAATTTCTGGAATATTCCACAGTGTGACATTAAACAGCTCTACCTTATATGTTTATTCAATCACAGGTGGTTTTACAGCTCAAAAATACCTAGAAAAACAGACATTTTGACTGTGAGTGAGATCGCCTCTCCACAGATCTGACCTGTAACTTGTCTGGTTTGGTCTCCATGAAGATAGTAAAGTTTAATACCATACTGTGAAACATTCCAGACAAAGATATAACCTCCAATACCTCCATGGAGAAAAGGGTTTGACGGACCCTCCACCAGAAAAGTTACACAAAAGAGTCAGTTTAGCATAGGGATGGGCATGATTAGTTGATTAATCGATAATTGATCATTAAGAATTTCATCGATTACGTTCATTTTTAATCGACAAACCGAATGTAAGTTGCTGTGCGTAGCGTAGGGTGACGTTTTTCCTCGGGCATGTCAGTTTGGGTTTTTTTTTTTATAAAGTTATGCAAATGTTCGGGTTTTCATTACCTTTCATTGGGCCATTAAACTGAGCATCTCTCGTAGCGTCTGTAACTCAGAAGGAGCAAGCAGACACAAACAGTCGGTCAGCCTGCAACATGCCGAAGCGCAAATGCCCATTTAACGATGACTTGTACAAGAAATTCTCCAGTTTCTGTACAGGTTGGGACAAGTGTGAGACCATGTGCACAGTGTACAAAACAGCACATATGTTTCGGGTGTCCAGTGGTGGTGCCAGGGACCTCAGAGTTCACCGAAAAACATGAAAAAGCTTTGCCAGGTGAGAGTAGCTCAATGTCGATGAGGAGGCCCCATATGATCCCACCCCCCGTACAGTGTCCTGGTTTTCAAACACGAAAATATGGTCACCCTAACCTATTCCACTGAGTCATGTCCTTTAGTCCGACAGAAGTTGACCGCATCAGCGCACAAGAGCTGTGTTTTTCTTCACAAATTCACCATGTGGTTTTAAAGGTTGTATGGAGGATTTTTTTTGTTTCAAGTTGTCAATGATGGATTATAGAGATGCAGTAGCCTTGTAATTATGATGACCAAAAAAAAAAGAATAAAAATTCATCAACTCTGGACGTGGTGGGGCTAAACATTTGCCAATAGATAACAACATTGCCTCATTGTCTGTTAGCTGACAGGCTGTCAATCAATCTCCCTACGTTTCTAGCGTAACTGACTTGCCTGCGCGCCGCCGGTACGTGGTTTACGTACGACTGTCACGCAGTCCACAGACGCACAGACGCTGTTTACTCCACCAACGCAACAGTTCTTAGCGGCTTTTTTTGACCTATATCTTCCTCGCAGTTTGCACAAAGTTTGTTGCAATGGCGACAAGAATCCAGGAGCAGTTCGCCGCAAAAGAAAGTCCATTTTTGAGGTCGCTGAAAGAAGAAGACAAGGGGAAAAGCAGCGAAGCCAAACTAAGGTGATTCTTGAAGATTCATTCCAGCGATGGCGCGACTGAAGCAGACGAAGGGTCTAAAGACTGACGCGTTGGTCGCCAAATTACTCCTGGACAGGAAACTTCTGCTTATTTTGAAAACGTACTTTATTTCCAAGAGCTAGACAAACGTTTTTCAAGACACAAATGTGATATCCTATGTCTGAAAACGTAATTTTCAATGCAAAGAAAGAGTCCGCTTGCTGCTGCGTGTTGTAGTAGTAGCTTCATTCACACTGAATCTCCGCGCACCCTTCTCTGCTCCTCTCCCTGCTCCCCGTTTCGCTCTTCTCCCTGAGTACTTGTTTTCTAGAAACAAACCTGTTTCTGGCATAAGGAGGAGGTGTTTCTACGTAGGAGCTGTAGGGGAGGGGGGTGGTTTCACGCATGCGCAACATTTGAAAAAGGACAAACAGTCGCTGGATTTCTCGTTCCTTGGAAAATCCTCTATACAACCTTTAAGTTTTGTTTCTGTGAGACTTGTGCAAAGCTGCATTAAACACATTATAATGTCAAACGGGCTGATGTGGCTCTAGAGTGGTTACGGTTTATATGTCGTAAAGTTGAGTTTATTTATGCAGATTAGTAGTGCAGATAGTAATAATAATGATGATAAATTTAATATAAAAATGTTCGTTAATTCTCCCGACGATCGATTTAAGAAAATCGAATCGAATGCCCATCCCTAGTTTCGCGTAATGTAGGAGCTTTAAAACGAATGTTCTGTTTTTCACGTCTTAGGAGAAGAAAGAATCAGGTCTGGTTCAACCTTTAAGAGCGAACCAAAGGGCGTTAATAGGCGGTGTCCGAGCGGGGAGAGAACACTGGTCTATCTCCACGACTCCGAGACAGTATCAGACTTGAACCCTCACAGCACCGCGGGAATCATTTAGGAGCAGAGATAAAACGCTTTCGAACAAGAGGAAGACAAGAGGGGGAGGAGGTAGAGAGAGGAGGAGGAGGAGATGAGGAAGATAAGGCCTGCTCTGCTGCACAGTGGGAGGTGAGGAGTCGGGATGACCACAGACCTATTCTGCAAAATGTGGACTTTTCAGGGAGGAAAGAAGACTGGTGAAAGAGGGGGAGAAATGGAAGAGAGAGAAAGGAGGGAAATGAGAGAGAAAGGTAAGAAGGATAGGAGAGAGAGGTAGAGGAGAGGAAAATTCGGACAGATGTTGAAGGAGAGAGCAAGAAGGAGAGAGAGAAAAAGGAAAGAAAGAAGGGAGCGGGGGTATGAAGAGAGAGTGAGAGAAAAAATGGAGAGAGATGGAAGGAGAAGGGGTGAGGGGGAGCGCCAAGGAGAGAGAAAGATGAAAAAGAGGGGGAAAGGAGGGGGAGAGATAGAAAAGAGGAGATTGGAAAGAGAAGCTGAAGGAGGAGGGTGAGAGCAAGAAGGAGAGAGAAGAAGAAAGGAAGAGAGTGAGGGGTATGAAGAGGTGAAAAGGAGAGAGGGGGGGAAGAGATAGAGAGGAAGAGAAAAGATGGAGAGAGAGAGATCAGAACAAGGGGTAGAAGGGTGGAAGGAGAGAGAAAGATGAGAACGAGGAGAAGAGAAGATAGGGAAAAGAGGGGGAGAGAAAGAGAGAGGCTTTAAGGGAGAGGAGGAAGGTGAAAAGAGGAGAAGAGGGAAAAGAGATGAGGCGAAGAGAGAGAGGAAAGAGAGAGAAAAGAAGAAAGGAGGGAAGAAGGAGGAGAGTGGGAGCGAGAAGAAGAAGAGTGGGGGAGAGATAGAGGGACAAAGGAAAGAAGAAAGGAGGGGAGTGAGGGGTATGAAGAGACAAAAAGGAGAGGGGGGGAGATAGAGAAAAAGAGAAAAGATGGAGAGAGAGAGATCAGAACAAGGGGTAGAAGGGTGGAAGGAGAGAGAAAGATGAGAACGAGGGGGAAGAGAAGATTGGGAAAAGAATCGGAGAGAGGAGAAACATAAAGGGAGAGGAGGAAGGTGAAAAGAGGAGATAAGAGGGAAAAGAGATGAGGTGGTGAGAGAGAGGAGAGAAAAAAAAAGAAAAGAAGAAAGGAGGGACATAGGTATGAAGAGGAGAGAGAAAAATAAGGTGCGACGAGAGGAGGAGAAGAGATAGAAAGGAGGAGATTGGAAAGAGACGTCGAAGGAGGAGGGTGAGAGCAAGAGGAAGAGAGAGGGAGAGGAAGAGAGATAAAAGAGAAGAGAAGAAGAAAGGAGGAGAGTGAGGGGTACGAAGAGGCGAAATGGATGGATAGAGAGAAAAAGAAAAGATGGAGAGAGAGAGATCATCATGTGGGGTAGAAGGAAGGGAGAGAAAGATGAGAGCGAAGGGGAGAGAAGATGGAAACAAGAGGGGGAGAGTGGAGAGAGAGAAGGAAAACATGGGTACGGAGAGGAGAGAGAGACATAAAATGAGATGAGGAAGGTGAAAAAGGAGAGAGAGATGAAGGGGAAAGATAGAGGAGAGAGAGAAAAGGAGACTGGGCAGAGACGTCGAAGGAGGAGGGGCAGAGCAAGAAGGAGAGAGAGAAAAATAGGAGGAACGAAAGAAACAAATGAAGGAGGAGAGAGAGGGATGAGAAGAGGAGATAAGGAGAGAGAGAGATGATGATGTGCATACAGAGAAAGAGGAGTCACGGTGCATTTCCAATTCAGTTTTAAAATCCTGAATTAGAATTTACACTTTGTTACGTGTCCAAGGTCATTTCGTCGCTCACTGACAGAATACAGTACGCTTCTGTTGCCATGGCGATGAAGCAGGGTTTTTTTTTTTTCTCTATTCAGGTGATTTCTGTGGAATGCATTTTTTCCTTTTGTAAATATTTTGCGTGAAATGTTGTGTGAGGTCAATAATATTTAACACAGATGTGGGCAGCTATAAATAATATTGTGGAAATGCAGATTTTTATGATTAAAACTGTGAGATCTTGGGCAGCAGCAGGTTTGCTATGTCCATGTGTAGTCTATGTGTGGGACTAAACCAGGACTAAACCAGGACTAAAGCAGGACTAAAGCAGGACTAAAGCAGGACTAAAGCAGGACTAAAGCAGAACTAACTCGGGACTAAACCAGGACTAAAGCAGGACTAAAGCAGGACTAAAGCAGGACTAAACCAGGACTAAAGCAGGACTAAACCAGGACTAAAGCAGGACTAAAAGCAGGACTAAACTGCAGAACTAAAGCAGGACTAAAGCAGGACAAAGCAGGACTAAGCCAGAACTAACTCGGGACTAAACCAGGACTAAAGCAGGACTAAAGCAGGACTAAAGCTGGAAAACTAAAGCAGGACTAAAGCAGGACTAAAGCAGGACTAAAGCAACTAAAGCTTGGGACTAAACCAGGACTAAAGCAGGACTAAAGCAGGACTAAACTGGAACTAAAGCAGGATTAAAGCAGCAGGACTAAACCAGGACTAAACCAGGACTAAGCCAGAACTAACTCGGGACTAAAGCAGGACTAAAGCAGGACTAAACCAGGACTAAACCAGGACTAAAGCAGGATTAAAGCAGGACTAAAGCAGGACTAAACCAGGATTAAACCAGGACTAAAGCAGGACTAAACAAGGACTAAGCCAGAACTAACTCGGGACTAAAGCAGGACTAAAGCAGGACTAAACAAAAAATGAACCTGGACTGACCAAAGCCACTGAAAAGATGTGTAGTCTGCAATCCATTAAACCAGGACTAGAACAAAACTAAATTGGGGCTAATCCAGGATTTAATCGAGACAAGGGGAGTGCAAAAGTATTAATATATCAATATATTGTATAGTTGAATGTGATGATACAGTATTGATATTGTGGGCTGCTGTATCGATATATTGCCAAGAGTATTTTTTTGGTATACTTTATTAAATTATTTTGTTACAGTTCTACAGTTCTGTTGTTGTTAGAGGAAGGAAACTCGGTTATACAACACATTTGACATTTTCACTGTTTTGATGATTAAAATGTGTGTGTTTCATATGAACTTTGCTCAAGACTTTTAGTATCACAGCCACGATTTAGCCTTTACTCTTTACTGAACTGTATCGAATCGATTTGAAATATATCGTATCAGTTCAAAAGAGCACTGTATCGAGGTATGTATTGTATCGTGGCTTATGTATCATGTATCAAGGATGTGCAAAAATATCGGAATATCGATATATAATATGGTTTAATGTGATGATACAGTATCAATATCGCGGGCTCGCTGTTTTGCGAATTTTTTAAAGAGGAATTTTGCATGCTTTTTTTTACAGTGTATGAATGCGTATTGCGTTCCTCTCGCTGCGTCCTGATTGGCTAAGGGACTCCTGTCTCCTGTACAGTACAGAATGTGTTCAGCCAGATTTACATAAGTGTTCGATCTCTAGCAGTGTGATTCTGAAGTGCTGTATGTTTGAAAATTTTCTCCCCGAGAAAACCCACAATGTCGACGAAACGTTCTGCATCGACAAAAACTCCTGCGGTTGCACCCAAAAGGCAGAGGAAGATGCAAACCATCGCACAAAAAGTTGGACTTTTGGACATGCTGAAGGAAGGGAGAGGTTACGCGCTGTAGCAGAGTCTTGCACCGGGTCAAGTACCCGTAAATAGTTGCTGATACCAGGACTTAAAGGCCGCGCTTAACTTCGTGAGGTTAACTTCGTGGCAAATGTGGTGGCCATCTTGTGAGTGGAAAAAAAGAGGCAAATTCAGACTGAAAATAATGTAAAAACAAGGCCAGAATTCATTCATTCAAGTGTTTAAAGGTCCTATATTACACAAAATTGACTTGGGAGCTTTAAGTCCTGTTATAATGTTGTAACCTCGTCAAAAACAGACCTGGAGTTGTGTTTTGTTTCATTCACACATGTTTCATTCATGTCTGAGTTATTGTTTGTCTGTTTACATCTCCAAAGCTCAAAATGTAATGGTCGTTTTCAAATGAACAACTACGTTTTACCTTAAGTTCAGTAGAGATTGGCAATTCCAGGGCTGAAATCCTCCAAATGATTCTAATGAAGGAATATGGAGTTTAAAAACACAGTGGAGCGATTCCTGTTTTACCACATGACATCACAAGGTCTGTTTTCTTTAATATTTGTTCACATTCATTTGGAACAACATGGGGATTTGATAAAGTAGTTTGTTTGTCTGAGTACTTGAATTCTACACTCACAACATGTCTGCTGGAGCTGGACAGTCTTTACTATGGGTTTCCATGGCGACGGTGTCTCTCGTTCCTTATATATCTCATTGATTCATATTGGCTTTGCGCAGGTGCTTCTGCTCTGGAGTCATGAAGGAGCTCTCAAAACTGCTCTCCTCAATGACAGCAATATGAGGTGATTTTTCCTGTTTCTCAAAATCCCAAATCACACTTTCTTCCAACTAGCTCTCACAATTGCTATAAAAAAGAAATAAAAAGGAAAACAAAATGAAAATCTCCATAAATCAGCAGCTCATGCACCACCACAAAAAACACCTCATTAGACAAAGACATGGAAAGTACAAGAGTGTGTGTGTTAGTAATTCACTCTAAAATTCTGTGTATGCTTTAAAAATCAATCAAGTAAACAATTTAAAAAGAATAAACTTACTCTTTTGGACATTTTTATTTCAAATGCCGGTATTACACTCTTTTCTGATCTATGTTCTAATGTTGTTTCCTCATCACAAACAGACCTGGAGTTGTGATTTGTTTCATTCACACATGTTTAACACACAAACCCTGCACATTTAGGCTGAGTACTTCTCCCAGAAAACACTGTTCCACCTTGTGATGTCATGCGGTGATACAAGAAGTGCTCCACTGTGTTTTTAAGCTTCATACACATTCACTTTCACACAATTTCGGCACTGGAATTGTGAAACTCTGCTGAACTAAGGCCCCATCCACACTAGTATGTATTCAAGTCGTATTCGTTGCAGATGCAGTGTTCGTCCACATTAATCCGACTGAAAACGGCTCCAGAGACGGAACGATCTGGTGTCGCCAGCTCTCACGAATTCATCTGAGTACAGATCTGATCCAGCACTATGTGGACGCCTGAAAATGCTGATACTGATGTAGGTCTACGTGCCGCTAAGTCGCTAATTCACCGCCAAAACGCTAACAGGCTATCATATATTCATATTTACGGTTAATGTGTACGACCTGCAGGCGTATAATCTCTGAAAAGTTTAACATGAATCATCTCCAACGCGGTAGAAGCACAGAACAGACTCACCATCAGCAGAACACCCCTCTGTCACAGAAAAAACACTCATATTCCACTGAGTCGTGTCCTTTAGTCCGACAGAAGCTGAACCACATCAGCGCACAATAGTGAGCTGTTTTGAGCGCAGTTTATGCAAATAAGCCATGCGGTTTTAAGTTTCATTTCTGTAAAACGTAAACAAATATGCTCAAAGCTGTGTGGATAGGGAAGGATTGCGGACACAGAAATGACGTGTGTAGACGCAGATCGTTTCGGATACAGGGATCCCGCAATACGCAAATTCCTTTCAGTGTAAGTGGGGTCTAAAGGTAAAAGAAGCTTTTAACTTGAAAACTACCACTTCATGACATCACAGGGTGGAACAGAGCATATTGAGCTTTGGAGATGTAGGCCTGAACAGAAGATGCAAAGGCGGGGTTGCTTTTTATTTCGCATTTAGACGAGCATTTTCGGGAGGAAATCTGCGTGCAGACGGTGACGCGAAACTGTGTGGAATTCAGTGGGTTATGCATGTCATCCATTGTGTTTGTTTCTGTGTACTGCATGCATATGATGAAAATTCGTACGTGACGTGAGCAGATCTGACCAGAGTTTTGCGTCTTGGGCAGTGTAGACAGAAACACTACAGCAGAGCGTTTTCAACTTTTCCACTCTGAAGGGTGTTTCAGATTTTTGCATTTTTGAGCCCCAAAAACGCCGTCACCGTCTAAACGAAAGGCACTTCCGATAAAATATTTTGTCGTTTTTACCCACAAGTGTAAAAACGTAGACAGATTAATAATAAAGAGTTACTCAAACATGTGGGAATGAAACAAAAGACAATTCCAGGTACCTTTTTGGGTAGCTAATATCATTCTAACATGGTTTAAAGCTCACATAGGACCTTTAAAAATGCTATACTGACCAGAGCTAAACCAGGACTACAGACACTGTATTACTGATGTTATTTTATATTAAGAAACTGAAATGAAAAACTGAAATGACTCACTTCACGTATCTCTTTGCCCCTCTTCTCTCCCCTTCGTCTCGGATCAGTCTGCTGCTCCTCTCCCATACATTATCTGCCTGGAAACACAAAACACAGCAAAAACACAGCATTATTTTACATTCAGATTAAACAGACAGAAAAACTTTTAACCCTGAAGGACATTTGAGAGCGGCCAGCTGCTTTCATACAGACGACAGTCATTAGACAAATGAATAAATCTGACGAGAGACAAGTGCGAATGATGAGCACCCACACCCTCTGACCCAGCGCTCTAATCTGATATTATAACACTGAAGGATTACACTGCGACCAGACCAGAACACGGGCCCACAGACTGTGTTCAAACGTGGACTAAGGGAGTGTGACGTCACCCATAACGTTCAGCTCCAGTCAAATGAAGCTCATCGAGGCTTGCGGTTATAGAGGCAAATTCGGAGCCAAGTTGGAATTCTGAATGCGAGTATCATAGCAACCGAAGAGGAAATCAAGAGCAAGGCTGTCAGTCAGACCTGTTGTAATGTTAGTGGGAGTGACCTTGGCGAAAAAGGAGCCTGATCTGTCTGTTATTAATGTTCATATCTTAACTTAAGGGTAAAATAGCCAAATAAAAAGGATCATGTAGAGCGAGTTCATATGAACGTTTCAAGACAAAATAACGAGTCGGACAGCAGCAGTTACAGAGACACGGATGAACGTTTTTCAATATAAAGTGAATTGGAGTTGAATTGGAGTTGATGGAGAAGAATCGCGCCTGGGCTCACTTCTTATACGCAATGTTATGCTAGCTCTGTCCATTAACATATAAAGTCTATGGGTGGGACTAAACCAGAACTAAACCAGGACCAAACCAGGACTAAACCAGAACCAAACCAGTACTAAACCAGGACTAAACTAGGAATGAACCAGGGATTAGAGGTCTGCGCGGGACAGAATTTTCAGTCCCACTCCCGCATTGTGCAGTCCTGCTCCTGCAAAGAATTGTAATTTTCGGTCCCGCTTCCACCCGCATCTGCGATATTTTGTCCCGCTTCCGCCCGCATATTTGCAAAGGTTTGCGTATGGGAGGAGCCGGTACCTGTTAGTTTTAGACCTGTTTTAGACCTACCTGGTTTAGTTCTGGTTTAGTGGCGCAGCAGCGTGGGGGAGGCCAATCTGCAAAATATCCAGCGCAAATTATGCATGATGTTTACTTTACTCTCATATTTGCGCAGCTGTTTTGCGTCAGGTCCCTCGGTTTCTGCAGGGCTCAAAGCCACTGTAATAATCTGCTGTCTGCAATCCATTAAACCAAGAATTAAACCGGGAATAAACAAGGACTAAAACAGGACTAAATTAAGGCTAATCCAGGATTAAAGATTAAGTCTCTCAAGACTAAACCTGAACTAAACCAGGACTCATCTGAGACTAAGGCTACGTTTATATGATGACGGTCTGAACAGAAGACGCAAAAGTGGTGCAGCGTCTTCACTGTTTATTTATTTCAGACGAGCGTTTTCGGGAGGAAATCTGCGTGCATACGGTGACGCAAAAGTGTGTGGAGTTCCTTTGTGTATGCTTGTACTTAAAGCTTCAAGGGCATCTTTGGACGTACGGAAGTTTTCACACCACGCATTTTCATCAGCTACTCCTTTAACAAACTTATCGACTGGTTCTTCCAGGTTTCATCCATATCCATCTGTCTCACCTGTGACCAACTTGTGCATCCAGAGTTTGACAGAGGTGATTGCAGATCCTTCTCTGTTCACTAATAGTATCTCTGCATATTCTGTACATTTGTTGCGATGCCTCCTTTAAGTTTATTAGAGCTGCCAGAGCAATTTGAAGGTCTGACGCATGGAAATGATCCGACATGTTTGTTTCTGTTTACCCTACCGTGTTTTGAGTCTTGGGCAGTGTAGACGGAGACACTACAGCGGAGCATATTCAACTTTTCCACTCTGGAGGGTGGTTTCAGATTTTCGTGTTTTTAAGCTCCGAAAACGCTGTTACTTCCGATAAAATATTTTGTCGTTTTTACTCGTAAGTGTTCTCGTGTAAGCAGAGACTAAACCAGCGCTCAAAAAAGTAACTGTAGTCTGCTATTCGCCGCTAAAGGATTAAACCATGACAACTCCAGGACCAATCTAGGACTAAACCAGGACTAAACCAGGACTAATCCAATCAGTATTTAGTTAGAGCTCTTTACAACTCTCAAGGTGACCAAAATGCTTTCCATTAAAATCAGCACAATCAGTACAAAACCAGGACTAAATCAGGACTAAACCAGGACTAAACCAGGACCCACCACATGCATACTGTATTAATTCACAATAACGAGGCCATTAAACATTATGAGAAACAGCAGGAGAGAGTCTGGGATTAAAGAGCACAGCAGCAGGTTAAAGTCACAGTAATCTGGGTTATAAAGAAACAAATACACAGGAAAGAGGAGTACACAGAGTAACACCACTTTAAAGACGCGCTATTACACGTGTATGGAGTATTAACTGCTATTATAATATATTTACATCCAGTGTTGGGAAGGTGACTTTAAAAATGTATTCCCCTACAGATTACAGATTACATACCCCAAAATGTAGTTTGTAACGTAATCCATTAAATTACTTAAAGTGAGTAACGTAATCTGAATACTTTGGATTACTTGATTTGCCGTATTAAAAATATGACTGATAGAAGTGGAGGAGACACGTCCACGCAGCATGGTTTAGTCCTGTTAAATCCTGTTTTAGTCATGGTTTAGACCTGGTTTTAGATCTGGTTTAGACCTGGTTTAAACCTGGTTTAGACCTGGTTTAGACCTGGTTTAGATCTAGTTTAGATCTAGTTTAGACCTGGTTTTAGTCCTGGTTTAGTCCTGGTTTTAGACCTGGTTTTAGATCTGTTTTAGACCTGGTTTAAACCTGGTTTAGACCTGGTTTAGACCTGGTTTAGATCTAGTTTAGATCTAGTTTAGACCCGGTTTAGATCTAGTTTAGATCTAGTTTAGACCTGGTTTTAGTCCTGGTTTAGTCCTGGTTTTAGACCTGGTTTTAGATCTGTTTTAGATCTGTTTTGGACCTGTTTTAGAGCTGGTTTAGTCCTGGTTTAGACCTGTTCTAGTCCTGATTTAATCCTGGTTTAGTCCTGTTTTAGTCCTGATTGTAAACCTGGTTTTAGACCTGGTTTAGCTGAAGTTTAGACTTGGTTCTGGCAATGATTGGAATTACCGAAAAAAAACAACAACAAACAAAAAAAACAAAAAAAGAAGAAAAAACAAAAGGGGATATAGCCCAAAATGTGAAAAAAGGAAACAGGAAAATACCGCCGTCTAATCCATTTATTTCAATAAAGTAACTGTAATCCAATTACCACTCACTGAAACAGTAACTGTAACTGAATACAGTTATAATACAAAAGTTTGGCTCCGGGGCTGAACACTCATAATTTGTACTCTGATTACGTAACTCCGGTACATGTAATCTGTTACTCCCCAACACTGTTTACATCACAATTTTTATTTTAAAAACTAGAAATTTGTAGAAAAAAATAATGATTATATTAACATTTTTAATCAGTTTCGAAGTCCCTCCCCCTTCAGAGTGACATCACAACACAGTCAGCTTGGTCTGCTACAAAATGCACTTTTAAAATGTCCATCCTTTAAGAAAACACTTTTTGTTCATAAAAGCTCTCCTGTTTTAGTGCCTACGTTTAGAAAAACATTGTCAATTATCAAAGCGCTCACCCGCATGTGAAGAGGTTTATTTTTTACCATAATTGGACTCATTTGATGAAATCAGTTTGAAGTAACTTCCACTTGTGATAATAAGAGCGGCTCATGATCACAGTTTAACTAACCCTAATCAAGGCCAATTATGATTCAGTCCAAAGACGTTCATGTGGTCTCCCCATCGTTTATTATAACACAATCTTTTTTCACACCAAGGTTGATTTTGTGTTCATTCCTGACACTAGTGGCCTTCTGTGATCACATGATGACCACTCTGAGGAAAAGCACTACTGAGCAGTCCAAGCTGTCAGGGATGAAAACAAATGAAACCTTGGGCTGGGTTAGGGTTAGGGAATCGATAAAATATAAAAAAATAAAATAAAATAAAAAAAAATTTCCTGTTATGTTCTGTGTGGGCTTCATTCAGTAACAGTAAGCAGTAGTAGTAGCTGTAGTAGTTAGTAGTAGTAAGTAGTAGTAAGTAGTAGTAAGTAAGTAGTAGCAGTAGTAGTAGTAATAAGTAGTAGCAGTAGTAGTAGTAGTAGTAGTAGTAGTAGTAGTAGTAGTAGTAGTAGTAGTAGTAGTAGTAGTAGTAGTAGTAGTAGTAGTAGTAGTAGTAGTAGTAGTAGTAGTAGTAGTAGTAGTAGTAGTAGTAGTAGTAGTAGTAGTAGTAGTAGTAGTAGTAGTAGTAGTAGTAGTAGTAGTAGTAGTAGTAGTAGTAGTAGTAGTAGTAGTAGTAGTAGTAGTAGTAGTAGTAGTAGTAGTAGTAGTAGTAGTAGTAGTAGTAGTAGTAGTAGTAGTAGTAGTAGTAGTAGTAGTAGTAGTAGTAGTAGTAGTAGTAGTAGTAGTAGTAGTAGTAGTAGTAGTAGTAGTAGTAGTAGTAGTAGTAGTAGTAGTAGTAGTAGTAGTAGTAGTAGTAGTAGTAGTAGTAGTAGTAGTAGTAGTAGTAGTAGTAGTAGTAGTAGTAGTAGTAGTAGTAGTAGTAGTAGTAGTAGTAGTAGTAGTAGTAGTAGTAGTAGTAGTAGTAGTACAGTAGTAGTAGTAGTAGTAGTAGTAGTAGTAGTAGTAGTAGTAGTAGTAGTAGTAGTAGTAGTAGTAGTAGTAGTAGTAGTAGTAGTAGTAGTAGTAGTAGTAGTAGTAGTAGTAGTAGTAGTAGTAGTAGTAGTAGTAGTAGTAGTAGTAGTAGTAGTAGTAGTAGTAGTAGTAGTAGTAGTAGTAGTAGTAGTAGTAGTAGTAGTAGTAGTAGTAGTAGTAGTAGTAGTAGTAGTAGTAGTAGTAGTAGTAGTAGTAGTAGTAGTAGTAGTAGTAGTAGTAGTAGTAGTAGTAGTAGTAGTAGTAGTAGTAGTAGTAGTAGTAGTAGTAGTAAGTAGTAGTAGTAGTAGTAGTAGTAGTAGTAGTAGTAGTAGTAGTAGTAGTAGTAAGTAGTAGTAGTAGTAGTAAGTAGTAGTAGTAGTAGTAGTAGTAGTAAGTAGTAGTAGTAGTAGTAGTAGTAGTAAGTAGTAGTAGTAGTAGTAGTAGTAGTAGTAGTAGTAGTAGTAGTAGTAGTAGTAGTAGTAGTAGTAAGTAAGTAGTAAGTAGTAGTAGTAGTAGTAGTAGTAGTAGTAGTAGTAGTAGTAGTAGTAGTAGTAGTAGTAGTAGTAGTAAGTAGTAGTAGTAGTAGTAGTAGTAGTAGTAGTAGTAGTAGTAGTAGTAGTAGTAGTAGTAGTAGTAGTAGTAGTAGTAGTAGTAGTAGTAGTAGTAGTAGTAGTAGTAGTAGTAGTAGTAAGTAGTAGTAGTAGTAGTAGTAAGTAGTAGTAGTAGTAGTAGTAAGTAGTAGTAGTAGTAGTAGTAGTAGTAGTAGTAGTAGTAGTAGTAGTAGTAGTAGTAGTAGTCAGTAGTAGTAAAAGTAGTAGTAGTTAGTAAGTAAGTAGCCAAAGAAAGTACTTGGTAAAGATATAAGTTATGATAAGATAAAGGTGTATGATGTAATGTTTTTGTTAAGGAGAACTCAACCATTTTGAGATGTTATTGTTTGCATGGAATGTTCCACAATACAGCATTAAACCCATCTTGCATTTAGTCAATTATAAATGTTGTATAACTAAACTACATAAAAAACATATATTCTTACCGTTGTTTGTTTCTGGAGATTGATGAGTTTTGGCCTACAGTCGTCAACATCTCCATGGAAACAAGCATGTGGCAGACGTTCCACCAGAAAAGTGACACAGTGCATATTTAAAAATGCACAGGGTAATGTTTCTGGCAGAGGGTCCATCACCCGCTTGTCTCCAAAAATATGTTATCGGTTTGCAGAGAATGTCCCACAGTATTGCATTAAACTTACTATCTCAATGATGTCACCCGGCCACGTTACTGGTCAGATCAGTGAAGAGGCGACCCCGAACACAGCAAGAATACCTATGTTTCAAGGTCATTTAAAGCATAAACATCACTGCTCATTAAGTCATTGTAACACAGACATATTTGTATCTCTGGAAACCTTAGACTCTGAACTCTTCATTTATGGATGTTTAAATGTGATTCAACTCATTTATAGGTGTATAATAGCTCACTGAAAAGGAGAGTTTACCTTGTCAGGTGCAAAATTGAAAACAAAAAACTACATTCAGCATCTGATATCTGCATGTTCTGAGTATTATATTCATAAAAAAAAAAAAAATTAAAATATACTTTGTCAAAGTATTTAAACAGATTTCATATCACCAGATACAATATAGCCAAGTGTGCACCTGTTTTTACTTGTTGTTCAACTATGTGGACCTAATTCATTTTTTCCATTTAACTTAGTCAACTCATTTAGCTTATTCAGCTTATTTAATTTATTCAACTCATTTAACTTATTGAACTCATTCAGCTTATTAAAAATATAATAATATAATAATAAAACTCTTCCCCGTCAGTGGGTGTCCAGTATTTGTCATCTTGGTCACTTTCTCGTGCGCAGAGCTCCGCATAAGTGTTTGTTTCTGTAGTGATTCTGTCATACATCACATTTTGGAAAAAACAACTGAAATATTTTAAAGGACTAGCCAGGGCAACATCTAGATTTCAAGGCAATTTTGGTTCATAATCGAGTATAAAGTCCCAGATAGTTTGTTGGGATATCGCAGGACTCCATATAGACGCATTAGCTGGCATTCTCGTCTTCGTAAGATTCACTATCTGAAAGTCCGTCTCTATCTCTGTTTTCCACTTTATAATCAACTTCATCATCACTTTCAAATCTATAAAAGTCACTTTCTCTAAACTTATCCATAAAATACACCTGCTCCTCATTATTTCTAAAACTGTGCGCCGCAGCACCGCGATCTTTCCATTGCACGTGTTTCGTGTTGTGTTTTTTCCGGAAGCTACCACCATCACTACTTCGATTAACTTCGGAAAAAAACTGTGAAAACGTATCCTTGAATCCTATTGGTCAGTCCTAGTGTGGGTTGTAGTGGCTCCACCGATCACAGTCTCTGTTTACATGTGAAAAACCGAGCTGTTTCTAATGGTCGTCAAATCACGTCTTTAGTGAAACAGCGGAGGAGTCAAAACACATCATTAAGGGAACAGGGGGGTCGCCAAATGTCGTCTTCATGGGGGAAAGAGTTAAAGCCTTACTGTGGAACATTCCAGGCAAAGCAATAGCATCTTCATTAAGACGAACACACAGTAGACATCTCCACAAGAAAAGTTACACAGTGCACCTTTAAGTAAGAGCTAAGTTACTTCAAAATAACATTAAAGTAGAAGTACAGAGTAGTTAAACAAAGCACTAATCTGATATTTTCAAAAAGGAAAGACAAAAATGGAATAAACTAAATCTTATGTGAAGGAGCGGTGCAAGAAACACAAATGTTCAAATCATTTCATATTGTCACATGAGGTTTCTGTCACTTGTAGACTTGCTCAACAACACCGAAACTCTCACTGTGAGCGTCATCGGTGAGGAGATAAAGATATGATGAAATCGCTGAGTTTTTGTGCCGTTTGGAGCAAGTTTGGCCCAAAACGTCAAAAAATAAAACATTTCAGAAAACCGCATTTTGGGAGAGACGCTGTGGCATTGTGGGAGAAGGTGAGGCGTGTTTCAAAGGATTACAAAGCTAAGAGTGTATTCTGTAAACAAGAGGCTCAAAACAGCTCTCAGGGTACAGCAACAAAAATACACTGGTATAAAATGTATAATGCCAAATGTAGGAGGAAGAGGAATGTCCTAGACCAGTGTTTCTCAAACTGTGGTGCACGGGCTCCTTCCTGTGGTGCTTGGACAGTTCTTAATTTATTTACTGACAAAACAGCGAAATAAAAACACCAGGATCATGTAGAGTGAGTTAATACAAACATTTTAAGACCATAAATGACAAGAGTGACAGCAGCGACAGAGTTACAGAGAGAGAGGAGATGTTTTTTCAATACAAAGTGAATTGGAACCAAAGTCAATGGAGCCAGAAGGGTGACCGTACTCACTTCCTGTGTGGAACGCGGTGGCTAGTGGGTTATATACAGTGTAGGTGTGGGACTAAACCAGGAACAAACCAGGAATCAACAAAGCCTTTGAAGTGATCTCCAGTCTACAATCCTTTAGACCAGGACTAAACCAGGACCCATCTGGGACTAAACCAGCTCAGAGTAATTGCCGTCAGCTGTAACACAAGATAATTCACCATGAAAGGATTAAACCAAGACAAAACCAGTTTGTGGGTTCAAAGACTGCATAATAGAACTTTAGGGTGCCTTCACAGCGACAGCAGTTGGTGTGCACCAAATGTTCCATTCAGGAGCTCTTAGTTTGATTTGTTTTCATTGATGTGAAAGCTTCAATCACACTCGAATCTACACTAGAGACCTCAATAAAGAGGTGGTCTCAGTCCGCTTGACTCCACACCAGAGTCTCTGGTGTGTTCTTACCGTCTGGTAAGAACACAAACTTGGGTTCAAACCAACTATTCCAACTGCATCATGGGAGGGGACACTAAATATTTCATTTCCTGTTTGTAGTGAGTGAAGAAGACATGGGGCGAACCTGGAACTGTGGCCCAAGAACGTGGTCCAAGTAACGATAGAGTGATCAAAGGAACCAGAGCTGATTTAATGAGCCATTTGCAGTTTTCCTGTAGTGGCCGTGTGGACTTAGACCTGCACGGCTTAATCTTTGAGACAAGCATCTGCTACTGGCAGATCAACCAGGTCGTCCTGTGTGTGCACCAGGCCAGTGGGCCCCGGCGCTTAAGGAAGGAATTGGGACTGGCCCACACTGTTTGTGCCCTGCGGAGGAGCTCTGTGGGAAAGTCTTCCAAGAGGTCTGGCATGCGGGTGAGCCTCAGCATCCCCGAGCAACATGCAGTCGACCCACTGTGAGCAGGAGTCTTGGATATACATCAGTCGGACCAATTTTGGTTCATTTTCCGGTGTGCGGTGTGAAGGTGCACTAAGAGTGATGTCACCACCCATAATGTTAAGTTGCATTTCACACACACACACACACACACACACACACACACACACACACACACACACACACACACACACACACACACACACACACACACTGTTACTTCAGCAGGGAGCAGGCGCTTAGCAACAAGGCTGTCAATCAACCTGTTGCTAACACTAGCAGGAGAATATATTGAGAGAAAACCGTGTCTGGATTGGTCTGTTATTACGCAGAAATATGGCGTAAGATGTTTATAGAGCTGCCTCCGGGCGGCCGTTTGACTTAATTGGACTCAAAGTGCAGTTGGTTTAATTACACAATCTTCAGCTGAGCTCAGTGTGGTTCCCAGCAGTAGAGGAAGAAGTACTACATTTTGCTACTTAAGTAAAAGTACAGATACCAGAGCAAAAAATACTCAAATGAAAGTATCACATGAAAAAATCTACTTAACTAAAAGTGCTTAATGAGTAAAAAGTACTGGATTTTTGCTGGATTTTGTTCAACAGAAACAACTAAGTCTATCTTTTTTTTTTTTTTTGCATTTTTTATTTCAGTTTGATTTCATTTGCTCAGATTACGACGGTGTTAAAAATAAACCCTCAGCCTTTTCAGCAGGTCTCACACAATAATAACAAAAATGTATAAAGAAATACATAGTAAAATAGAAAGTACAGATACGTGCTCTTAAATGTGGTGAAGTAAAAGTAAAAAAGTATCCATTTCAGTAAAGTACACATGCCTAGTACTAAACCAGGACTAAATTATTAATAAATATTATTAAACCTATTTTACCAATGGCATATCCTATTAGGCAAGATGGATTCATGTCTTGCTCAAGGGCACAGCAGCAGAATACAGAGGAGAATTGAACTGTCGGCTGGATTCTGGTCTGAGCCGGTTCTGGACGCTCCAATGCACCAAATACAGCTTTTTAAAACGAGGTGCAAAAACATGGTAATTATAATCCCTCTGAAATATTTGTCACGACGAGCAGAGACTAAACCAGGACTAAACAAGAACTAAACCAGGACTAAACCAGGACTAAACAAGGACTAAACTAAACCAGGACTAAACCAGGACTAAACAAGGACTAAACTAAACCAGGACTAAACCAGGACTAAAACTAAGAACTAAACCAGGACTAAACAAGGACTAAACAGGACTAAACAAGGACTAAACCAGGACTAAACAACTAAACAGGGACTAAACAAGGACTAAACAAGGACTAAACCAGGACTAAACTAAAACCAGGACTAAACAAGGACTAAACCAGGACTAAACAAGGACTAAACCAGGACTAAACCAGGACTAAACAAGGACTAAACCAGGACTAAACCAGGACTAAACCAGGACTAAACAAGGACTAAACAAGGACTAAACCAGGACTAAACCAGGACTAAAACTAAGGACTAAACGACTAAACAAGGACTAAACCAGGACTAAACCAGGACTAAACAAGAACTAGACCAGGACTAAACAAGGACTAAACCAGGACTAAACAAGGACTAAACAAACTAAACAGGACTAAACAAGGACTAAACCAAGGACTAAACCAAGGACTAAACAGGACTAAAGGACTGGGGGACTAAACCAGGACTAAACAGGACTAAACAAGGACTAAACTAAACACAGACTAAACCAGGACTAAACAAGGACTAAACACAGACTAAACCAGGACTAAACCAGGATTAAACAAGGACTAAACAAGGACTAAACAACTCAACAAGAACTAAACAAGGACTAAACCAGGACTAAACAAGAACTAAACCAGGACTAAACAAGGACTAAACCAGGACTAAACAAGGACTGAACCAGGACTAAACAAGGACTAAACAAAATTGGAACCAGGGGTAAAGTAGAATTGTAGCTAGACTAAACCAAGACCAAATCAGAAGACACCAGAATGAAATGATCCGAGGCTTTTTTCTTTTTTTCCCCCTATAATTCCTCAAACTCTTTTCATCAGATCTGAGCCTGCATCACGTTTTAGAGCAATCACATTTCAAAGGTTTGCTATGATTAGACCATTTTCTGCCTGATGTTACAAAAGTTTGGCTCCGGGGCTGAACCAGGACCAGAGCCACGTGTCCACAACCACAGCTGAAGCACAAAAGCACTGATCATGCAGGTTTATTCACTTTAGTAAAGGGCCTCTACCTTATTTTTTCCAAGTGTTTAAACAAAATCTGTCCCAAAAGCATAGACTGTATATATAAATGGACATAGCTAACCCGCTAGCCGCCTTGTTCCATATAGGAAGTGAATATGGGCAAGATTTGGCTCCACTGACTCTGGCTCCATTTCACTTTCTATTGAAAAAAACGTTGCCCCTCTCTTTGTAACTGCTGTTGTTAGGCTCATCATTTTGGTTTTAAAATATTCGTATTACCCCGCTCTACATGATCCTGGTGTTTTTATTTCACTATTTTCAGTGTTGGGGAGTAACAGATTACATGTACCGCCGTTACGTAATCAGAGTACAAATTATGAGTAACTGTATTCAGTTACAGTTACTGTTTCAATGAGGCGGTATTTTCCTGTTTTCACATTTTGTGCTACCTCGCAATTATAAATTTTTTTATTTCAGGTAATTCCACTCATTGCCTGAAAGCCCAAACAGAACGCGACAGTAAGAGCGATGTAAACGTCATGTTAAAGTTGGCGGTGTCAGTCACACAGTGGAAGCAGCAGTGCATTGGTAAAAACGCATTTGTGTCTTGGAAATTCTTCTCCCGATGTGAGATAAATATATAAAAAAAAACAAATATAAAATCGCCTACAACTTAAATGTGAAACAGGAGCTACTGGCACTGGTGAAAACAACCTGCATAGACTCATAATATCTGCACTACTGTCCTATAGTGACCTGCCACATGAGGGACACGCACACAAACACACACAAACACACACACACAAACACACACAAACACACACACAACACACACACACACACACACACACACACTTCATCATCGTCATCAACCTGAGAACCCGCGAACCACGTCTCCTTCCGTAGTTACAGCGCGGACACCGCCGTCTCGTGCGCCGCGTGAGGAACGTGTTTTCTCGCGTAAACCGCGCTTCCCCCTGTGCGCCTCTAAACCAGAACTAACACCAGGACTAAACCAGGACTAAAACAACATGACACCCTAACAGTAGGTTGACATAATTTAAGGTGATCTCATATAAAAAATAATTTCTCTATCAATAATATTTTTTAATATGGTGAAGGAAAGACTGATCTTGTTATTGTCTTTTAACAGACAAAACCTCTTATATTAAGATCTCGTGGTCTTTGTTTCTCTACAGTAAACAGTTGTTTATTCATGGAGATTTGGGCTCAGACAATTTGAAGACAACAAACAAGAATTTTCAGGATGTGGTTGCTACATTCATGTCGTTTAAAAAAACATGACAATATCAAGTAATCCAAAGTAATCAGATTACGTTACTCACTTTAAGTAATTTAATGGATTACGTTACAAACTACATTTTGGGGTGTGTAATCTGTAATCTGTAGGGGATTACATTTTAAAAGTAACCTTCCCAACACTGACTATTTTGTCCCTAAATCAAGATCGATCCCCCTAGTGTTGGGAACAGTTTTAAGTCACAGTGCTAATTCTGATTAGTCAAATCTGCACGTTTCTGATGTTACGCAGTGAGCCGCCACGCACTACAGTAAAGGACTTTTCGGTTTTAAACATGCGACAAACAGTGAACATCACAGACTCGAGGAGAATCTTATTAAACTTAAAATCTCCAATCGCCAAGACTGCAGTGGGATATGTGTGCGGACCACAGGATATAAAGTTGTGGAGGGATCACGTCAGCTGTTTCCTGTCTACAGTAAAACCACTCACTTTGAGACTAGAGAAGTGTTCAAAAGATCAGAGCTCTGTATGTCTAGTTTAGATAAGAAAAACTGTCAAAACTGTGTTATTATTTCTTGTGAAATTTGGTAAAGATACATGATTTTTAAAGCATAAAAGGTTGGTGATAAAGTACACAGGAAGTAGAGTCACTATCACTGCGTGGATATAAACAGACACACGTGAGGAACTACTCTCACCTTTTTACTTTGAAACTGGATTAACAGTGCGGTTTTGTGGACTGGATCTGATTATTTCAGGGGTCACCAACCTTTTTGAAACTGAGAGCTACTTCATCGGCACTGAGTCATACGAAGGGCTACAGTTTGATACACTCTTGTGAAATAACAAACGTTCTCAGTTTTACAATTATCATCATAGTTTCTCTGAGTGTGTTTACATGCACATCAGAGTCCCGGTTATAAATGCACTATCTCGGTTTCTTGACATAATCTTACAAATGTGCAAGTGCAAAAATGATATAGTTAATAAAACAGGAAAAATACAAACAGTATAGGAAGCTCAGTAGGTTTCGAACCAGCGATAAGAGGTATCCCACAATCCACTGCACAGATCCACGTTTCCAAACATTATTGTACAAGTTCTACACTGCAGCAGATTATTCATTCAAATCTTCTGCTCAACTCAACTTTACAATATATACAGTCGTCCTTCGCTATATCGTGGTTTACCTTTTGCGGTCTCGCTGTTTTGCAGATTTTTTTTAGTACAATTACAGTGTATGAACGTGTATTGTGTTCCTCTCGTTGCGTCCTGATTGACTCCTGTCTCCTGTACAGTACAGAATGCGTTCAGCTGCCAAATTTACATAAATGTTGGATCTCTATCGGTGTGATTCTGAAGTGCTGCATGTTTGAAAGTTTTCTCCCTGACAAAACCCACAATGCCGACGAACTTTCTGCACCGACAAAGGCTCCTGCGGTCGCACCCAAAAGGAAGAGAAAGATACGCTAACCATCGCACAAAGAGTTGGACTTCTGGACATGCTGACGGGTTAACTGTCCTGTCTGAGAAAAGTGTATAAAGTGTGTGGTGAGGGGTTTTATAGCCTTAAAACAGATATAATAATTGTAAAATAAAAGCTTAAAAAGTTCAAATAAAATTGAAGTTAAAATATAAAGGCTACTTCGTGGATTTCACCTATCACAGGTTATTTTTAGAAGGTAACCCCCACGATAAATGAGCGACCACTGTAAACCCTAACCACTGTAGATCCACATCAGCCCGTTTGAGATTATAATGTTTTTAATGCAGCTTTGTCACATGTGTTTATGTTTTACAGAAACAAAACTTAAAACCACATGGCTCATTTGCATAAACTGTGCTGAAACAAAAAAAACAACAAAAAACTGCTCGCTCATCTAAATCGCTTATCTAAGCTTCATGTATCATGAACATATTTTTAAGATATTGTCATTTTCAAATCTATATAAATACAAGGGTGATTAAAAAAGAAGAGCAACAGAATAAAATCATTTTTTAGATGCAGCTCATTAATGAGTTGTGCTATTAAACGTACCACTTTACGAGAGGTGAGTAATAAAGTCTTCTCATTATTTTCCCCCTATCCTGAGTTTGTATGTTGCGCCTCTGTGTCCATCAGTCCTCTGCCTCTGACGCTCGGTTTTATTGGCTGTTTCTTAGCGTTGCTGGTGTTTGGTGGATACGATCTGACAGAGCAGCAGAATCAGGCAAATTCTCCTGTAGTGTGTAGCGGCCTTTAGGGTAATTTCAATTTCATAGACATCCCTTGGTAAAACTAACCCCGTGTGAATAGAGCTACAGGTACTTTAACTTGACAGCTTACAAATGATAACCCAACCTTTTCTATTCTTACGTTAGTCACATGGTACAAAGAATCGCACATCTGAGCAGAAAAAAACCTGACGCGGCTCCTCTTTAAATGCCAATGTGGTGCTTAAAGTTGTGAAAATGGAAATAGAAATACATACGGAGGTTTGTAGAGCTGTAGTGACATGTCTTTATGGACCTGCCTCCGGGTGGTAGTTTCGCTTTATTGGACTCAAATGCAGTTCCTTTAATTACTGACTCTTCAGTTCCAGCTCAAAGTGTGGCCCCAGTGTGTACGGCATCATCACAGGGACAAAAAGCTTTAAGCACTCTGAGAAATATGTCACGGGTTATGGAAATGTAAATCGACTAAATCATCTATAGTCATAACTAAACTAAACCAGGACTAAATCAAGGCTAAACCAGTAAAAAAAACAGGTCTAAAACAGGGCTAAACTCGCTAGACTAAAACCAGTACTAAACCAGGGCTAAACCCGGACTAAACCAGGACTAAACCCGGACTAAACCAGGACTAAACCAGGACTAAACCTAGACTAAAACAAAGACAAAATCAGGACTAAACTAGGATTAAACCAGGACAAAAACTGCACTAAAACTGGATTAAACCTGCAGGACAAAACCAGAACTAAACCAGGACTAAATCGGAACAAAAACTGGACTAAATCTGCTGGACTAAACCAGGACTAAACCAGTGCTAAAGCAGGATTAGACAAGGACTAAATCAAGTCTAAACCTAGACTAAAACCAAGACTAAACTAGGACTAAACTAGGATTAAACCAGGACTAAACCAGGACATAAACCAGGACTAAAACTGCACTAAAACTGGACTACACCTGCAGGACAAAACCAGGACTAAACTTGGACTAAACAAGGATTAAAACTGGACTAAACCTGCAGGACTAAACCAGGGCTAAACTAGGACTAAGCCTGGACTAAACCAGGTCTAAACCAAGACTAAACCAGTAATAAACCAGAACAAAATCAGAACTTAAACTGGATTAAATCTGCAGGACTAAACCAGTGTTAAAACAGAACTAAATCAGGATCAAACCAGGGCTAAACCAGAACCAAACCAGGGCTAAACCAGGATTAAATAAGAAATAAACAAGGACAAAACCAAAACTAAAACTGGACTAAACCTGCAGTACTAAACCAGGACCAAACCAGAACTAAACCAGGATTAGACAAGGATTAAATCAAGGCTAAACCAGGTCTAAACTAGGATTTTGCAAGACTAAACTTGCAGGACTAAACCAGGACTAAAACCAAGACTAAACCTGGTCTCACAGTGTGGCCCCAGTGTGTACGGCGTCACCAGAGGGTCAGTAAAAAGCTTTAAACGCACAGAGAAATAAGTTGGAGGTTATGGGAATGCGGTCGTTTTATCTGTATCACCTCTGAGCAGGTGTACGTGCTCCTGTTCTCTGCACAGTGAGGAGACGAGAGGTTCTGTCGGTCCATTTCACTTCACCGTCTGAGAAAAGCCAGCGTAAAACCAATTAGAGCCACAGAGAGCAGAGGGGGAGGAGAGCAGAAACGCGTTCGAAAAGGATTCATTGGTCCTTAACCTGCTCTCACCAGATTCACATGTGTCACTCTGAATTCACTTCTACACATTCAGACATCCGCGACGGCTCTCACTGAAAACCATCGGAAACAGTGATTGGAGCGTTCGTATAAAAACTTCATGCTGATTGGTCAAAGTGTCTCAACAGCTGAACAAGACAAAACATCTAACTTTTCTGGTGATTTTCTCCATGGAGATGTTATTGCTTTGTCTGGAATGTTTCACAGTACGGTATTAAACCTTTCTATCTTCATGGAGACCAAACCAGACAAAGGTACAGGTCAGATCTGTGGAGAGGCGACCGCCACTCACAGTCAGAATGTTTGTTTTTCTAGGTATTTGTGAGCTATAAAAAAACACCTGTAATTGAATAAATGTAAGGCAGAGGTGTTTAGTGTCACACTGTGGAACATTCCAGGCAGAGCAGTGACATACAGATTCAGCAGTAGCAGCTGGTAGAGCATTTTGTCCACTGATTTGAAGTTTGGCGGTTCGAATCCTGCTCTCGTTTGATTGATTGAGCGAGTACCTCTGGGTCTTGTTCACGAGTGAGGGGAGGATGGAGCGTGAGATTGGTAGGCGGATCGGTGCAGCGTCGGCCATGATACGGTCGCTGTATTTGTGGCGAAGAGGGAGCTGAGCCGAAAAGCAAAGCTCTCGATTTTTCCGCTCAATCTACCTTCCTCCCCTCACCTATGGTCATGAAATTTGGGTAATGACCGAAAGGACGAGATCGCGGATACAAAATGAGTTTTCTCCGCAGGGTGGCTGGGCGCTCCCTTAGAGATTGGTTGTTGAGATGTTGCCAGTTGAGGTGGCTCGGGCATCTCTACTGGATGTCTCCTGGACGCTCTGGAGAGGTGTTCCGGGCATGTCCCAGCAGGAGGAGGCCCCAGGGAAGACCCAGGACACGCTGTACGACTATGTCTCTCGGCTGGCCTGGGAACGCCTCACAGTCCCCCTGGAGCAGCTGGAGGAAGTGTCTGGGGTGAAGGAAGTCTGAGAGTCCCTGCTTAGACTGCCGCCCCCGCAACCGAGCCCCGGGTAAGCGGAAGAAAATGGATGGATGGTTGAGCGGTCAGATCCATTGACACACAGGTTGGTGGTGCGATTCTATCTTCCACAGATGAATGCTGTCATTGTGTCCTCGGGCAAGACACTTAACCCACCCCCCCCACTGGTGTATGAATGTGTGTGTGAATGAGAGACTGGTTCCTTGTTGTAAATCACTTTAAGTGTCTTGAAGGAGGAAAAGCTCGATATTAAAAAATAAATAAATACCATATCCACAGAAACAAGCAGGTGTCGGATCACTAACCAAAAAGTTCCATAGTGCACCTTTAAATCCAGTTGAGAGAAAAGCACAGACATGTTTCCCCCCACAAAAGAAGAAAGAGGAGAAGTAAGAGTAAAAAGAGAAGAAGGAGGAAGAAGAAAAGATGAGGAGAAGAGGAGGAGGTAAAGGAAGAGGAAAGAGAGAGGAGGAGGAGTCAGAAGAGAAGACAGAGGAGTCAGAGGAAAAGAAGAGAGAAGAGAAGGAGGAAAAGGAAGATGAGAGGAGAAGTGAGAGTAAGAAGAAGGAGTAAGAGGAAAAGAGGAGGGAGAGAGAAGAAGGGAAGTAAGAATAAGAAGAGAAAAGGAGGAGGAAGAGGAAAAGAGGAGGAGGAAGAATAAGGGAAGAGGAGGAGGAAGAAAAGAAGAGAGCAGAAAAGTGGTGTTTGAAAAGGATTAATTAGGCCGAGGAGACTAAACATCCGTCCGTATGCAAATGAGCAGCGTCTCGTCTCAGGTTCATTTGACACAACAGAAAAGAGAGATGCACTCTGGGTAATTGGTTTTCCTGCGCGAGGATCAGACGCCATCTTAAAGCAGTTAGACGTGTTTGTGGAGACTCACGTGGAAATGCCAAACCATCATTATCGAAAAGTGGAGTTGTACGATGAATGAAGGGATGAGCGATCAATTGAAATGGAAACGGACGCAATTAGCAAATTGCAAAAGACTGCAATTTTTGAAGTAGTATAATTTCCTCCACAAACAACAAAATTTTCCATCACATTTTGCATAAAAAAACGGCTAATCCTGTAGTTAGTCAGTTTGTATTTCAGTCTATTCATCTACGTGTCCAGACCTAAGGGCACTTTTAGTACATTTTTTCTCGCCTGAATTTTTTTCTTAATTTTACTATTAAAACTTGCCCTTTTACCCCCAATGAAGTGTTATATATTCTTTTTTCAGCGTCGACCTGTTGCCAATCATGGAAACAGCTCGTGTCAGGTCCAGGGCACAGAGCCACATCACACACCACACCAGGGCCGGGCCTGGTTAGTACTTGGATGGGAGACCACTGGGAAAATGAGGTGCCACAGTGGAGACGCCAGTCACAAAAAAAAGCTGTTGTTGGGTCCTTAAGCAAGGCACTTCACCCACATTGCCTAGTATGAAAGTGGTGTGTGTGAGTGATGGGGGGTCAGAGGACTGATGGCGCAGATTGGCATGGCAGCTGCGCTCCAGTCAGTCTGCCCCAGGGCAGCTGTGGCTACAATAGTAGCTTACCACCACCGGTTTTACACATTTACGCAAACCAAGATTAGAGTAATAGTCCAATGAGATTCATTTGGTCTTCCAATATTCTATGTTATTAGGTTTTTGTTTGTTTTTTTCAGACCTAGAGTGTTATTTCATACCTGACAGTTTCGACTGCTCACTAGCATCACGTGACCACTCTGAGGAAGACGCTAGTGAGCAGTCGAAACTGTCAGGTATGAAATAACACTCTAGGTCTGAAAAAAAAAAAACCCTAATAACAAGATTAGAGTAATTTGCCTTTTTTATTTGTTACAAACACAGACGCTCAGAGCAGTCGACCATCTTCACTCACTACACTCTTTGGCAAAGTTTGGGCCAAGTGGATGGAGCCCATGTGTTTCTCAGAACACAAAGTTCATATTGGACACTCGTTTTCCCCACCCTGCAGTGAGTGTGTGACTTAGAGTAATGCTCGGAAGCTTTTCAGCTTTTTTAGGAAAAAAGTAAGTTTCTAACTTTTATGGTTATGTAAAACATGTTCAAGACCGTCTGGAAGGGTTAAAGGGTCCATACTATGCTATTTGATCTGATCTATGTTATAATGTTGTTTCCTCAACACAAACAGACCTGGAGTTGTGTTTTTTTTTCATTCACACATGTTTAACATAGAAAATCTGCATATTTAGGCTCTTCTTTAAAACCAAACACACTCCTGCCCACCTTGTGATGTCATACTGTGATTTTAAACTCCATACACCTTCACTAGAGTCTGGACCATTTCAGCCCTGGAATTTCCCATCTCTACTGAACAAAAGATAAAAAGTAGCTGTTATCTTGAAAACTTTTGCTTCATGACATCATAAGGTGGAACAGAGTATTTTGAGCTTTGGAAATGTAGACAGACTAATAATAAAATGTCACTCTAACATGTCAACTGTGCGTCTTTTGGGTAGAGGTCCGTCACCTGCTTGTCTACACTACATGTAGCTGTTACTGTTTGTTCCTGGAATGTTCCACAGTACGGCTTTTAATTTAACTATCTCCATGGAGACATTATCAGGCCAACTTACAGGTCAGATCTGTGAAGAAGTGGACCTGCTCACAGTCAGAATGCATGTTTTGTGGGTATTGAGAAAGAAAAAACACCCATAATTGAATAGATGAAAGATATACAGTATTTGTTTAATATCACACAGTGGAACATTCCAGACAAAGCAATAACATCACCATGGAGACAAGCAGATGGCGGACCCTCCACCAGAAAAGCTACACAGTGCACCTTTAAACCATAAAACAGAGGAGAAAAGTGCGGTTCTTACTCGGAGTCTGGGATGATTTGAGTTCCTTCCGCATTTGTCCTTCACTCCGCTCTCTGCAGAATCCACACTCTGATTTATGGTTTGATTAAAAGTTCTGACAGCCAAGGTTCACGGGGCAAACTACCCCACACCCGCTAAGAAAACTCACAGTCCAGACGCCAGCTACAGGTCTGAGTCAGCACGCGCTCTTGTCCCAAACAGTGTCCTCAAAAATAAACATTCCCTGGGAGTGTGACGCTAAATGAAGGCCCTACTCTGTCTGAAGCTCTATTAGACTTTAAAGATGCACTACAACCCACTATAACAGCTCTACCCTACGTTTTATTCAATTACAGGTCATTTTATAGCTCAAAAACACCTAGAAAACAGGGATTCTGACTGTGAGCGTTGCCTCTCCACAGATCTGACCTGTAACTTAGTCTGGTTTGGTCTCCGTGAAGATAGAAAGCTTTAAAATTACGCAATGCACCTTCAGTCTGAGCTTTATTTTAACACAATCCAGACCAGAAAGAGCTGATTTAGTTGGAGCGATGACAGGTGAAATGATTTGTCCTGTTAAATAAATCCCTCATGCATAAAATTACAATCAGCCAACAGTTTTTCAGTTAGTCACTCTCACCTTTTTGCTGAAAATCAAACAGGACTCGGACTGATCACAGGCTCCGGAAAATGTGCTGTTTAAATCCGTTTTGTATATTTTTCTTGAGTTTTCAGCCTTAAAACTTTCTTGACAGTGTTTGCTAATGTGTGCATTGTGTCGCCATGGTAACTGCTGAACATTCTGCCATAGAGATCCATTTATCAACACTTCATTTGTTTTCTTCCCCATGTATTTGAACTACAGCCGTTTTTTGTTTAGTTTTTTTTCTTAAGGACTCTTAGTGATATTTCAGCGGATATTATCATTTAAATCATTATCGTTACATAATATTTTGAATCCTTATGTGTATGATCATTACGGATGTAACTATAACCTAAATATTGTGATATCGTATCGCCAAAAGTTTCACAATGTCTTTCTTCATGATTTTAATTTCTTTCTTCATGATTTTAATGTCTTTCTTTGTGGTTTAAGGTCTTTGTGATTTTAGTTTCTTTCTTCGTGATTTAAATTTCTTTCTTTGTGATTTTAATGTCTTTCTGTGTGATTTTAATTTCTTTCTTCATGATTTTAGTTTCTTTCGTCGTGATTTTAATGTCTTTCTTTGTGATTTTCATTTTTCTTTGTGATTTTAGTTTCTTTCTTTATGATTTTTAATGTCTTTCTATGTGATTTTAGTTTCTTCCTTTGTGATTTTAATTTTTTTGTAATTCCTTTCTTTGTGGTTTTAATGTATTTCTTTGTGATTTTAATTTCTTTCTTCATGATTTTAATTTCTTTCTTTGTGATTTTAATTTATTTTTGTGATTTTAATGTCTTTCTTCGTGATTTTTGTTTATTTTGGCGTGATTTTGGTTTCTTTCTTCATGATTTTAATGTCTTTCTTTGTGATTTAAATTTCTTTCTTTGTGATTTGAATGTCTTTCGTATTCTGTAAAACACTTTGAATTACTTTGTGCATGAATTGTGCTGCACAAATGAACTTGCCAGAGAGAACTATGTACACATGATCCTTTGGTGTTGTCAGAACTCACTGTGTTTTACCTCAGTACAGATATATTGAATAACCAGCTCTTGTGGTAAAAATAAGTCCTCTGTGTACTGTCTGCATTTAATTACAAAATGTTTTATTGTCAGAGAATCAGGAAGTGCACATAAACATGCTAGTTGTGGCTTTAGCTTTTCACTCTAAACTCACTGTAGTGGACCAGTGCAAACTGTTTTAAACGATATAGTATACGACAGTTAAAAAATGTTTTTACGGCTCCTTTAACTGAAGTTATGGTCCAAAACCTTTAAATCAGCCCCACGTGCCAACAGTGAAAAGCAGAAAAAAATCGCTAAGAGCTTTGTGGAAGAGCATTTACAGTTTGAGAAATGGCTCTCGTGATGCTTTGGGTCACACAATGGAAAGTTCTAATGCATTGTAATAAAATACTTGAACACAGAAATATGTTATTTTTCTGTGTGCGGGCTTGCCTCTCCACAGATCTGACCTGCAACTTGGCCTCGTGATGTGACCTGCATCTCACCGTGGAGATGGATAAGTTAAAGTACGTAGGACAGATTTTCGTGATTTTGTCATTTTGACTGTGTTGTAATTTGGTGGGACTAGAACTATTGTAAAAATAAATTATAGTTTTACACAAGAAGCAATTTGTGAAGACAAGTTGAAGAATATATTAAAAATTACAAGAAGTAGAGACACACTAATGAGAACCCAAAAGCTCGGCACAATTTACACATAAGAAACTTTTTTTCCCAGGTTTTTTAAAAGGTGCATTGGTGGACCTTTTCTGGTGGAGGGTCCATCAAATGCTTTGCTCCACAGAGATGTTATTGCTTTGTCTGGAATGTTTCACAGTATGATATTAAACCTTTCTATCTTCAGACCAAACCAGTAATTGAATAAATGTAAGGTAGAGCTGTTTAATGTCATACAGTGGAACACTGCAGGCAGAGCAATGACAGCTCCTTAGAAACAAGCAGGTGACGGACCCCCAACCAAAAACTTAGTGCACTTTTAAACATGAATTCAACAAAATAAAGGTGTTTTCTAGAGATAATCATTCCTGTGTACATTAGAGGAGTTTTCTTTGTTAAGAGTTATGGAATTTCCTAGTGTAATAGTACTTGAGACCAGCCTCGAGATCGCGTTTGGACTCGGTCTTAACTTCGTCTTGAAGGGGCTTGGACTCGGTCTTGTCTCGGATTTGAGGTCTGACACTTGTCAAGAGTTATATTATATATTATATATTATATTTCATTTTGGCCGCTGCTGTTGGCAATAAACTTCTTACCGTGACATGCAGCTGAAGTTTACCTAATAAAACTGCACAAATGTGTCTGTATTTGTGCAATGTGTGTTTGGGAAATGTGCAGAGAGCGGTAAATCCCACAGTAAATCCAGTAAGAGAATGTAACTCCACTGTAACTCCATTTAGAAACTTGAAAAAACAGGTTTCAAAATCTTACCCACTTTCTTCACTTTTTTCACAGTTTTCTATAAAGTGCCAGTGGAAGTTCTCTTAAAGAAGGGGTTCTCAAACTGTGGGAGAGGGTCCAAAAAGGGGGTGCAGAGTGTTTCAGCGCAGAACAGTGGGCCGATGGTTCTTGTTTCGGTCTCTACCCTCAGAGGTCTTGGTCTTGTCCTGGTCTTGGGACCCTGTGGTCTCGGACAGGTCTTGTTCCGATTAGTGCAGTCTTGACTACAACACTAGAATTCCCTATTTTAATGTCACGATTTACAACCAGAAAGTAAAAATTTTAACCTAAAAAAAATAGTCAAATTGGGAAAACGGGTGTGTTTTAGTGTCCAATCTGTCATACTTGGATGTAGTGACCCAGTACATTTCTTTTAAAGGTTGTATGGAGGATTTTTTTGTTTGTTTCAAATTGTCAATGAAAGTTTAAAACACCATTACAGAGACGCAGCAGCCTTGTAATTATGATGACCAAAAAAAAAAAGAAAGAAAATCTATCAACTGTGGACGTGTTGAGGCCAGATAAACATCAGCCAATAGAAAACGAGGCTGACTCATTTTCTATTGGCTGTCAGGTTGTCAATCAAACTCCCTACGTTTCTAAGGTAACTATGCAGCGGGTCTTAGAGGCTTTTTCTAATTGTGGCTCTCTCGCAGTTCGCATAAAGTTTGTTGCGATGGCGGACGAGAATCCACGACCAGTTCGCCGCAAAAGAAAGTCGGTTTTTGAGGTCACAGAAAGAAGATTCTCTTGGAGATTCCTTCCAGCGATGGAGCGACTGAAGCGGACGAAGGGTCTAAAAACTGAGGTGTCGGTCTCTAAATTATTTCTCGAGGGATCTGTGGAGGAGGAAGGTGGTGTCACGCATGCACTACATTTGAAAAAGGACTGTCGCTGGATTTCTCTTTCCTTAAAAAAAATCCTCTATACAACCTTTAACTAAATAGTAGTCAGATTGTAAATTATATAGAAGGCAGTCTGGCACTTACTAACGTTAGGTCTTTGATAGTTTTCCATCTTCGCTGGTTGCCATGGTGATCCTTAACCTAAACCTAAATCCACTTAGTAACTTTAATCATGACCAAAACCTCGTTCTTTAACCTGACCTGATTGTTAACCAGCCTAACTAGTGTGAAAAAGAAGCATTTCTGGATGTATGGATGGTGCAGTATGTAACTTTTTGGTTGGGGGTTCATCAGCTGCTCTGCCTGGAATGTTCCACAGTATGACATTAAACAGCTCTAGCTTACATTTATTCAATTACAGGTGTTTTATAGCTCAATAATATCTAGAAAAACAGGCTTTCTGACTGGGGGCGTGGTTGCTTCTCCACAGATCTGACCTGTAACTGGCCTGGTTTGGTTTCCATGAAAATAGAATGGTTTAATGCCATACTGTGAAACCATCAACAGTCTCAAAACAGTTTGAAACAACAGCAGTGTGAATCTTCTGCTGACAAAGAAAAGAGAGTGTTCGGCCCCAGCAGGCAGTTTTATAATATTGGGGAAAACAGACACTTTGGCCCATCTGTGACTATGACATTATCACATTCTAGAAACTGAAAACCAAAAATATTTCATTGGTTCAGTGGTTTTCAAATGCAGACTACAGTTTTGGTGAAAAGACAACCAAAAGAGCAAATTGACCATCTGTGTTTGTGGATGAGTTTCAGAACCACGCAAAGAAGAAGAGGATTATTTTTGGACGGATCGTAGACTGTATAAAGAAGTCAACTGAGCAAGTGTGAGTCTTTTTTGGGCCCCTACCCACAGTTTGAAAACCCCTTCTTTAAGAGAACTTCCAGTGGCACTTTACAGAAAACTGTGAAAAAAAGTGAAGAGAGTGGGTAGAATTTTAAAACCTGTTTTTTCAAGTTTTCTCTTACTGGTTTTGCAGTGGAATTTACCAGTCTCTGCACATTTACCAAACACATATCGTGACAAATACAGATGCATTTGTGCACTTTTATCAGGCAAACTTCAACCACCTGTCGCGGTAGGTCTGCTCTGTGCTGTGCCAACACTGTATACATTAATTACATACATTTAGATTAGTTTTTACTTCGCATTTTGTCTTGCTCTTCTAATCAGCGCATTGTGGAAGGAGTCTGTGCGCTGTACGGGAGGAGTGAGAGCGTGAAAAGGTGAGGAGCAGAGTGCTGACGTGAGGCAGATGCACAGTAGGATGTTGAACCTGCCCTGTGATACACGCTGGTACATGAGGACACACGCTGTTGCGGTCAAGCTACGCGCAGGGATCATGTGTGTTTGTGATGTGCTGCACATCACATTATCCACAGGTTCCTGCACGCCGGTACAAGTTTATTACCGACAGCAGTCGCCGTAATATGATTACACTTGTCGAGTGTCAGACCTTGAGTGAGAGACAAGACCGAATCCAAATGCACACTGCGATCGACTGGCAGATCGTGATCGACACATTGGGCACCACTGATCTAGAATCTAAGAGCCACGGTGGATTAAACCTGCACTTCCCCATGATCCATCCAACATCTTCCTCCACTCTACTGATTGTTTACTCCCTGCCACCAGTGCCAGAAGGTGTTGTTTGCACATACTCCACACTAGACGTTCATTCACGTTATGTGATTTCATGTTGTTTTGTTATTTTTCTCCGTTTAACATCGCACCACAGCCCGGTTGAGTATACAAAAAAAAACAATAGACTAATGAAATTTAAGACCTTTTGAAAAAAATAAGACTTGGATAACAAAATTTAAGACGTTTACAATGTGTTGAATGCGCACACCTGCATTAAACACATTATAATCTCAAACGGGCTGATGTGGCTCTAGAGTTACGGTTTATATGTCAGAAAGTTGAATTTATTTATGCTGATTAATAGTACAGATAGTAATAATAATGATGATATTTTTAATATAAAAACTTTAATGATTAATCGAAAATCAATCGATTAAGAAAATTTAGAAGAGTGTCAGAAGGGCGACCCAACGAGCATGCGCTGATTGACTGCAGTTATTTTTAAGAAGAAGAAACTTACATTTTCGAGGAATGTAATTTAAAATCGGCTTTTAAAATCAGAATAAATCAACCACTTACTTTGGAATTTTAAGTTTAATTCTGAATAATCATTTTCTTTTGGAATTGAGTGTTTACGTGGTCTTTTTAAAGTGGAATTCATTTTTATTCCAAATTAAATGATTTGTATTTGGAATTAAAGCTCTCCTGTAAACGTGGCAGTTGTTTAGTTCTGGTCTAAACCTGGTCTAGTCCGGTTTAGATCCTGGTTTAGTCCCAGTGTTCGTGTGATGTGCTTGCGTCTGTGTGTATTTTTATCTCTCCCGTGTGGACAGGAGTCGTGGACAGATGTGGTTAAACATGTTGTAAAAAAAAACACATCATTAATTCTGGTGGTGGTCCGTCTGACTGCCCTGTTAGCTAACCAAACACAGGCTCCAGTCGTTAGCATGCTAATCAGCCGTGAGCTGTTGACAGAACAGAACAAACAGCTTTTCCATCCCGGCGTGGACACAGTCAACGGCGTTTTCAACCGCACACATGAGTCCACGTGGTTCTCATTCCTCCGGCTTCCCGTAAGACTCCAGAGGTCAAAGTTCACATTAAAAAAAAAATGAAATATGAACTGAAAAACGAACACATTTGAGGACATGTTTGTACAGATTTGGTTGTTTGTAGAGGAGATTACGGTACTTCAAAAAGCCTTGGTGATTTGCTAATTGTGTCCATTCACATAATAATTTCATTCTGATGTGGATTAACCCTGCAGCTCTACTTCATTCCAGTGGTGTTTTCACATTTGTAAAGTATTAAATGAAAGTTCAAAGTTCAATATTACATGAAATGGACTCTTGTGAGCTTTAAGTCATGTTAGAATGTTGTTTCCTCCTCAAAAACAGAACTGGAGTTGTTTTTTGTTTCATTCACAGATGTTTGAGTAACACTTTATTATTAGTCTGTCTACATCTCCAAATCTCCAAATGCTCTGTTCCACGTTGTGATGTCATGAAGTGGCGAGGAGAAAATTCAGTTTGTCGACTGGACAAAAGTTAGTTTGGTTGAAGACGTTTGGCAGCTCATCCAAGTTGCTTCTTCAGTTCTGGTCAGAACCTGGTGAACACTTCCTTATACCTGCAGGGAGGAGCTAACTACACTGAAACTACACTGAAACTAACACACACACTTGTTTACAGATTCTGTTTGTTAGTTCGGCCTGTTGACCTGTACAGGGTGTGGGGTCTAATTAACAGAACAATTCATGGCCATAATGGAGCTTCCTCACCTCTGTACCTGACCTGGATACACCTGTTGTTCTCTTGTTTGTTTTGATTTAGGTTTGAGGATGGACTGTAAATAGGAGATAGATGGTGTCTGAGGCCTCCATTTCTGTTTAGAGAAGGATTCTCTTTCTTAACAAAAACGTCTTCTTTCACTCCCCTCTCAAACCAATGTTTCTCTCTGGCTAAAATCTGTACCGCGCTGTCCTCAAGTGAGTGGCCTGTGGGTTTTTAAGTGGAGATGTACAGCAGACTGAGGTCCACTGCTGCTCTCTCGTCTGTGTTGGTACATCCTCTTGTGAAGTAGCTGTTTAGTTTCTCCAATGTAGCGTTCACTTGCTTTGTTGCTGAGCCACACCGAGCCACAAACAAAGCAATGTGCTCTACTCCATTCAGTGCAGTGAAGACTGAAGTTCTGCTAATTAAACCACACACCCTGCACAGGTCAACAGGCTGAACTAACAAACAGAAACTGTAAACAAGTAGATGTGTTAGTTTCAGTGTAGTTAGCTCCTCCCTACAGGTATAAGGAAGTGTTCACCAGGTTCTGACCAGAACTGAAGAAGCAACTTGGATGAGCTGCCAAACGTCTTCTACCAAACTAACTTTTGTCCAGTCGACAAACTGAATTTTCTCTTCTCCATGGATTCTACCTGGATTCTTCACATGTCATGTAGTGGTAGTTTTCAAGTTAGGTTTCAGGTTTTCAGAGTGAGGACATTCAGGCTAACAGTTAAAATAGAAAGATTAAAAAAAAAAAAAACTCTTTCTGAAAAAAGGAAGATGTTTAAGAACCACAAAAAAGGCAAATTTTGATAATGAAGTAACATAAGATAAATATGCATATTCAGCATAATTTGACCACATTAACAGATAATACTCCATACAACTGTACAACAACTAACTCTTATGAAATGGATAGATCATTGTTGCACTGTCTTCTGATGACTTCTTGTATAAAGCTGTGATTTTATATCTTATTACTTATCTTTCTATTTTATTTTGACTTGTACATTTACATTTAAATAATTCTCTCTCCTGCGTCCTTTTTTGCTTTTTATTTAGAATTTATTATAACCATTTATATTTTTTCTCTTTGGCGCACTGTCATTAAATGGTCTATTTTCAAACTTTTTCACAAATAAACCGCACCGGACTTTAAACGAAACACAACAGTTGGATGGGTCAGTGGGACTTTGTTTGTGGCGTTCACGGTGACTCTGGGCTTTGTTCAGTTGTGGCACGTGTTGTCGTGTTCGCAGTGACTCAGTTGTTCAGTTGTGTCTAGAAGTGGCACATTGCACTCGCTTTTTCGGTTCATTCCTCCGTTCCGTTCCTCGCCGGCGTGGAGTGATGAGTGTGTCTGTGGGTGTTTGTCGCTGTGCGGTCGCTGTCTGCTCCTTGTGTGTTTGCATGTTCTGCGGGTGGTGCGGCTTTGTATTTTACTGAAGTCGTGCTGGGACACCTGAGTGGATTCATCGCTCTGGATTTTTTGATGGGGTTGGAGGCTTTTGAGAGCGCACCATAGTCCAGAAAATAATAATAAAAAATAATAAATAAAAGAAAATTATATATATTAAAAAAAAAATATAAGAAAATAATAATAAAAAAATTAATATAAGAAAATAAGAAAATAATAATAATACTTTTTTTTTCTTCTTCTTTTTTTTTTTCACAAATCCAGCAATTTTATTTATTTCTTTTTTTTTTTCTTTCAGTGTACAGACTCACGTTGAGATCTAGATTCAAAAACACACATTTTCAAGCTTCCTTTTACATTCAGTTCAGTAGAAATCGGCAATTCCCGGGCTGAAATCATCTAAATGATTCTAGTGAAGGTGTGCGGCGTTTATAAGCACAATGGAGCACTTCCTGTATTACCACATGACATCACAAGGTGGACCAGAGTGAATGAAACAAAACACAAGTCCAGGTGTTTGTGATGAGGAGACAACATTATAACAGAAATAAGAGACACGTTTTTGGAAGCGGATCTCATTTTTTTTAAAGAACTGAATCGTTTTCTTTGTCATTTCTTTACATTTTTACACTGATTGACTCTGAACCGACAGCAGAAGCAGCACAGAAGCAGAACAGGCAGCACGAGTGAGAGCTGTGCACCAAAAAACACACTTGGCCTCATAATGACAGTTTGTTTTTGATTATTAATATTATAGTGCGGCGTTTTATTTAGTTTATGCATCATTTCGATGAGTAAACACACGCCCGCGCTCAGCTTTAAACGGCCGTGTTACGCTGTTTTCTCATCCACGTTATAATCTGGTCTCCAACATCACAACACAACGTCTTCACAAGGTCACAAGAGGCAGGTTTGAGTGACACGGGGTCTTTACAAATCTGAGCACTGGCTTCTGTCGTAGAAATAAAAGTAAACAATAAAGAGCTGGGCTTTCGAACGGCTCTTTGACACGAACAGACAGAAGAATCGGATCAGAAAAAAAGAGCTGAAAGTTCCATTAAGAAATATATAGAGAGAGAGAAAGGAGAGAGGGAGACGGAGAGAAAGGGGAAATAAATAAAGAGGGAGCAAGAAGGGGGAGAGAGGGAGAAAGAGAGGGACGGAGAAAAAGAGAGGAAGGGAGAGAGGGGCAGAGAAAAGGTGTACAAAAAAGGGGGAGAGAGAGGGAAGAAGAGAGGGAGAAAGCGAGGAAGAGAGGGACAGAGAAAGAGAGAGTGGGGAGGAGCGAGGGAGCAAGAAGGAGGAGAGAGGGAGAGAGTAGGACAGAGGAAAAGAGAGAAAGGGGGACAAAGAAAGAGGGAGGGAAGGAGAGGGGAGGAGAGAGGTAGTAAGAATGAGGAAAGAGGGAGAGAGTGTCAGAGGAAGAGAGGGAGCAAGAAGGAGGAAAGAGGGACAGAGGAAAAGAGAAAGGGGGACAAAGAAAGAGGGGGAGAGAGAGAGGGAGGGGAGAGAAGGACAGAGAAAAAGAGAGAGAGTGGAGGAGAGAGGGAGCGAGAAGGGGGAGAGAGGGAGAAAGGAAAGAGAGAAAGGGGTACAAAGAAAGAGGGAGAGAGGGAAGACAGAGGGAGAAAGACAGGGAAAAAGAGAGAAAGGGGGACAATGAAAGAAGGAGAGAGAAAGGGGGAGGGAAAGAGAGGGAGAGAGGGGAGGAGAGAGGTAGTAAGAATGAGGAAAGAGGGAGAAAGAGAGGGACAGAGAAGGAGAGAGAGGGGGAAGAGAGGGAGCAAGAAGGGGGAGAGAGAGAGAGAGAGAGAGAGAGAGAGAGAGGAAGAAGAGAGGGAGAAAGAGAGGGACAAGAGAAAGAGCTAGAAAGGAAGAGATGGGAGGAGAGAGAAAGAGAGGGACAGAGAGAAAGGGAGAGAGGGGAGAAGAGAGGGAGCGAGAAGGGGGAGAGAGGGAGAGGGGGCAGAGGAAAAGAGAGAAAGGGGGACAAAGAAAGAGGGATAGAGAGAGAAAGAGATAGAGGGGAGGAAGAGAGGGAGAAAGAGAGGGAGGGATTGAGAAAGAGAGAGAAAGGGAGAGAGGGGAGGAGAGAGGGAGTAAGAAGGAGGAAAGAGGGAGAGAGGGACAGAGCAAAAGAGAGAAAGGGGGACAAAGAAAGAGGGAGAGAAAGAGAGGGGAGACAGAGGGAGGAAGAGGGGGAAAGAGAGGGAGAGAGAATGAGAGAAAAGGAAAGAGAGGAGGAGGGAGGTAGTAAGAGGGTGGAAAGAGGGAGAAAGTGATTGAAAGAGAGAGGGGAAGAGAGAGAGGGGGCAAGAGGGAGAAAGAGAGAGAGAGGAACAGAGAAAGAGGGAGGGAGGGAGAGAGAGCGAGAGAGGGAGCAAGAGGGGAGAGTTGGAGAAAGAAAGAGGGACAAAGAAAGAAAGAGAGACGGACAGAGAAAGAGAAAAAGGGGGACAAAGAAAGAGGGAGAGAGAGAAGGAGGGAGCAAGAGGGGGGAGAGTTGGAGAAAGAGAGGGAGAGAGGGACAGAGAAAAAGAGAGAGGAAGCAAAAGGGGGGAGAGAGGTAGAAAGAAAGGGAGAGAGGAAACAGAAAGAGAGCAAGGGGCAAAGAAAGAGAGAGAGACAGAGAGATTGCAAGAGGGGGGAGAGTTGGAGAAAGAGAGGGAGAGAGGAAGCGACGAAAGACAGAAAGAGGGATAAAGAAAGAGGGAGCGAAAAGGAGGGGGAGAGTCGGAGAAAGAGGGGAGACAGAGAAAGAAATAGGGGAGAGAGCGAGGAGAGAGACAGAGAAAGAGAGAGAACTAGGGGAGAGAGTGAGAAAGAGAGGGAGGAGAGAGAGAGAGAGAGAGAGAGTGAAGGAGTGAATAAGCAGGATGAGTGCACAGGCTCACTCTGAGATGTCAGGTCTGAGATCAGTCCCGGGTCGTCGTCTGCTGGTCGTCACGGTGACAGTTTTGGAAGTGACAGGAGGCTTTCAGTCCAAAACGAACCGAGAAAATCAAATGTGGCAAAGGTGTGAGATTGAAGCGTGTTTGGTGAAAAGAGCAGATCAAAACGGGAGCGAAAGAACGGAGCGACGGTGTGATCTGTGGAGGACAAGAAGAGAGAGAGAGAGGAAGAGAGGGAAAGATGGAGAGAGGAGAGAGAAGAGAGAGAGATAATAATAATAGATTTTGTTGATATTGCGCTTTTCTGAACATTCAAACGGACAGAAGAGGAGGATGACAGACAGAAGATGAGAGGAAAGAAAAGAGAAAGAAAGAGAGGAGGTAAGGAGTGGGAGCGAAAGGAGGGGAGAGAAGAGCAGGAGAGGAGAGGAGTAAAGAAGAGGAGGATAACAGGGAGAGGAGAAGAAGAGAGGAGAGAAAGGAGAGAAGAGGGGCAGAGTGAGAGAAGAGGGGGAGGGAGAGACAGGAGAGGAGAGGAGGGGAGAAACGAAGGGAAAGAGAAGAAGTGGAGAGAGGAGAGAACCAAGAAAGAGAGAGAGTGAGAGAAGAGAGAGGGAGAGATGGAGCGAAAAGTAGGGAAGAAGGAAAGAGAGAAAGAGAGAGAGAGAAAGAGAGTGAGAGAAGAGAGGAGGGAGACAGGAGAGAAAAGAAGGAAGAGAAGAGAGAGAAAGAGAGGAGGGTGATAGGCAGAGGACGAGAAGCGAGGCGAGAAAGAGAACGTGAGAAGAGTGAGGAGAAGAGAGGAGGAGAGAAAAGAAGGGAGAGAAGAGGAAATGACGAGAGGAGGGAGGGATGGTCGGAGGGAGAGAGAAGGAGAGGAGGAAAGGAGAGGAGGATAATAGGCAGAGGAGACGAAGAGAGAAGAGAAACAAGCAAGAGAGGAGGAAGAGAGGGTGATAGGCAGGGGACGAGAAGAGAGGAGAGAAAGAGAGAAGAGGGAGAGAGGGAGAGAAGAGAGAGGGGGAGGGAAGACAGGAGAGAAGAAGGGAGAGGAGAGAAAGAAAGAGAGCGAAAGAGGGAAAGATGGAGAGAGGAGAGGAAGAGAGGATAATAATAATACATTTTGTTGATATTGCGCTTTTCTAAACACTTCAACGGACGGAAGAGGAGGATGACAGACAGAGGACGAGAGGACAGAAAAAAGAGAGAGAAGGAGAAGGAGGAAAGAGGGAGAGGAGAGAAAAAGAGGGTGATAGGTAGAGGATGAGAAGAGAGGCGAAAGAGTGAGAGAAGAGCGAGGGAAAGGGAGAGAGCAGAGAGGGACAGAGAAAGAGAGAGAAAAGGAGAGATGGGAGGAGAGAGGGAGCAAGAGGGATAAAGAAAGATGGAGAGAGAGAGAGAGAGAGGGAGCAAGAGGAGTAAAAGTTGGAGAAAGAAAGGGAGAGGGACAGAGAAAAAGAGAGCGACAAAGAAAGAGGGAAAGAGAAGGAGGGAGCAAGAGAGTGAGAGAAGATAGGTGGGGAGGGGAGAGAGAGATTAGAAAGAGAAAGGAGAGGAGGAGAGAAACGAAGGGAAAGAGAAGAAGTGAAGAGAGGAGAGAACCAAGAAAGAGAGAGAGAGAAGGGGGGGGGACAGGAGAGAAGAGAAGGAAGAGGAGAGAAAGAAAGAGAGAGAGAATCAGAGTGAGAGAAGAGAGAGGGGGATACAGGAGAGAAAGAAGAAAGAGAGAGAGAAAGAGAGGAGGGTGACAGGCAGAGGACGAGTAGAGAGGTGAGAAAGAAAGAGAAAGTGAAAGAAGAGAGAAAGAAGAGAGAGGGGGAGACCGGAGAGAAAAGAAGGAAGAGGAGAGAAAGAAGAAAGAGAGTGAGAGAAGAGAGGGGGGAGACAGGGGAGAAAATGAAGAAGAGGAGAGAAAGAAAGAAAGAAAGAAAAGAGAGAGAGAATCAGAGTGAGAGAAGAGAGAGGGGGAGGGAGAGGCAGGAGAGAAAAGAAGAAAGCGAGAGAGAAAGAGAGGAGGGCGATAGGCAGAAGATGAGAAGAGAGGGGAGAAAGAAGAGAAGAGACAGAGCGTGAGAGAAGAGAGAGAGGGAGAGAGAGAGAGATTAGCGGAGAGCAGGAGAAAAAAGAAAGTAGAGAGAGAGAAAGAGGGGAGGGAGAGGAAGGCGATAGGCATCGGAAGAAGAGGAAAAGGAGAGAGAGAAGGAGAGGAGGAGGATGACAGTCAGAGGACAAGAAAAACAAGACAACAAGAAGAAGAGGAGGAAGCGAGGAAAATAGACGTAGAAATGAAAGTGGGCAGAGAGAGGGGGAAGAAAGAGAAAAGGGGGATAGAGAGAGAGAGGAGGAGTGAGAAGAGAAAGAGTTGGGTGGTGTTGTTGTTTCTCTCGGACTGGACACTGTGAGAATCTGAATCGCTCTTTTTCATTCACAAACTGAGCTCGGGCCTGGAGGCAGATCGACGCTCAGATCACCCAAAAAATCAAATATTCCACATTCGGACTCCGCATAAATTATCCAGCGGACGAGTTTGTGGAAGGACTTTCATGTTTTTGGGAAATAAATCAGAGAAATCTACAAATATTAGAATCATTTGGACATTTTCAACAGTGTGTGGGCCTCTGCTCGATCACTGCGCAGAGAATATGGACGCGATATGAAAAATGGATGAGCAAAACGACAAATAATTGATTGACTGAGCTTTTAGCAATGTTATAGTTGTTTCCTTCTCATTTATTTACGCTCCTCAAGTTGTATTTGAAGTGACTCTTGCGTGTTTGACTCATCTTTAATCGCTTATTTTACACACGACATTTTGCAGATCAACTCATTTTCATGTTCATTGATACTCGCACCAATGCTTTGTACCACCGTCATTCTCCAATTTTATTTTCTTAATCGGATATATAGTTTCAGCTGATGTCATTGTAGGGGTGTGCGTATTGTATCGTATTGTTTATTGTAATGAAACAGTATCGATATCGTGGGCTACTGTATCGATATATCACCAAGAGTATTTTTACGTGTGTTTTACTAAATTATTTTGTTGCAGCACTACAGTTTTGTTGCTTGTGGAGTGAAAGGAAACGCATTTATTTTGAAGATTAAAATGTTTGTGTTTCATATGAACTTTGCGCAAAAAGTGGGTTAACAAAGACTTGTAGTATCACAGCCATGATTTAGCCTTTATTTTTTATTGAACTGTATCGAATTGTTTTGAAATATTTCATATCGAATTGAAAGTGCACTATATCGAGGCATGTATCGTATCGGCAACTTCTTAATGATACCCAGCCCTACGTCATTGTTATTAAAAGCCCGCGTTGCATGCTGGGAAATATTTTGGTCGGAGGCAGAAACACGGTAGCGGTTAAACACAGTGCGTAACCTCGCGGATTTATCCCCGATAATGGTAAATTCCTGCTGCATTATCGGATGCACAAATAGAAGCACGGAAGAAGGAAAATGTCTTTCGTATTCCGAGTGAAAAGAACCACTAACGGTGAATTAAACGGCTTTCAAACATTCGCAGAGCAAACGTAGAAGATCCTAACAAACCGTGGACTCCAACAAGTTCAACAACACATCAGACTCTTGTAGACTTTTCATCTTTTCTCTGCTGTGAATGGCCCAGGAGTTTCCACCAAGTCATTGTGGATATCGCCAAGTGAATATTTGTCCAGGTAGTTGTCGATTCTGAGCAGAAATTTGGTTTGGTCCAGGCTTTGTCGGGGTTGAAAAGGGTGATTTGGCTCCATCGATGCTTATGACCAATTTCTGGTCAAATGGTCTTGGGTCCTCTGCCGTTAGAGTGGATAAATAACCGGGATCAATACCCTTTACGTGCTTTCTCGCTCCGTCCGTCATGTTGAATTAGTGTTTCTTGCCGCTGACCAAAATAATTCCCAGCATGCAACGCGCGCTTTTGTCAACAATGAAACTCGCCTATACTAAATGTAGGATTCAGCAGAGTTGTGTAGTCATTTTTTCATACACATTTTTACAAATCTGCTACTTGCTTGTGTGATCTGGAGTTTCCCATCGGCGTTGTTGACTCTTTGTTGTGATGACGTTTACGGTGATGCCAACGCCCGATATTATGATTTTAAATGCTCAAATTATAACTTAAAAATCCACGGGTGTCTTAGCTTATAAGTATAGCAAACACAAGCACAATATGTCTTTATTAAAGGTGCATTGTGTAACTTTTCTGATGGAGGGTCCATCACCTGCTTGTTTCTATGGATATGTCATTGCTCTGCCTGGAATGTTCCACAGTATGACATTAAACAGCTCTATCTTACATTTATTCAGTTACAGGTGGTTTTATAACTCCAAAATGCTGCATTCTGACTGTGATCAGGGTCTTCTACTTATCCGGGGCCTGGAGCACCTCCTGAGGGAAGTGCCCAGGAGACATCCAAAACAGATGCCTGAGCCACCTCAGCTGGCTCCTCTCGATGTGGAGGAGCAGCGGTTCTACTCCGAGCTCCTCCCGTGTGACTGAGTTCCTCACTCTATCTCAGGAAACTCATTCACTTGTATCCGCAATCTTGTCCTTTTGGTCATTACCCAGAGCTCATGACCACACGTGAGGGTAGGAACCTAGATTGACCGCTTCACTCCATTCGAGGCAGGGACTCTCCACCCACCCAGAGAGGGCAATCCACCTTTTTCCGGTCAAGGACCATGGCCTCGGATTTGGAGGAGCTGATCTTCATCCCAGTCACTTCACACTCAGCTGCAAACCTCCCCAGTGCACACTGCAGGTCCTGGTTCGATGAAACCCACATGACATCATCAACTCCAGCAGAGATGAGATCCTGTGGTTACCAAACCGGACCCTCTCTGGCCTGTGACACAATGAACAGAACCAGTGACAAAAGGCAGCCCTGGTGGAGTCCAACCTGCACCGGGAACAGGCCTGACTTACTGCCAGCAATGTGAACACAGCTCCTCTCCTTCATCATACAGGGAGTGGACGGCAAAGAGCTCTGGACCCCTGTGCTCCTGGACCTCCGTGAAGAAAAGCATTTGATGGACCCTTGATGGAAAAGTTACATAATGCACCTTTAAAGCCAAAATTGTGTGTTTCTTTTATTTCTTTACTAGGGATGTAACGATATCCAAATTTCTCTGTACAATATTATCACGATGTGCATCTCATGGTACGAGATGTGTTTTGATATTTTGGAGAGGCTAATGTAACTATAGATTAACTGTACTTTTTGCTTTTAAAATACCTTGACAAGATTTTGGCGCAGATTATTCCTGTCATAATCCCAAAAATTCAAGTAAAAAACATATTTCGTCATGTTGTCTGTGCTGAAATGCATCATGGGATATGTAGTTCCCAGTGTTTATCAGATGTTGCTACTATAAAACAAAGCAAAGGAACTTGTAATTTTGTAACAGCTCTCGATATTACTGTGATGCTTATGACGATACAATATGATATTTTGATTATTATTACATCCCTTTTCTTTACACGCTGGATTTCTCAAGAATGCTGGGATGCACAACACACACTTCTCCAATCATTTACCAAGCTCTGAGTCGGATCATCAGTGAAGTGACCCCGGGAAGAAGAGCCGACGCAGTACGCTGTAGATGCTAATGGGATGAAAATAAACAATAAACAATAAAATCATTGTCCATCCGTATCAAAACAAACATGAGGAAAAAAAGAAATGAAAAAAATATCAAGCCGACTAAAAAAACGTAGCAGATTTCTACAGAATCAATGAGCATAGCACTAAGATCTGTTCATCTGAGCTGAGTCAAAGTGAGAGTGTTGGGTTTGTTCAAAATATTAAGCGACCAATGAGCATGTGTCACTGAAAAAAAATCACTGTGTCAGGTTTGTGAAGTTGTAGTGTATTGTTTTGCATCATGTTTTTGTATATTATTGGAGAGAATTGTAAAGCGTCTTTGAGTGTCCAAAAAGCACTATGTAAGTCTGATGTATTATTATTATTATTTATTTATTTATTTATTTATTTTTTTTATGTGTGGAAGCATGGATGATGCAGGCTTGTGGGCAGAGCCTTGTACAGACTGCTAACCATAAGGACAGTTTGACCAGGGCCTGGGAGAGATCGCTAAATTACTCAAACATGCATGGAAGACATATAAAACATCTTTGGGCATGTTTTTTAATGAGAGAACAACGTTATAACATAGTAAAAAGTTCCAAAAAGTCCCCTCTTTCACCCTTCCAGACTGACATATTCAGACTATAAAACATGTCTGCTGGTATCGACATGTTTTACATAATAGGGCATAACTTTCCAACCATAAAAGATAGAAACGTACTTTTTTTCCCCTTGAAAAGCTGATAATTGTGGCTTTCCGACCATATTCATGGCATTACCTTATGTCATACGCACGCTGTGTGATGACGTCAGGAAAGTGTCCAATAGGAACTTTGTTTTCCGCTAATTGCATGTGAATCCGTGTATCATTCGTTCAATATAAAACCAAAAATAAGACATCGCAGTCACGGGAGTCACGTAAACGGGATGCATAACGGCCGTTATCCGTTTTTTCCATTCTTCATTTAGACACAAAATGAAAACTGAAAAAACAAATCATTATGTGTTTTTTTCATTTTGGTTTTGGAGACAAATAATGACGAAAACAGTTGTGTTTTCGTTTTCTTATTTTTGGTTTTAAATTGAAAAAAATGAATGAACGAATGATACACGGATTCATGTGCTCCATCCACTTTGATTGGCCCAAACTTTGCCAAAGAGTGCAGTGAGTCAAGATGGTCGACTGCTCTGAATGTCTGTGTTTGTAACAATTGAAAAAGCTGCTCTAACTGCAGTTATTTCTCAAATAAATGGCAAATTACTCAGTTACTCATCTTGCTGTTTTTATTTGAAAGGTTTATTTCACTCAAAATGTTCAAATACAAATGTAATAAGCACTGTGGAAATGCAGGAAGTGATGTGTGTGTTTTTTGAGGGCAATAAGAATAGTAAGAGTTTACTTACAGACTTGATATTTTGCACTTTTGTAGCTAAGGCCTTAAACTAAACATTTTTATGTCAAAAAAAAGTTTACAACATGTTTTTTTTCATTTGTGTTTGTGATCCCATAGCTTTTATTACAGCCATATGACACAACTACAGCAACAGATTGTGAAATAACAGGTTGTACTGAAAAAAATAGGGGGTAAAAGGGGGAGTTTTAACAGCAAAATTGAGAAAAAAAATCCAGGCAAGGACAAATGTACTAAAATTTAGGTCTAGAAGTGTTAATGTGTTGATTTACTAAAGACGGAGCATTGCACTTCTGTGGTGTATTCATTGTTATCTCTCTATCTCTTTATCTTATACAACAGTCCTGAAAAAGGCCATAATCCCACACACGTCCCATCTGTCTCTCTCTCTTTACTCCTATAGAATCTGTGGATGATGAAGCTGCATCTGCCAAGGTCAGGAGGTATAATGGCCAGTAATGAAATGTTATGTAAAGAGCTCAGATGACAGACCCCAGTGACTTTACCAGACTGGACCAGACCACCCCAGGCACCGGGGGCAGTGTGTCAGAGATCAGTGACCCCGTAATACTCAAACATCTGCTGATCGGCAATGTCATCTTCGATCCATGAGCTTCATATGATTCTATAGTAATTTGAGGCCATGATTGAGTATCTTTTTTCACGCACGTCATCAGGCGAGCTCAATAGATGTAGCATGTGGTAATACAGGAAGTGTTTCACTGTGTTTTTAAACTCCATACATCTTCACTAGAATCATTTGAGTAATCCCAGTCCTGGAATTTTCCATCTCTACTGAACAAAAAGTAGCTGTATGCAGTTCACCTTCACTAGAATATTTGGATGACTTTAGCCTTGGAATTGTCCACATCCGTTGAACAAAAACAGAACAAAACAAAAGAGTGAATGAAACAAAACACAACTCCAGGTATGTTTTTGTTGACATAACTGTATTATAACCCTGTCTTAAAGCTCAGAAGAGTCAATTTTGCATAATATAGGACCTTTAAGTAAAGTTCAGATACCTAAAGTGTTTACTTAAGTACAGTATTTTACTACTTTGACTTCATGACCTTACACCGCTGACTGTAGCCTCTTGTTTGTGTGAATACAGATTGCAGAGACCTGCTGAAGCGCTGTTTGAAGAAGGATCCTGAGAATCGTGTGACTCTGCAGAGCATCAGGGACCATCCTTGGCTAAGCTCAGAGTAAACGCTCAGGCAGCACATGCAGGGAGGAGGAGTCACCAGGGCTGGACCACAGACTGTATATAGAAGTGGACTAACAGAGTGTGATGTCTCCCATAGTGCTCAGCTCTAGTCAAATGAAACTCAGTGAGGCTAGCAGTTATGGGGGCAAAGTTGGAGCCAAGTTTCATACAGTATTAAAAACATGAATTTATTTACATATGGATATAAATATCAGGTAGTAGATTAGGTTAATATCAACATTTTAAGAACAAAATGACAAGGGTCACAGCAGCAGTTACAGACAGGGGAGCCAATGGAAGTGAATTGGAAACAGAGACAATTTGGAACATGGCAGGTAGCAGGTAGGTGAGCTCTGTCCATTCATACCATAATTTCCAGACCATAAGCACTCACACTTTGAACCCTGTGGCTAGGATGCGTTTAATATATGCACTGTGTGGTGTGTGCAGGCTGTCTGTGCAGGTAACACATGGACATGAAAGGCTGAAGTTGTAAAACACATTGAGTCTCACAGCAGCAGTGAGCAGCGTCAGCACGCACAGTGTGTGTGAGTGAAGACGCCCCCTGCAGGATGTCATGTGAACGGTGTAAGCTCTGTTTCAGTGTGGAACAAAGATAACACCATAAGTGTGAGGCCTCTATGGCCTTTTAAATTGAGTCAGTCATAAACAGCCCTGTGCCTCAAGAACGGTGCTGCTGTGTACCAAATAGGAAGTGCACCAGGTTGGTCGTCCAGCTCCTTCTGACACTGGCTCCAGTTGACTTACGTTGGAATATTGTGCATCTTCTCTCAGTAACTGCTGCTGTGAGGCTCATCATTTTGGTCTTAAACTGTTCGTATTTACCCGCTCTACATGATCCAGAATTTTTGATTTAGCTATTTTCATATCAAAATATGAACATAAATAAAGGACCAGTCAGATCCCTTCATCCCCTGAGGCCGCTCCTGCTCCTGGGGAGAGGCGGTTGGTCTGTGGCCAGTACAGGCCTAGGCCCTGTCCATATCTGCCTGAACAAGAATAAACCTTTGTCTGTATTTTTTCTTCAAGAACTATATAATTTTTTCCACAACAATTTGGTGTCAAGAAGTGAGATTCTCAAGTGATCGTTCCAGAACACAGCGCAGATGGAATATGGTCTGCTTCTGTTTTGTTTTGTTTTCCTATGGTGGCCCATGGGGGCCAAACACACTGCAAAGGCCCGCAGCGTCTCAGGGGTTCAAGTCCAAGTCAAGTCCCAAGTTATTGACCTTCAAGTTCAAGTTGAGTCCCAAGTCTTAGTCCATTTTAAATCTTAAGTCCTAAAAATAGTGAGAGTCTGACTCGAGTCCAAGTCACGACTTGCAAGTCCCAACCTCTATTAGTTTGTACAACCATAAACAAACAAACAAACAAACAAACAAACAAAAACATAAAAAAAAAAAATAATAATAATAATAATACAAATCAAAACTGCCATCTTTAAAAAAATAAAGATAAGAAGTAACTAAGAAAAACAGTGATTGTATTTCTGTTCGAGGGGTTAGTGCAGGGGTGGGCAAACTTTTTGGCTCGGGGGCCACATAGGGTTCTAAAATTTGACTGAAGGGCCAGACAGAAGACGGGACATGACGTGTTCAGAGCCCGGCTACATTGCACTTATATTTACTCTCATGCAGGACGTATTCTGCACTACGCGCTGCAACTTTTAGACACGTAAGTTCCAGAACTCATGAAAAGTGAAATGAGGTCTGCCCCACTGTACACCAAAGATGAACATGTGTCCCGAGCACTTAGACAGAGCGCGTAGACGTCACATAGACCATGTTAACGCGCAGTTCAACCAAACCTTCAGGACTTTCTAATACAGTGAGCATGAATTTTATGACTTTGTGTTTACACAGATTTAAAGTGGAAACAGTGCAGCCTTATGTCTTGAACACTTTTACCTCATTCATGGTCCGAATACACCGCCCGAAATGACTCCTGTCAATACTTTCCCATAAAGCATTGCGGCCAACAGAAGCCGCCGCACCTCAATGTATATGTAGTGCGCCATCTACCGGGAGACGCCGGAAATGCAAGAAAGATAAAACAGCAGTACGGTTTATTTATTATAATTTGGTCAAGTTCTGTGGGTCAGTTTGAATGGCTGCATAAGGTCACCGGGCACTAAATAACTGGATACAGTATTGCTGCTTGTAGCTGCCTCCAGTTGACGTAGTGTCACTCACTGGAACTTCAGCAGAAAAAATCCCATGGGCCGAGATTTTTTCATAGAGGCAATGTGATCACAAACTGCTCGTGTTTGTCTGACTGAACATCATCTACAGCTTTCAAAAATATCGGATTTGTTGGCGATTTTTACCTATTTTTAGATCATAAACTTTCTCAGCTCAAAATCCTTCAATTGTCTTAAAAAAAACAGTTTATATTCGTAAGCTTCGGCTACGCTCTGCTCCGCTTTAGCTCCTCTGGCTCTGATTGGTCAAAGCGATCACATGACACACGAGCCCGCGCACCGTGCGTGCGGTCACGTGTGCCTGCGGGAGAAAAGAGCACTAGTGCGCATGCTCGGTCGGCCCACAGCCGCCGGAAGTACTTAGCCATGCTAGGCTATCTTATGTTTACAGTCATTAATTCAAGCTCAGTTTTTGTCACTTTATTTATGTTTGGCAATTTATTTCATAAGTCATCACAGTGTTGTGGTGAAAGGCATGGAAAGTGTCATTTTGAACTGCATGCAGTGCACTCAACTTTATGTTGCAGTAACGCAGGTGTGACTGTCAGTACTTTCCCATAAAGCATTGCGGCCATCAAATGTAATCGCCGGTAAACGCCGGAATCAGGAAAATAAACCAGCTTTATTCAGTTAACCGGCCGGATTAAAAGGTTTAAAGGTAACCGGGATAGTTTGCCCATTAACCGGGCGTGTGGAAACAAGGTTTATTGGCAATTCCAAGGTTGCAATTATCCAAATGATTCTAGTGAAGGTGTATGGGGTTTACAAACACAATGGAGTACTTCCTGTATTAACACATGACATCACAAGGTGGAACACAGTGTTTCCAGTTTGACAGAAGAAGTCAGCCTAAATGTGCAGGATTTGTGTGAATAAAACAAAACACAGCTCCAGGTCTGTTTGTGATGAGGAAACAACATTAGAACCTAGATCAGCAAAACAGTGTAATTGGAGCCTTTAAATGCAAACAAAATCATAAATAAAAAGTATAATAATACGGCAGCAGTCCTGTTTATTTATGTTTTTAATATCATTCAGAAACTCATGGATAGGCAGGATCCACCTCCACCCACATGTCCCTCGGCATTTTCATTAGTTTAGCCTCTATATGCAAATTAATTACATTTTTTATCTGTTTTTGTTTTACTTTGTTATTAAAAGCTCATTTACATGTTTGCTCTTATTTGCACTACAAATATTATACATCTAATCCCCAGTACATTTCTAAAAGTGTCTGAATTTTAAAGTGTTTGTGTTTGTTGTCTTTGCTCTTCTCTGCTTCCATGGGGAAATTAGTAGTTTAAAGTGTATATGAAAGATTTTTAAGATTCTCAAATTTCTGCTTAATTTGGTGTGAAAATACCTGTTGTAAATATAAATGGTAATTTTACACGAATCAAGAAGCAATTTGTGGAGAAAAGTTGAAAATATGCTGAAAATTAGAGGACGTAGAGAGTTTTAAACATAAGGATGACATAACAATATTAAAATCTCTCAATATGATATTTTCATGATGTGCATCTCACAGTTTGATATTTATTATTATATTTTGTGGAGGCTTGCAAAAATGTGAATATTTGATTTTTCCTTTTAAAATTTTTTGAAAAGCCTTTGAAAAAACATTGGTAAAACATTTAAGGTCCTCTGGCATTTCTTGTTTTGTTCTTTATTACAGTGTTCAAGTGTTCAAAAAATTGCAATTCACTCCTGTTTTGGAAAAAACAAACAAACAAACAACAAAAAAAACTGTTTGAATAGCTTGTCTGCTCTGTTTTCTATAATCGTAGTGACTGTATTTTTGCAACCACAGCTGGCAGTAATTCACTGTATCAATGTATGCAGTGAAATACTTTCAAATACAATACAGATCTACTGTCATGGGTTTTACAGAACGTACTGTTTTTTTCACAGTAGAATACAGTAAAAGTTTTACATTAATGATGATGTTTTAACAGGAATGAACCATAAAATAGGGTAAGAAATGATGTGAGATGGATAGTAATTCACCTTAAAAGCAACAGTTTTAAACTGTGAACTGAACAGTTAAACCATCAAGCCATATACAATGTTACAGTTATTATTATTACAGTAATTCATCTTTAATGGAACTTTTTACTTTTTATTTTTACACTTATAAATATGCAATGTCACCGTATTTTTATGGTTGAAAAAATGGCAACCACAGCTGCCAGTTTTCCACTGTAAATCTAATCTATTTTTTACAGTGTGGGGAGATTTCTAGCCAAACGTTCAGCCCAATTTACGCACAATAATTACTTTTTTCAGTTACTTTAAACATGATGTCAACAAAATAAAGGTGTGTTTTTTTATGTGTTTTTATAATTCAAATGATAACTTCTGTGCACTTTAGAGCAGGTTTGGTCCAATCTACATTATGGATGCTGGGGGAACAGTTATTGAGTTCCCTAATGTGATGTCATGATTTCCAGCCAGGAAGTAAAATTTGACAACTAAAAAATGGCCAAATTGAGAAAAGAAAAGGGCCTTTTTTGTAAAAACTATAATTATCCTGAAATGTGTGGTCCAATCTGTCATCGGCACTTTAAAACAGGCTCTCACAAACTATTAAAACAAAAAAAAACATTGGCACAATTTAGTCAGTGTTGCCAGGTTGGGCGGGTGCCTGCACAATTGAGCTTCTTTTGCCTTCATCAGGCGGGGAGGGGAAGACTTAGGCGTTTGGATAATATTTGAGCTACTTCCAACAAGTTTGGGCGTTTTTGTTTTCACACCAATCAACATGACACACAATAAAGCAATAACCATATGGGAATTTCACTCCTGTCCAGTCTTATGGAGGTGCACTCCGGCTTGTGAAGACATGAATGGACGTCGGCTACGTTCAGAACTCCCCGGCAGCTGCTGCAGATTCAGTTCTTCGATGTATGAGTCAAGAGGCTCTGCGTTTGCCAGATGTTCTTGAAGTAACCGAGGTTATAACCGATCATTTACGATATTCATTTTTATGCATGATGAAAACACTGTTCTACAGTTTACCAAAGGTTTTACATAAGACAGTGCGAGGAAGAAGAGAGGGAGAGAAAAGAAGAGAGAAGGAGGAAGAGGAGGGTGATAGAGGATGATAAGAGAGGAGAGAAAGAAGAATAAAATACGAAAAAAAAATAAAATAAAGACTTAGGACATAAAGAAGCAAGACGAGTCCAACATTTACAAAGCTCAGTGAAAACCTGCCACAACACGAGAAGAAAATGTTTTGGGGGATAAAATGAATCTGTTTTTGTTTGTTTGTTGAACTGGAAAAAGACGCATTTCTCACTTTAATGCAGAGGTTTTGTAAAAGTGTCATTTCTCAGAAGCTCAAAACATTTCAAGACGATTCAAAACATGGAAAAATGCAAGTCACTTTTCAGATTTAAGGATTAAAGTACATGTTTTTCACTAAAACAGAGAGAAGAATTATATTTAAAAGTCCTATATTATGCAAAATGGACTCCTGTGAGCTTGAAGACATGTTAGAATGTTGTTATCTTTTCCCTAATTTTAACTACTATTTTTTATTGAACCCTATCAGATCAATTTAAAATACATTGTGTTGAATTGACAGTGCACTGTATCGAAATATGTATCGTTTCGTGGCCTATGTATCGAGGAATGTATCGTATCGTGGCCTATGTATTGAGGTATGTATCGTATCGTGGCCTATGCATCGAGATATATATCATATCGTGGCCTATGTATTGAGGTATGTATCGTATCGTGGCCTATGCATCGAGATATATATCATATCGTGGCCTATGTATCGAGGTATGTATCGTATCGTGGCCTATGTATCGAGGTATGTATCGTATCGTGGCCTATGTATCGAGGTATGTATCGTATCGTGCCTATGTATCGAGGTATGTATCGTATCGTGGCCTATGTATCGAGGTATGTATCGTATCGTGGCCTATGTATCGAGGTATGTATCGTATCGTGGCCTATGTATTGAGGTATGTATCGTTTCGTGGCCTATGTATCAAGGAATGTATCGTATCGTGGCCTATGTATCGAGGTATGTATCATATCGTGGCCTATGTACCGAGGTTTGTATCGTATCGTGGCCTATGTATCGAGGTTTGTATCGTATCGTGGCCTATGTATCGAGGAATGTATCGTATCGTGGCCTATGTATCGAGGAATGTATCGTATCGTGGATTATGTACCGAGGTTTGTATCGTATCGTGGCCTATGTATTGAGGTATGTATCGTTTCGTGGCCTATGTATCGAGGAATGTATCGTATCGTGGCCTATGTATCGAGGAATGTATCGTATCGTGGCCTATGTACCGAGGTTTGTATCGTATCGTGGCCTATGTATGGTGGTATGTATCGTATCGTGGCCTATGTATTGAGGTATGTATCGTTTCGTGGCCTATGTATCGAGGAATGTATCGTATCGTGGCCTATGTATCGAGGAATGTATCGTATCGTGGATTATGTACCGAGGTTTGTATCGTATCGTGGCCTATGTATCGAGGAATGTATCGTATCGTGGCCTATGTATCGAGGTATGTATCGTATCGTGGCCTATGTATCGAGGTATGTATCGTATCGTGGCCTGTGTATCGAGGTATGTATCGTATCGTGGCCTATGTATCGAGGTATGTATCGTATCGTGGCCTATGCATCGAGGTTGTATCGTATCGTGGCCTATGTATCGAGGTATGTATCGTATCGTGGCCTATGTATCGAGGTTTGTATCGTATCGTGGCCTATGTATCGAGGTATGTATCGTATCGTGGCCTATGTATCGAGGAATGTATCGTATCGTGGCCTATGTATCGAGGTTTGTATCGTATCGTGGCCTATGTATCGAGGTATGTATCGTATCGTGGCCTATGTATCGAGGTATGTATCGTATGTATCGTATCGTGGCCTATGTATCGAGGAATGTATCGTATCGTGGCCTATGTATCGAGGTTTGTATCGTATCGTGGCCTATGTATTGTATCGTGGCTATGTATCGTATGTATCGTATCGTGGCCTATGTATCGAGATGTATCGTATCGTGGCCTATGTATCGAGGAATGTATCGTATCGTGGCCTATGTATCGAGGTATGTATTGTTTCGGCAACTTCTTAATTATACTCAGGCCTTTTGTATGGAGTTGTACGGAGTTTAAAAACACAGGTATGTTTGTGACGAGGAAACAACATTATAACAGATCAGAAAATAGCGTAATTTGGGCCTTTTAAACAAAATGAAAAGTGTTTTGGTGAAGTCTGTCACAGAGTGGTAGTTTTGAGAGCTTTGTTTTCTCTGAATAGTCTCACATTATTCCTGGTTTTATTATATTTGATCACAATCCCAGTGTCTGTGATTATGAGGAGCTTAAAGAGAACTGTTATCCTCTGATCGCTCCACTCACACTGTATTAAGATGGATTACAGAAAAGAGAGGGGGAGGGACAGAGAGAGGGAGAGAAGAGAGGAGAGAGGGAGCGAGAGAGAGGATATAGGGACTGGAACGGAGAGTGAAAGAGAAAGGGAGAGAGAGATGATAGAAAGAAATGTGTAGAGAGGATAACATGAGGAAGTGAGAGGATGAGAGAGAGAGAGCTGAGGTCCGAGGGCCAGCTCCAGATTCTGGGGACGAAGATGAGACTTAAAGGTTGTATAGAGGATTTTCCAAGGAACGAGAAATCCAGCGACTGTTTGTCCTTTTTCAAATGTTGCACATGCGTGAAACCACCCCCCTCCCCTACAGCTCCTACGTAGAAACGCCTCCTCCCACCTCCTCTTTACGCCAGAAACAGGTTTGTTTACAGCCGGTGCTGCACATGACTTGTAAACAACTAACTACAGTGTTGGTTAGGCAAGACGGAGAAGTGAGGAGCGGGGGAGCGGGGGTGAGGGGGTGCGCGGACATTTCGTTCACGGACAAGAAGTGAGAAGCAGGGAGAAGAGCAGAGCAGGGAGAGGAGGAGAGAGGAGAGGGGAGAGGGGAGCGGTGCGCGGAGATTCCGTGCCCGGAGAAGTGAGGAGCAGGGGGAAGAGCAGATCGGGCAGCGGGGACAGGAGCAGGAAAGGGGTGCAGAGAAGGGTGCGCGGAGATTCAGTGCGAATGAACTAGCTACAACACGCAGCAGCAAGCGGACTCTTTCTTTGCCTTGAAAATTACGTTTTCAGACATAGGATATCGCTTTCGTGTCCTGAAAAACATTTGTTTAGCTCTTGGAAATAAAGTACGTTTTCATAATAAGCAGAAGTGACCTGTCCAGGAGTAATTTGTGGACCAATGCGTCAGTCTTTAGATTCTGCGTCTGCTTCAGTCGCTCCATCGCTGGAATGAATCTACAAGAATCACCTTAGTTTGGCTTCGCTGCTTTCCCCTTGTCTTCTTCTTTCAGCGACCTCAAAAACGGACTTTCTTTTGCGGCGAACTGCTCCTGGATTCTTGTCGCCATTGCAACAAACTTTGTGCTAACTGCGAGGAAGATATAGGTCAAAAAAAGCCGCTAAGAACTGTTGCGTTGGAGTAAACAGCGTCTGTGCGTCTGTGGACTGCGTGACAGTCGTACGTAAACCACGTACCGGCGGCGCGCAGGCAAGTCAGTTACGCTACAAACGTAGGGAGATGACAGCCTGTCAGCTAACAGATAACGAGGCAGTGTTGTTATCTATTGGCAAATGTTTAGCCCCACCACGTCCAGAGTTGATGAATTTTTATTCTCTTTTTTTTGGTCGTCATAATTACAAGGCTACTGCATCTCTATAATGCTATCATTGACAATTTGAAACAAAAAAAAATCCTCCATACAACCTTTAAAATCTGGAGGGACAGGGCCTTCTTTATGGACCAAATAGTGAAAGAAAAATAGTTATAGAGTTAATACGAACATTTTAAGACCAAAATGACAAGTCTGACAACAGCAGTTAGAGTCACGGGAGACTATTTTTCAATAAAAGTGAACTTTAGTCGAGAAATGCGCCCGTACTCACTTCCTATTCGGACCATGGCAGATAGCAGGTTAACTCTGTCCATTTATCTATGTGTCTTTGTGAGGGAGGGATTAAAAGAGGGATAGAAAGAGGGAGAGAGGAGAGGAGAAGCAGATCGTTGCGTTATATCAGAGTTATATCAGATTTCTCTCTGCGTTCAGCCTCATGTTTTTGAGCTCACAGTGGAGTTGAGCTTTGGTTAGATTAATGTCACATTTGATTTCTCATAAAGGGACGTCACTGCAGCTGAGACAAATGGACACACGACTGACCATAAATCAGGAGCAAAACACAGACATAACTCACCACATACAAGACTGACAGCTAGAATATGGAAAATATATCAAGTCTTAAAGGGCCCGTATGACTCTATTTTCTGATCTGTTACCAGGGACGGACTGGGACCAAAAAAAAAAAAAACAGCCCTGGACTTTCCCCCTACAAATAGGCCTTGAATTATTTGGATCATTTCAGCTCGGGAACTGCCAATTAGGGATGTCCTGATCACATTTTTTTTGGGTCATTTGATTTTGAGTATCTGTATGGGAGGATCAGATTGTGTTGATTTCAAAGTGTAGTATTTGGGCTGAACTTGTGAAAAATCAAATGTCCAAAACATTCATTTTATTAACTTTCCTAACCATGCACCATCATTGTTGAAAATCTTTACTTTTACCACAGTCTGGTTTTGGAATGTGGAACTTAATGAACTGGCCAATCAGGAACCAGACCAGAATCAGATCAGACCTGAGACTCGACTCTGCACAATCTATAGTTTGTATATTTGATATTATATGGAAGCATGTGCATTACATTTGAAATATTTAGGCTCGTCTATGAAATCCAAATAATACAAGATCTTACCAAATAAAAATGAGATGACAGAAGCCCCACAGCCTCTCTCCCCCGACCGCCCCCCAGTCCCCCGCACCCTCACCACATCCACAGACCCACAGCGGAGCACGCACCACAAACAGCAGAGCACGCACTGCAACATCGGTTCCACCACTCAATAGACACTTCATGCTGCTTTTCCCACCCTCCCCACCAAAAGCGGCAACTGTGTTGCGCAACATGCAAACAAACAGCGCCATGCGACGACGCCATCGGCCGCGCAGGTGTGAACACAGACCACAGAACCCGAGGTAACAACGCATGAGCAGCAGCTCTAGTGCGCCTCTAGTACAGCAGGAGCTGGGACAGACAGTCGCGCTAACTGGACATCCCTGAGCAAATCCCATGCCTCAGTTAAAAAATAAAATAAAATAAAAATCCCGCTGTGTGCTGTGTGCTGTGTGTTATGTACGTATATTATTTATCCAATACCTGACTGGCACATAATGGCCGAGTCTGGATAGAGTCCGCAGTCACGTGATTGGAAATTGGCACCGATCACGTGATCGGGACAACCCTACTGCCATTCTCTACTGAAAAAAAAAGGTAAAAGGAGCTAGGAGGAAAGGAGGAACTTGTAAACTACCACTTGATGACATCACAAGGTGGAACAGAGCATTTTGAGCTTTGGGGATGTAGACAAACTGATAATAAAGGGTTACGCAAACATATGGGAATGAAACAAAACACAACTCCAAGTATACTTTTGATGAGGTAACTAGCATGCTAACATACACTTCCTGATTATCAGACAATATAAAGTGTATAACAAGATACAGACAGTACAAAGCTGACTCATTTTAACCTCAAGAGCTCAAATACATGAGGAAAAAAAATCACAAACTTGACTGTGAGCTCAAAAACACGAGGCTGAATGCAGACAGAAATCTGATATAACTTTATAATGCAACGATTTGCTTCTCCTCTCCTCTCTCCCTCTTTCTATCCCTCTTTTAATCCCTCCCTCCCATAGACTGTTTATATAAATGGACAGAGCCAACCCACTATCCGCCGTGGTGCGAATAGGAAGTGAGTATGGGCGCGTTTCTGGCTCCATCGACTCCAGTTCACTTTATATTGAAAAATAGTGGCCCCTCTCTGTAACTGCTGCTGTCAGACTCATCATTTTGGTCTTAAAATGTTTGTATTAATTCAGTCTACATCACAATTCTTTCTGGGCCAAAGCTTCCGGGAGCCGCAGTACCCAGAGTGGCCACTAGTCGGCCTCGAGCTGGTCTTATTATAGATCTACGAGGTGGAAGGAACTCGGCGTTACTTCATGTATTTTTGTACTTTTCTTCTCCAATTTTTTTTTCTTAAACTGCCGCTTCACTGATGTAAAAGTGTCATAAATATTCCCCACGTGTGCTATCCACCAAACCAAGTCAGAATTAGAGAAACATGAGAAGCTGTCATACGGAGTTTAACATGCGATTCATCACGTTTTAATCATATCGAATGGTCAGAGGAACAGGGGCCGCTGGAGGATGAAAGCGCTCATGAAACCTGGCAACACACAAACTCATCAAAAAGCACTCGGAGAAATATGAGAGGACTCCTGTGAAGTGTGAGCCAACTGGCAACATCTCGAGACGGACAGGAGAGAGGGAGGAGATAGAGGAAGAGAGAGACGGAGAGAGGGAGAGAGCAAGAGAGGGTTGAAGGGAAGAGAGGGAGAGAGGAAGGAATGGGAGGGATGGAGAAGAGAGAGGAGGGAGAGGAAGGTAGGGAGAGAGGAGATGGAGAGGAGGGAGAGAGGATGAGGGAGAGAGGAGGGAGAGAGGGAGACGAGAGGGGGAAGAGAGGAGGGAGAAAGATGGAGCGAAGAGAGAAGAAGGACAGGAGGGAGAGAGAGAGAGGAGGGAGAAGAGAAGGAAAGGGAGGGATGGAGGGGAGAGCGGAGGGAGAGAGAGAGAGAGGAAATGGAGAGGGGGAAGATATGAGGGAGAGGGATGGAGGGAAGAAAGAGATTAGAGAGGGAACAAGGGGGAGAGGTAGGGGAGGAGAGGAAAGAGAGAGGAAGGAGAGATGAAGGAGAGGAGAGAGAGAGTGGAAGGAAAGGAGAGAGGGAAGAGAGAGGAAAGAGAAGAGAGCGAGATAGAGGTGAAGGAGAGGAGAGAGAGGGGGGAAGGAGAGAAGGGAGAGGGAAGCGAGAGGAAGGAAAGGAGAGAGGGAAGAGAGAGGGAAGAGAAGAGAGCGAGATAGAGGTGAAGGAGAGGAGGGAGAGAGAGAAAAGAAGAGGGGGGAGGGGGCTACGTGGTTGGAGGTCGTCCGTAAGTGTGATCCAATCAGAGGTCGCTCAGGTCAAGAGCACTCAGCAGTGGAGAGAGGGTCACTTCCTTCTCCTTGATTCCTCTCCTCAATCCTCCATTTTCCAGCTGTCAATCAAACCTCTCTCCTGCTAATTAAACCTTCCACACACACTCACACTCCAACACTTACACACACTTTTTAAATGTATTTTTCTTCTATATTTACATGATTATTTACACTGTGGCTCTGTGTTTGTGTTTTATGTTGTGTTTGTGTTTGTGTTGTGTTGTGTTTGTGTTGTGTTGTGTCTGTGTTGTGTTTGTGTTGTGTGTTGTGTTTGTGTTGTGTTTTGTGTTGTGTTTGTGTTGTGTTTGTGTCTGTGTTGTGTTTGTGTTGTTTTGTGTTTTTTTGTGTTGTGTTTGTGTTGTGTTGTGTTGTGTTTGTGTTGTGTTTGTGTTGTGTCTGTGTTGTTTTTGTGTTGTGTTTGTGTTGTGTTGTGTTTGTGTTGTGTTTGTGTTGTGTCTGTGTTGTTTTTTGTGTTGTGTGTGTTGTGTGTTGTGTTTGTGTTTGTGTTTGTTGTGTTGTTTGTGTTGTGTTGTGTTTGTGTTGTGTTTGTGTTTGTGTTGTGTGTTGTGTTTGTGTTGTTTTGTGTTGTGTTTGTGTTGTGTTTGTGTGTTTGTGTTGTGTTTGTGTTGTGTTGTGTTGTGTTTGTGTTTGTGTTGTGTTTGTGTTGTGTCTGTGTTGTGTTTGTGTGTTGTGTTTGTGTTTGTGTTTGTGTTTGTGTGTTGTGTTTGTGTTGTGTTTGTGTTGTGTGTTGTGTGTGTTGTGTGTTGTGTCTGTGTTGTGTTTGTGTTGTTTTGTGTGTGTGTTTTTGTGTTGTGTTTGTGTTGTGTTTGTGTTGTGTTTGTGTTGTGTTTGTGTTTGTGTTTGTGTTTGTGTTGTGTGTTTGTGTTTGTGTCTGTGTCTGTGTTGTGTTTGTGTTGTGTTTGTGTTGTGTTGTGTTTGTGTTGTGTTTGTGTTTGTGTTTGTGTTGTGTTTGTGTTGTGTGTGTTTGTGTTTGTGTTTGTGTGTGTGTGTTGTGTTGTTTGTGTTGTGTTGTGTTGTGTTGTGTTTGTGTTGTGTTTGTGTTGTGTTGTGTTGTGTTTGTGTTGTTGTGTTGTGTTGTTTGTGTTTGTGTGTTGTGTTTGTGTTGTGTTTGTGTGTGTTTGTGTGTGTTGTGTTGTGTTGTGTTTGTGTTTGTTTGTGTTGTGTTGTGTTGTGTTGTGTTGTGTTGTGTTTGTGTTGTGTGTGTTGTGTTGTGTTGTGTGTTTTTGTGTTGTGTTGTGTTTGTTGTGTTGTGTTTGTGTTGTGTGTGTGTTTGTGTTGTTTGTGTTTGTGTGTTGTGTTTGTGTGTGTTGTGTTTTGTGTTGTGTTTGTGTTGTGTGTTGTGTTGTGTTGTGTTGTTGTGTTGTGTTTGTGTTGTGTTGTGTTGTGTTGTGTTTGTGTTGTTTGTGTTGTTTGTGTTGTGTTGTGTTTGTGTTGTGTTTGTGTTGTTTGTGTTTGTGTTTGTGTTTTGTGTTGTGTGTGTTGTGTTGTGTTGTGTTGTGTTGTGTTTGTGTTGTGTTTGTGTTTGTGTTGTGTTGTGTTGTGTTGTGTTGTGTTGTTTGTGTTGTGTTTGTGTGTTGTGTTGTGTTGTGTTTGTGTTGTGTTTGTGTTTGTGTTGTGTTTGTGTTGTGTTTGTGTTGTGTTGTGTGTGTTTGTGTTTGTGTTGTGTTGTGTTGTGTTTGTGTTGTGTGTTGTGTTGTGTGTCTGTGTTGTGTTTGTGTTGTGTTGTGTTTGTGTTGTGTTGTGTTTGTGTGTTGTGTTTGTGTTGTGTTTGTGTTGTGTTGTGTTGTGTTGTGTTGTGTGTTGTGTTTGTTTGTTTTGTGTTGTGTGTGTTGTGTTGTTGTGTGTTGTGTTTGTGTTGTGTTTGTGTTGTGTTTGTGTGTGTGTTGTGTTTGTGTTTGTTATGTTTGTGTTGTGTTTGTGTTTGTGTTGTGTGTTGTGTTGTGTTGTTTGTTTGTGTTTGTGTTTGTGTTGTGTTGTGTTGTGTTTGTGTGTTGTGTTTGTGTTGTTTTTGTGTTGTGTTTGTGTTTTGTGTTTGTGTTGTGTTTGTTTGTGTTGTGTTTGTGTTGTGTTGTGTGTGTTGTGTGTTGTGTTTGTGTTGTTGTTGTTGTGTTTGTTGTGTTGTGTTGTGTTTGTGTTGTGTTGTGTTGTTTGTGTTGTGTTTGTGTTTGTGTTTGTGTTTGTGTTGTGTTGTGTTTGTGTAGACTCACGCAGGCGTTTGATTTAAATAGATACAAGAATCTGACCCACGGGAAAAATGATGTTCCACCTCTGATCTACAACCATCCACAGAAGAAGGAGAGAGAGAGAAGAGAGAAGAGAGGGATCTGAGGGAGGAAGAAGAGGAGGGGGAGAGAGAGGGATGGAGGGAAACAGAGAGAAAGGGAGGGAGAAGAGAGAAGGAGATAGAGAGAAGGGGAGGGTTGGAGAAAGACAGAGAGAAAAGACGGAAGAGAATGAGAGCGAGAGAGAAGAGGGGTGGATGGAGGGAGATGGAGAGAAAGGGAGGGAAGGGAGAAGAGAGAAGGAGAGAGAGAGAAGAGGGGGGATGTAGGGGGCAGAAAGAAAGGGAGGGGAGGGAGAAGAGAGAAGGAAAGAAAAGAGAGAAGAGGGGGGATACAGGGAGACGGAGAGAGGAATGAGGATAGATGGAGAGAAAAGGGAGGGAGGAAGAAGAGAGAGAGAGAAGAGGGGGTGTGAGAGAGGAGGAAAGAGGAAGAGAGGAGAGGGAGGGATAAGGAGAGAAGCGAAGGGGTGAAGAAAGAGAGGGAGGGAGAGAGGATAGATAGAAAGACAGAGAGAGGAGGGAGACAGAGAGGGAGGGGTAAGAAAGAAAGGGAGAGAGAAAGGGACGGAGAGTGTGAGGAACAGGAGAGGGGGAGAGAGATGTGGGATGGAGGGAAGGGAAAAGAGAGTGATTAGGAGTGAAGAGAGGTAGGGAGAGAGAAGGGGGGTAGGTAGAGAGTGAGCGAGGGGGAAGGAAGGAGAGAGAGAGAGGGATTAAGAGAGAAAAGGGAGGAGGGAAGAGAGAGAGGGGGTTCAGGAGGTCTGCGTGGAGGGAGGGAGAGATGGGGTCAGGTCGAGAAGGAAGACAAGGCCACTGGGAAGGAGAGATGGATGAACAGAGCGACACAAGTGACAGAGGGAGAGGGAAGAGAGGGGCAAACGGTGAAGCAAAGAGCCCAGAGGGAAAGAGAGATAGATGAACTGAGTAACAGGAACGAGAAAGAGAGAGAGAGAGGGGAAAGAGAGGGAGGGAGAGAGTGAAAGGAAGAGAAAGAGGAGAAGAAAGACATGGCCCGAGGGAAGGAGAGATGGCTGAATGAATGGGCTGAGAGAGAAGAGAGTGAGAAACAGATTGAAGAAAATAATGGAAGAGGAATGGATATTGACTAATTCAAATCAGAAAAGAGAGGAGGAGGAAGAGAGGAGGAGGAAGAAGAGAGGAGGAGGAGGAAGAGAGGGAGGAGGAGAGAGGAGAGGAGGAGGAGGAGGAGAGAGGAGGAGGAGGAGAGAGAGAGGAGGAGAGAGAGGAGAGAGAGAGGAGGAGGAGAGAGAGGAGGAGGAGAAGAGAGGAGGAGAGAGAGAGAGGAGGAGGAGGAGGAGGAGGAGGAGGAGAGGAGAGAGGAGGAGGAGAGGAGGAAGGAGGAGGAGGAGAGAGGAGGAGGAGGAGGAGGAGGAGAGAGGAGGAGAGAGAGGAGGAGAGGAGGAGAGAGGAGGAGGAGAGAGAGAGGAGGAGGAGGAGAGAGGAGGAGGAGGAGAGAGAGGAGAGAGAGAGAGGAGAGAGAGAGAGAGGAGAGAGAGGAGGAGGAGAGAGGAGGAGGAGGAGGAGGAGGAAGAGAGGAGGAGGAGGAGGAGGAGAGGAGGAGGAGGAGAGAGGAGGAGAGAGGAGGAGAAGAGGAGGAGGAGAGAGGAGGAGGAGAGAGAGAGGAGGAGGAGAGGAGGAGGAGGAGGAGGAGAGAGGAGGAGGAGGAGAGGAGGAGGAGGAAGGAGGAGAGAGGAGAGAGGAGGAGGAAGAGAGGAGGAGGAAGAGAGGAGGAGGAGGAGAGAGGAGGAGGAGAGAGGAGGAAGAGAGGAGGAGAGGAGGAGAGAGGAGGAGGAGGAAGAGAGGAGGAGGAAGAAGAGAGGAGGAGGAAGAGAGGAGGAGGAGGAGAGAGGAGGAGGAGGAGAGAGGAGGAGAGAGAGGAGGAGGAGGAGGAGGAGGAGAGGAGGAGGAGGAGGAGGAAGAGAGGAGGAGGAGGAGGAGAGGAGGAGGAGGAGGAAGAGAGAGGAGGAAGAGAGGAGGAGGAAGAGAGGAGGAGGAGGAAGAGAGGAGGAGGAAGAGAGGAGGAGAGAGAGGAGGAGAAGAGAGGAGAGGAGGAAGAGAGGAGGAGGAAGAGAGGAGGAGGAGGAGAGAGGAGGAGGAGGAAGAGAGAAGGAAGAAGAGAGAGAGGAGGAGAAGGAGAGAAGAGGAGGAGGAAGAGAGGAGGAGGAGGAGGAGAGAGAGAGAGGAGGAGGAGGAAGAGAGAGAGGAGGAAGAGGAAGGAGAGGAGGAGGAGGAAGAGAGGAGGAGAAGAGAGGAGAGGAGGAGGAGAGAGAAGAGAGGAGGAGAGAGGAGGAGAGGAGAGGAGGAGGAAGGAAGAGAGGAGGAGGAGGAGGAGGAGGAGGAGGAGAAGAGAGAGGAGGAGAGAGGAGGAGGAGGAGAGAGGAGGAGGAGGAGGAGGAGGAAGAGAGAGAAGAGAGGAGGAGAGAGAGAGGAGGAGGAGGAGAGGAGAGAGGAGGAGGAGAGAGAGAGGAGAGAGAGAGGAGAAGAGGAGGAGGAAGGAGAGAGGAGGAGGAAGAGAGAAGGAGGAGAAGAGAGGAGGAGGAAGGAGAGAGAGGAGGAGAGAGAGGAGGAGGAAGAGAGAGGAGGAGGAGGAGGAGGAGAGAGGAGAGAGAAGGAGGAGAGAGGAGGAGAGGAGGAGGAGGAGGAGGAGGAGAGGAGAGAGGAGGAGAGAGGAGGAAGGAGGAAGAGAGAAGGAGGAAGAGAGGAGGAGAGAGGAGGAGGAGAGAGAGGAGGAGAGACTTTCAAGACGTCATTGCTCAATCTACCTCCTGCTGCACCACCACTGCTCTGTGTAACATTCATTCTTTTAAATTTCAATTAAGAACAAAAAACAATAAAATGGGACTCTATTTCCAATATTGAATTTAAAGTTTCAAAATTTCAAATAACACCCAATCAAAAAACAGTCTCGGTGCCTATTTTATATTGATTATATTGATATTTTATTCTCTCTGATTGATTTGCCCTTGAAGTTCTGTTACTAGAAGGACTTACCGGAAAAATCTTTGCACTTTTGTGGACAAACATGTTCTCTTCTTTTATAGCGACGACTTTACTTTCGTGTCTTAGAAGCAGCAGCGATAAACTAACCAGAGAGAATAAGATATCAACTTTGAAACAGGCACCAAGACAGTTTTTTGATTGGTGTTATTTGAAATAAACTCTAAATTAAATATTGGAAATAGGTCCGTGTACCATTCGTTCTTCTGAATTTCAATTAAGAAAAACAATACAGAATAGCTGCGGGGTGTTAAACGTCTTAAAAAGATCTGAAATTTCATGTTCCTAAATTACAGCCTTAAAAAGTTATAAATTATGTTGTCCATGTCTTATTTTTTTCACAAAGGTTTTAAATTTCATTAGTTTTTTGTGTACTCAGCTGGGCTGCAGTGCAAAGTTAAAAGGAGGGAGGAAAAAAACAACAATAACATGAAATCTCGTAACGTAAATGAACATCTAATTTGGAGTATGTACAAACAATATTTACTTTGTCTTGTTTGAATGTTATAAATGATTTTTTGGCCATTTTACAAGCAAGTGTATAAATGAATCTGCATGGGATTTTCTAGTAAAAGTATGTTTTGTTATTTAAAACAGTGAGTAATGGTCATTATTAGAACTGGATCTAGTGTTTTTCGCCCTCATAATGCGTGCGATGTTGGTCTGAATTTTCATTTAAGTCTTAAAAAGTCTTAAATTGTGGTAGTCAAATCTGGGGACACCCTGCAGTAAAATGGGAAAACAGTTTGTTATTTCATTATTCCATTTTAGTTTCAAATAAAAAAAACAGATTTCAACCTCTGTTTCCAATATCTAATTTAGAGTTTATTTCAAATAACACCAATCAAAAAACAGTCATCGTGCCTCTTTCAAATCTGATATTTTATTCTCTCTGGTGTATTTGCCCCAGACGTTCTGCTCGGTGTCCCTAGCGGCCACTGGTGCCCCGCCCCCAGCACAGGCCGTTATTATTACTATTTTAAAATGATTTTGATTGGCGCATTTCACTTCGGGCTGAGGGCACAAACTTTAGTGCCCAGACCAATGACATCACAGTCTCTGTTTATTTAGTTAATCTGATTGGACAACTGTTCTGTCACTTACTTTACGTCACGTCAACCTGCTGCGTCAACTTGTAGCTGCTTCATGATTAGCGGCAGCTGCTACTTCAGCCTAAAGCTGCACACAGGAAATGGCGAGAACAGAGTCAAAGACCCGACCTGACAGACCCGCCGCCGGGACCCGGGGCTGTCGCTGCCGGGGCTGGGGCAGTTGACACCGGGCCGGAGCTCTCGCTGCTGCCACCGGGGCCAGGCAGAGGATAGAGTCTATCCGTCTTTGCCCGCTCGTTTCTGAGTGTAAAAGTTTGCCCTGGGCGTAGAGCAGAGACAGAAGTCCATCCACCTGGTGTCCTGGTGCTGATATGGACTGGTGGAACTTTCAGATTTAAGTAGCAAGTGGGATTAAGTTTTAGTTTTACAGCAGCTCATGCACTCGGCTCCCAGACCTCGCGTCACGGACCAGACTGGACCAGGATTTGGACCAGTTTCATCTCTTCATATTGGACAATAGACTTTTGGAGACAGAACCAGTGGGACAGTGGATAGAGGAAACACTCTGCTTCAGTCTCTGGAGAAGGTAAGAGGCTGGTTTTCATTAGTTTGGGGCAAATCTGAACATGGAGCCTCTCAGATAAATAGTGTTATAGATAAATAGTGCGTAAATGAGCTGGTGGGTGCTGTGGAGCTGCTCTGGTTGTTCTGTCGTGTGCTGTAGGAGCGGCGCTGATGTCGTGTGTTCATGTTGTGACCAGAGCCTCTTATCTTATTGTAGTTTTGCTGTCGTTGTTGGTCTGGGTGTGAGCGGCGTGTTACGTTGTGTTGTTGCGTAAAGTTTTCGCGTGGCTGTTCATTGTGCTCTGATATAGTTCAGCCACTAGTAACCAAAGTATTCATAATATATATTTATAATTTTGGCCTTTGTGCCCCTACCAAAAATTATATCACAATTTTTTTATTTTTTTATTTTTTATATCTCACATCAGGAGAAGTGTGTGGACAGTGTACCCTCGCGTACCACGGCCACTACAGCCCTGGTGCTGCCCGATGCGTGGCTGTTTCTTGCCCGATTGCTTCTTTCAGTGATGTTGTTCAGGGGTGTTTTTGCCTAGAGGCTGTTTTTTAATGTTTACAACCAGTGGCAGGCCTTATTGTTTTATTTTTATTTTTATAGATTTCAACCTTTTATTATTGTCTTGCGTGCGTATCGTCTACCACACAGCCTCAACACCTATTGCAGCTAATAATAATAATATTCATAATAATGATAATAATAACAACACATAATTGGCCTAATACTGTTTAAGAACAACGTGTTTGATTGCATTTCTGCTTTGTATGACTACACCGCGTTAAAATATTTCTCAAATGGCAGTGCAGGACTTACTTGAAAATCACATTTACTTTCATGTCTTATAAAGTCACTGTTGAACTCCATGACGAGAAACAGGGAGCAGCAATAAACTATCCAGAGAGAATAAGATATCAAAACTGAAACAGGCACCAAGACTGTTTTTTGATTGGTGTTATTTGAAATAAACTCTAAATTAAATATTGGAAATGGACCTCGAAATCTGTTTTTTGTTTGACACTAAAAGGGAATAATGAAATAAACTGTTTTCCCGTTTTATTGTTTTTCACTCGGACCAACTAAATACGCAGGCTTTGTGAGTTAAATGTGTGAATGAAACAAATGATGGGGAGACAACATGATGACATAGATCAGAGAATCGTCTAATATGGACCCTGTGTATTACATATTACATAACACAAGCTGTAGATCTGTCTGTTCCAAAGCACACGCTCACATATCCGCATCCGCTCGTATAATGTCCCATGTGGCACTCTCCCGGACTACGAAACGCCGTTGGTCGTCACGGCAACAATGGACAAAAAAAGCATCCGGTCAAGTAGAAAGCAGAAGGGGGCGTGATTAGAGGCCTGGAGACTGCGCCGATGAAGTCCAGCGGAGAGTCCCTCGGATACAAAAAGATCAACAAGAACACAAGTGACAGGACGCCTTTGTTTAGGATGAAAGGAGAGGTCAAAGGTCAGGGAAAGGCGGCTTAAAATGACCGGTTGTTCGCCGTGGGTCTGAATGTGCCCTTAGTCTATTCTTAAGACTGTAACGACGCAGTGGTACAAGAGTAAAGGCAAACAGGTGATGTGTCATTTACATTTTCTCATCTGTGTTCTAATGTCGTTTCCTCATCACAAAAATGGAGTTGTGTTTCGTTTCATTCACACATGTTTAACACACAAACCTGCATATTTAGGCTGACTTCTTCCCTCAAACAGAAAACGCGCAGTTCCACCTTGTGATGTCATGCGGTAATACAGAAAGTGCTCCACTGTGTTTTAAAACTCCCCCCACACACTGCATTAGAATCATTTGGATTATTTCAGCTCTGGAACTGCCAATCTCTACTGAACTAAAGGTAAAAAGGAGCTGTTCACTTGGAATTTACCACTTCATGACATCACAAGGTGGAGCAGAGCATTTTGAGCTTTTGGAGATGTACAGAGACTAATAATGCAGGATTATTCAAACATGTGTGAATGAAACAAAACACAGCTCCAGGTCTGTTTCTGATGAGGTAAAACCATTATAACAGGGCTTAAAGCTCATAGGAGTCAATTTTGCATAACATAGGACCTTTAAAAAGCACAGTAATATTACATCAACTAGCATGCTTACAGAGCACTCCCTAATCTCAGACAATAAAAAGCATAAACAGCACAATAATTTTTTTCTCTAAAGAGTCGTTTTTACAATAAATGGAAGAGAATTGTCCACAGTATGGCATTATAATCCTTTCTCCATCGATCCATTTTCCTCCGCTTATCTGGGGCCGGGTTGTGTGGACAGCAGTCTAAGTTGGGACTCCCAGACTTCATTCACCCCAGACACTTCTTCCAGCTCCTCCGGGGGACTCCAAGGTGTTCCCAGGCCAGCTGAGAGACATAGTCCCTCCAGCGTGACCTGGGTCTTCCCCGGGGCCTCCTCCTGGTGGGACATGCCCGGAACACCTGTGTGGAGACTCTAAGGATAAATAAATAATATGGATAAAACCCCGGATCCGCAGAGAGAGCTCTGCCAGGAACTCAGCATCAGGCAGCTCCAGCTCAGAGAGCGAACTGGAGGAGCTCAGGAAAAGATGCCCGAGCCATCTCAGCTAGCTCCTCTCGACGTGGAGGAGCAGCGGCTCTACTCCAAGCTCCTTCCTTATGACTGAGCTGTGTGTAAACCTGTATAAACCTATCTATCTCTATGGAAACAAGCAGGCAATACCACATGGGAAAGTTACAATTCAGATCTGTGCAGAGGTGAGGATGCTGCTCACAATAAGATTATATGTTTTCAAGGTAGTTTTTGCAATACAAACACCTGTAAACATCTACAGTTTAACTTCAGTTTAATGCCATACTGTGGAACATTCCAAGGCAAAGCAATGGCATCTGAAAACCCTTCACCGGATAGAGTTACGTCATGTATAAAAGTATTCTCCTCTTCACAGCTCACTGATCTCTCCTGGTTTGATATGAGATGTTTCGCTTCAGTTGCGTCACATTTCAAGATTTTAAATTTCACTTTCGCTAATCCTCCAGGTGAACCCAGCACAGCAGAGATGTGTCATGTGCTCAGAATTCTTTTACATGTCAGTACTTCTTTTTGAGTGGAAGTTCTCACATATTCAAAGGTTCTATATTACGCAAAATAGACTCCTCGCTGGAGCTTTTAGTCATGTTATAATGCTGTCATCTCCTCAAAAACAGACAGGGAGTTATGTTTTGTTTCATTCAAATATTTGAGTAATCCTTTATTAGTCTGTCTGCATCTCCAAAGCTCAAAATGCTCCGTTCCAACTTGTGATGTCATGAAGAGGAAGTTTTCAAGTTTCAGGTGTCTGCTTTTTACCTTCAGTTCAGTAGAAATGGTCAATTCCAGGGCTGAAACTATCCAAATGGTTCTAGTGAAGGTGAATGGAGTTTTAAAACACAGTGGAGCACTTCCTGTATTACCTCATGACATCACAAGAAGGAACACAGTGTTTCCGTTTGTGAGAAGAACAACTCCAGGTGTGTTTGTGATGAGGAAACATTATAAAATAGATCCTTTAAGTTCAACATAAGTCTGCCATGGACTGTCTGCATCGAATTACAAAGTGTTGTTGTCAGAGGATCAGGAAGTGCACCACTAGTATGCCAACTGTTATTAACTTTACCATCACAGCAAAGACTTTTCTTTTTAAGGAAAATGAGTTCTTTTAATGTCAGTAATGTTCTTATTATCCCTTTTTATCAGAGTTTTATTGACTCTATTCTTACATTTTGTATTGTCTCTTGGTTCAGGGGCCTCTCTATGTCTACTAGAAATCGTTGGGCTCGGTTAGTCAAAGTGACAGGTAAAACTGTAGACTTACAGCGGCCCCAGCTGCAGGATATCTACAACAGAAGAGTGATTTGCAAGGCCCAACAATTAATGGAGAGCCCTGACCACCCGCTCTGTGAGGGGTTTAACCTAATTCATCCTGGGCGGTGTCTGAAAATGCCCCGGATCACATCTTCCTTTATTTCTGAAGCCATAACTAGAATAAAAGCTCTCTTATAGCTTGGATCAGTTGTGGTGAAATGCGGTTGCATTAGAGCCCTGCGCTCCCCGCGGGACCAGACGCAAAACATTTTGAAAGCTCATTGCGGGCACGGGCGGAAGTGGGACTGCACACTTCGGGAGCGGGTGAGTGGGATGATAAACTGCAGTCCCTCAAACTAAATATTGTTGTAAAGTAAAATATACAAATGATTAATGTGTGCCTGTCATACATAATTTGTGCTGAATATTTTATTTGACATGAATAAAAACATTTTGAGCAGCCTAAACTTGTGGATATGGTCTAGTCAGTTCCTTTCCACTTCTCCGTGCTTGATAGAGCTTAAAGGTTGTAAGGAGGATTTTTGTTGTTGTTTCAAATTGTCAATGAAAGTTTAAAATACCATTACAGAGATGCAGCAGCCTTGTAATTATGATGATGACCAAAAAAAAAAGAATGAAAATTTATCAACTGTGGACGTAGTGAGGCCAGATAAACATCAGTCAATAGAAAACGAGGCTGCCTCTTTATCTATTGGCTGTTAGGTTGTCAATCAAACTCCCTTCGTTTCTAGTGTAATTGACTCGTCAGGATGCAGGGATCACGTGGTTTATACAGCGGTTCTTAGAGGCTTTTTCAAACTGTAGCTTCCTCACATTTCGCACAAAGTTTGTTGCGATGACGGACGAGAATCCACGAGCAGTTCGCCACAAAAGAAAGTCGGTTTTTGAGGTCGCTGAAAGAAGAAGAGAAGGGGAAAAGGAGCGAAGACAAACCGAGTTGATTCTTGGAGATTCCTTCCAGCGATTGCGCGAATGAAGCGGATGAAGGGTCTAAAAACTGACACGTCGGTTGCTAAATTATTTCTAGACAGGTCATTTCAACAGTAATTCTGAACGCGCACTGGCTGTAAAAAAAACGTGATTTCTAGAGTAAAGAGGCGGGAGGAGGAGGTGTTTCTACTGAGGCTGTGGAGGAGGAAGGTGGTGTCACACATGCACAACATTTGAAAAAGAACTGTCGCTGTATTTCACTTCCCTTAAAAAAATCCTCTATACAACCTTTAAGAAAGCGTTTTACAGAATTTGCGGGTGGGAGCAGGACAAAATATCGCAGTTGCGGGCAGGAGCGGGAATGAAAATGACAAGGCTAGCCTGATTCATCAGCCGGTTTCACTTCGTAGAAACCATCTGACCTCCTTGCGTTGGAATTCGTTCTCTCTACGGTAGGCGGGTACTTTTTATCATTTAATCAATTGCTGCTATTGGGTATAACTGGTATATTAAACTTTTCCCAAATCCCATAGGAAGAAGAGCAATAACGTCTTTCCCCTTGATAAAATTCACCAAACATTCTCTTTATTCCGGCTTTAAATCTTCGATCTCGGGAATCGTTGCCAACACAGAATGTATGGCTCTTCGCTGATTGGTTGGTGCCCAAACTTGCACTTCTGGGGTTTTTACGAACCGTCTATTGTATTTTGATTCCTGACTTAGTTGCTGGAGAGAAATTAAATAGAGAGGAGGCACTAGATGGTGGGACTGAAAATTGTAGAAACCTAGGTCTGTGTGGGACATGTTCTGTTCTTTCCTTTTTTTTTTTTTTTTTTACCTATTTTTAAGAGAATCTTTGTCTGCATAGTTGATCTAAACTTAAGCTGTGATTTAGTGTATTATTGAATTGTATTGTATGTTTACTGTATGACACTGCTGCATGACAATTCCCCTCTGGGACAATAATAAAGTTGCAAGTTGGAAGTTGAATCACAGCAAAACTTTGGCAGTTCTCAGAAAGTAGTGAAAAGCCAGCCCAAAAGTTAGCCGACTTGTTTCTTTACCGCCGTCATTTTAGATCAATATTATAATTTAAAATACAAAAATACAAAGCATAATGACCCGCGAGTGTCATAGATTATAACTCTACATCAGACACAAGTGCAATATGTCTTCTTTATATGAATCTATAGTCTTCACTCAGGTCCAGATTGGCTCTGTGCTGATCTGAGGAGGTAATGTTCTGTGAAATGGAGAAACAGCATGAGTTTGAGAAGGAGCCACTGTAGTTCTCTTAGATTTGGTTTGGAGGAAAAAAAAAACACCACCAAAAAGCACTGAAGGTCAAAGCAAGTATAGTTAAAGAGGGGTATTACGCAAAATCGACTTTTTCTGAGCTTTCTACCGTGTTAAGACATTGTTCCCTCATCAGAAACTAAATGGTTTTATGTCATCCATGTATGTTTGATTAATCTCTACCAATCCCTGTGGTTAGCAGTACGATACAAGCCTGTACGAAGCTCCGCCCACAAGCCTACTTCATCTATTCTCCCACGCTGACCTTTTTCGTAAATATAAAAAAAGCAGGACACAAAACAATTCACATCAACTTAACAGAACATGATGTGATGTGCAGTAGTTTCTTTAGCGGGATGCAGACTGATTGTGTTGTGGTAATGCTCTGAAAGGGGAGTGACTTAGCACGGGGAGCAAACAAAACTGAATTTCTTTAACATTTTGATCCGTTGTTTTCTGCAGATATAACATTTCTGAAAAGGACTAACTTAGCTGGAGGATCTGACTTATAATGCATGTTTGGAGAAGGAAGGAAAACACAGGGAGAACACGCAAACTCCACGCAGAAAACCGGTCCGGGAATCTAACTCGCAAACTTCGAGCAACTCACCCCATGGAACTTGTTTTAAATATGGTCTGAAGGTCTAAGCATCAACGGCGAGTACGAGGAACATTTCTGACAAACTAAAGGTCACGCTATAATTCCATTTGGTTCAGCTCATTATTCTAAGGTTTTGTGAAAAGTCAAAAGTCTGAAGCAGAAATACAAATACACAAAAAGGGAACGAAAAGAAAAAGGAAAAAGAAAAGGATACACTAGAATAAATGACCTTCTAAATCCAAATAATGATTATATTTGCGTCAGCGCTCAGTAAGCCAAATGTTTATTAATTAAAGGAACTATATGTAAGATTTTGATTTCCAGAACCTTTTACTGATAATAATTGTAATTGCTAGTGCAGCCTCTGCAGCTCAGGGAATGAATTCTGGAGGTTCTGAGCTTTCACATGAGGTCTGGACTGTCCATATACTGAGAATGAGACAAACCTTGAATAATGCACTAAATCTGGTATTTTCAAGTTATATACACACAAAAAAACAAAAAAAAAAACCAAGAACGCTAAATCATATCTGAAGGAGCGGAGTAAGAAACATAAATGTTCAAGTCATTTCATATTGTGTTTCCCAAACTTTTTTTCTGGGGACCCATATTTTAAAAGTCACAAACCTTCGCGACCCAAGTCAATAGACATTATTCGTAAATCACAAAATAAAGGTGGATTTGAACATTGCTGAACATTAATGAGGATATTTATTATTGACAGAGTGATCGTGTCTCTCTGAACAATCAGTATTACTCAAAAACAGCACAGAAAAAACAAAAATGTGGCTGTTTGCTGTAAAGTGGTGTGTGAGTGTATGACATTGCGTGTGTTTGTACAGGTGTGTGTGAGTGTGTATAAGTGTGTGTGGTGTGTGTGTATATGTACTCCCAGGACTTCATCATCTGTTTAAATGTCAGGCAAAAGGTGGTGGGCGACCAGACGAAGAAAAGAGTTAGGGAACAAGGAGATAAATAATCAAATATGAAATTACATTTGTAGAAAATGGAGGAAGGTGGACCGGGGTGAGTGTGGTGCTGTTGTGCTGACAGAGGTGGTAGATGTGTATTCCAGAGAGATATGGTCAGTGAGCAGGTTTTTCCAATGTATCAGATGTATGCTGTGCCTTGATTTCCAGTTCATGAGGACAGTTTTCTTGGCGATAGTTAGGGCCACAAGGAGAAGTTTATGGTTTGCATTATCTATTGTGATTAATGAAAGGTCTCCAAGAAGGCAGAGTGAGGGGGACATGGGGATGCCACAACCCATAAAGTGGGATAGTGAGTCTGTGATTTCTTCCCAGACGTGCCTGATGCCTGAAAAATATAGTTAAAAGGCCTTGATTTAAATGGCCAAAGCCAACCTGTTTCCACCAAACTGGTCTTCATCAGGGCTTTAAATAAAGGCCTTTTAACTATATTTTATTTAACTATATTGTGATTTTTACTTCTTTGGAGTGCCTGGAGTCTGTTGTGTTTTAATGAAAAACAGTAATTAAATCAGCAATAAAAGGCTCCATAAGTCGCCTATTTGGACATTAGATGTAGCCCATTTCTTTTTCTTTTCAACATTCAAATGAACCAGAAACAATGGAACAAAAGACTCAATAAAATAATTACAAAAAGATTAGAAATTAACACGACATGTCTTAACATTTCAGCATTTCTAATGAGATAGGTGGGCCTGGCTGAGAGAGCACAACACACATATCAGGCGCAGTATTCAGTTTGTTTCTGTGCTTTGTCTTCATTTTTGTGAGCACAGAAAATCACAATTCACACATATATGTAGTAATGAAAGGAATAAGCATGGAAATACTGGCCTTCCTGAGGACAGAATTCTCCCTGACTCACTTGCTCTCTCATGTGTCAGGCGTGACAAGGCGACCCCAAAAAAATCTCTTGCAACCCACCTGAGGATCGTGACCCAATCTTTGGGAAACAATGACTTAGACTTTCTCACAGTGGGAAGAGGAACCACAACTTTTATTCAAGTAAGAGTAGTGTTACACTGTACTATATATATACTCAAGAAGTAAAAGTGTCTGAAAACTACTCTGAGAAGTTACATTTTATTTAAAAGGTTAGTACACTCTATAACTTTTTGGTGGGGCTCCGTCACTTGCTTGTTTCTACGCGTATGTCAATGATCTGCTTGGAATGTTCCACAGTATGACATTAAGCAGCTCTGCCTTATATTTATTCAATTACAGATGGTTTTACTGCACAAAAATGAGAAAAAAAAAAAAAAACAGACATTCTGACTGAAGGGCCGTCCACACAATATTTTTTGGTCAAAACAGTGAAGTTTGTATTGGTTTGGCGTTTTGTCCACACGGAGCCGGTGTTTTGAGTGGGCGAAAATTGAGTTTTTTGAGAATGAGTTCCAGAGTGAAGAAATCTGAGAAAGTCGGTGTCGCGTTGTCATGTGGACAAGCAAACCGCAGCTCTTGGAAAACGATGACGTCACGATCCCTTCATCTCCAGGGTCCTCTGGTGCAGCGAAGCACGCAGCCTTCAAACTAGCCTCCACAGACCGCAAGAGCGTTGCCAAAATGGGACGGGTACGGAGCAGCTCCCATCACCCAGCAACCGAGACACACTGCTAGCACCAATACTAACAACAACAATTTACACTGAAACGAATCCGCGTATTATTGTATCACTGTATCACCGTATCAGAAACAATCTGCATCCAGACACGTTGTTTGTGTGTCCGCAAGTCTTCCCTATCCACACAGCTTTGCATATTTATTCACGTTTTACAGAAAATACACTTAAAACCACATGGCTTGTTTGCATAAACTAAGCGCTCATACAACAGCTTGCTATTGTGTGCTGATGTGGTTCAGCTTCTGTCAGACTAAAGGACACGACTCAGTGAAATATATGTGTACTTATGTTTAACTTTTGCAAAACGAAATGGCTATATAGCTGGGATACATCCAAAATCGGCTAAATTACCTTAAAGTTTAAAACACGGTGATGAGATCTGCATTATTAAATATTATTATCATTGTTAACACCACCACATATAAGTGTGGCATATGTATTACATCGTTTTCACCCAATGCTTCGTTGTTACGTGGACATGAATATTTACTGATCCGACGTGTGTGGATGTGCATTTCTTTCAACCCGCAAAGAAAAAACCCCAGGAGTGTTGTTGTGTGGACGTAGCCTGAGCGGGGTGCCTTTCTACAAAGCAATAACATCTCCAAAGAGAAAAGCATTTGATGGACCCTTCACCAGAAAAGTTACACCTTTAAATAGATATATGTGATCACTTTTCACCTCGGCCCCTGTGTTTAGAAGGCTCACAGAAGATAAAGAACTGTTTTTGTGGCGTTTTTCACTTCTAATGCTTTCACTTCTCCTAATCTCTCTTGAACGGCTCCGTTAGTGTAATCAGAGGAAGTGAAATATGCAAATGAGCTGCAGCCAGTGACCAAAACAAACGAGCCCACACCAGCTTAATGACTACACCCTTAATGTTCATTTAAATGCTTCACTCTCTGAACAAATATGTTTTATAATGAAACTTGACATCGCTGTTTAGTTTTGAATAATGATCTTTCAGGTCACTTTAACCTGCTGTTTGTGGCATGATTAAACCTGTAAAGACGATATTTTTCAAACTAGTTTGTGCGTCCAATCACGGTTTTCAGTCTTTGTTTCAGCTCTCAAGCAATTCGACAGACAAATGCACTCTCTCTCCCCTCCCACTTGACCAAAGTATAACCTGAAAATACCGTTACATTTATTAGTTTAGTATCTGACTCTTGAGCACTATAGATCACCGATAATTCCGTTTTTAGATTCCAACTCCTCTCAACCAAATCATGACATTATGCATTTAAAGAAGGGGTATTACTCATTGACTTTTTAGAGCTTCCTACCATGTTATAAAGTTGTGATATCTGTGAGTTTTAACTTCACAAGTCCATCTCGGCCCCACTGATGCAATAGAGCCTGACCAATCACCTCGCAGCATTGAGGTTTGCGCAGAAGCCAAAAGTGAAGTGTCCAAACGAACCTAAACAAACATGGCGATGCAGACGGATGTACTTCAGACTATTTAAGGCCACATTTATATGATGATGGCCTGAACAGAAGACGCAAAAGTATCATCGCGTCTTCACTTTTTATTCCATGTTTAGACAAGCATTTTCGGGAGGCAATACGGTGATGCAAATGAGTGTGGCATTTGATTGGGTATGCATGCCGTCTGGCTTGCCTCCGACGACCTGGCGCGTCCAGAATCTGAGAGGTGATTGCAGATCCTTCTCTGTTCACTAATAGTATCTCTGCATATTCTGTACATTTGTTGGGATTCCTCCTGTAAATTGCCAGAGAAGTTTGAAGGTCTGATGCATGGAAATTATCCGACATGTTTGTTTCTGTGTACTGTATGTATGTGCAGTGTTGGAAAAGTTACTTTTAAAATGTATTCCCCTACAGATTACAAATTATATACGTCAAAATGTAGTTTGTAACGTAATCCATTAAATTACTTAAAGTGAGTAACGTAATCTGAACACTTTGGATTACTTGATATTGTCATGCTTTTAAAAACTACATGAATGTAGCAACCGCATCCTGAAAATTCATGTTTGTTCTCTTCAAATTTTCTGTTGAGCCCAAGTCTCCATGAACAGGTAACTGTTTGCTGTAGAGAAGCAAAGACGAGGATATCTTAACATAAGATGTTTAGTCATCTTAAAGACAATAAAAAGTCCAGTCTTTCCTTAACCATATTAAAAATATTATTGATACAGAAATTATTTCTATACGAGATCACTGCTGCCTTCAATTATGTCCACTCTACTGTTAGGTGTCATTTGTTTAGACCTGGTTTAGACCTGGTTTAGACCTGGTTTAGTCCTGGTTTAGTCCTGGTTTAGTCCTGGTTTAGTCCTGGATTTAGTCCTGGTTTAGACCTGGTTTTAGTCCTGGTTTAGTCCTGGTTTAATCCTAGTTTTAGTCCTGGTTTAGTCCTGGTTTAAATCCTAGTTTTAGTCCTGGTTTAGTCCTTGTTTAGTCCTGGTTTAGTCCTGGTTTAATCCTAGTTTTAGTCCTGGTTTAGTCCTTGTTTAGTCCTGGTTTAGTCCTAGTTTAGTCCTGGTTTAGTCGTGCACTGGTTTAGTCCTGGTTTAGTCTTGGTGTTCTGGTTTAGAGGCACACAGGAAGAAGCACGGTCTATGCAGCGTATGTGAGGAAACGCAGTCCACATGCGGCGCACGCTTATCATGAGCTTAGTTGTTTTCACCGTTGCCAATTGCTCCGGTTTGACATTTAGGTTGTAGGCGATTTTATATTTGTTATTTTTTTAAATCTCATGTCGGGAGAAGTGGGTGGTCGGCGTACCCCCACATACCACGTCCACCGCACGCCCGTCCCTCTCTTCTTTAAATACAAAGTGATGTCTGAATTTCCAAGACACAAATGCGTTTTTGCCCGTGCGCTGCTGGCTCTGTTCTACTGGCTCCTCGACCTCGTCCATTGTGTGACTGACGCCACCAACGTTAACAAGACATTTACAGAGCTTTTATTGTGCGCCTTCTGTTTGGGTTTCTGGCAATGAGTGGAATTACCAAAATAAAAATTGAAAACAGGAAAATACCACTATGTAATCCATTTATTTCAACAAAGTAATTGTAATCCAATTACCACTCACTGAAACAGTAACTGTAATCGAATATAGTTACTCATAATTTGTACACTGATTACGTAATGCCGGTACATGTAATCCGTTACTCCCCAATACTGTGTACATGATGTGAGCAGATCTGACCAGAGTTTTGTGTCTTGGGACGCTATGGCGGAGCGTATTTAACTTTTCCACTCTGAAGGGCAGTTTCAGATTTTTGCATTTTTAAGATCCAAAAACACTGTCACCATCTAAACAAAAGGCAATTCTGCTCAAATATTGTGTTGTTTTTACCCGCAAGCGTTCTTGTGTAAACAGACCCTTAGCGTCAATACTACAGGACTATTTAGTTTGTGAAAAAGATGCAGAAAGAAGAGCTTTGTGCATTTGTGGACAGAGAAGATATCTGTGCTTTTCTCTCATATGGATTGAACTAAAATTTAATTTTACGCCTCTTGTACTCAGCCGACAAGTATGGGGCCAAATTGCTGCCAAAATATTGAAAACACATCATACTTCTCACAGATGTAACACTGGTTGCAAATAAACATTACTGTATACACCTTAGCCTATAACCAAGTCTATACCAATGCCATTTTCATCAATATACACAAACATGATACAAAACAATGTAGTACAACTTCACAAACCTGATACGATGTGCAGTAGTTTCATTAGCACGCTTGTATTGTGCAATACACAAATTAAGAATAAATTAGACACAGATAGGTGACGTTTATGAAAATTAAAATGTAAATCTTAACATACAGTTGCTTTAAGAGCTGTCAGTTGTTTTATAAATGATGGTGAGGTCCTTGAGCCGTACACAGGCCGCTGCTGCTGTGTATCCAGGATGATTAATAACATGGCTCTGGACACATTAGCTTACGCGCTAATGCTACACAGGCTAATCAGGTCTCTAACACACTGCTCTAAATGCGACGCACAGCTCACAAAATGGATGCTGGGTTTTCACAGCCGCAGGGCCAGATCGCTGTCTGCATTTCAACGCTTTCACACCAGAGTAACAGAACCAAACGATCAGAGGTGGAAACTAAAAACAGAGTTTAGCCAGAGGAGGTTTCAGAGCATGAAGTTTGATATGGAGCACAAGATATAAAAGGGACGAGGTGTCAACTGCAAATGAGTTTTTAATTAGCAGAGACTTTGGGAGCTGAAAAGACAAAAGTTCATCAAGTGAAGGTAAAATGAATAATAATGAAGCTAAGAACAGAACGGATGAACGCTCATTTAAATGCTTTAGAATTCCATGGAGACGGCTTGTGGTGACTCTTTCTGAACTGAGGTAAGAAAAACATACTTTTTTACATGAAAAATAATGTAGGGCTCCTTTAAAGTGTAACCCAAGTCAGGTTTTCATATTTTCTTTGTAATTATAACATTGCCAGTACACCGTCCAAGCCACAGTGTTGCCTTTGCTTGTGACTGACCAATCACAGGGCAGCAGTGTGGTTAGGGCAAAAGTCGGCCCTGAATGGATCAAAACAAATATGGTGACACCAAAAAAATCTAGTTTGGCCTTTTTGATCAGAAATACAGACGGGTTAGTATGTGAAAATCGAGCAGATGAGCTTTGGGCCAAAAGAACAATATCGAAAGTGGACTGGTCAAAGCCTGGGTACTCCCTTATGCCGGACGTACACTGTGTGATATTTTCGGTCATGTCACTCAGCCCCAGCTTAAACTGTATGACCAAATCGCAGGGTTTAAAAGTTCACAGCTCACGAATCATGTTCTCACACTATACGAACTGATGATTGGATGCGACATGCCTGCACACACTGTACACTCACATAATGACCGGAGTTGTTGTTCCAGAAGTAGAAAACCACGAAGAAGAAAACCACAGATGTGCGGAGACACAATACTGATCCAGGCAAAAAACAGACGCGCTGCCTTGGCAATTTGTGCCATTCTCTGCGCAGACAAGCCCAAATAGAAGAGGCGACGAATATGGTCAAAGAAATGGCTGGGCAGACGTGGGCAGGACGAGGTAAGTAGCATCAAGTTTTTCACCAAACTTCTGTTCTGTGTTGCTTGATTAGCTGTGCCTCCATCATCCTGTGTCCAAAACACTCGCCGGCACCACCAGCCTCCACAACCTCATATGGGTTCTGTGTCTGCGCATGTGCAGATTGTCAGATTCTGGCAAATCGGCTACTTCAACAGAGTGAAACCCTCACGAGAGGTGACTGGATTTCAAACAAGTTTGATATTCTTGCGACCTACAAATGCCGACTGGGAGCTGGTCGTGAGGTATTAATCGGTTTTCTTTACCCCATGTTTACTACATGAAGCATGACACACAATGAAGCCAAAACTCGGCTCGATCCCCAAAATAGTCGCATGAGTGAAAAATCGGCTCAAAAAGGGTCAAAAATCGCACAGTGTACGCCCTGCTTTAGAAACAGGATGAGGAGCTTGGAGTAGAGCTGCTGCTTCTCCGCGTGGAGAGGAGGAGCTAAGGGGAGGACATCAGGAGAAGACCCAGCAGACACTGGAGGGACTGTCTCTGGGCTGGCCTGGTGATGATTTGGTAGAACTGGAGGAAGTGTCTGTGGTGAGGGAAGTCTGGGCCTCTCTCCTCAGATTTGAAACGGCCTCAGCTAAAGAGGGAAAAAATGGATGAATGGGAAATCATGCAGGGGGAAGCATTTTCTGTATTTGTGGAGGGAAAGAAGTCTGTGCTTTTCACTTAACTGGATTTTTGGCCTGTATTTGTGGGAACGCTCAGATCATTGGCTCCAAACACTTTCAGCAAGATTGACGTAGAACTCGATTGAGACTGACACACACGGGCTGTGAGAGACAGGTTCATTCTGACCTGGTTTGCTGAGATAGTATCTGAGTTTAACATCAGTTAAGTGGCAGTTTGTGGAAATAAAGTTGAGAAGAAAAGTACAAAATGCAGGGAATAGCGGTGAGTTCTAAAAGAGAATCCGTCTATCTATACCATCAGCAGAAAACTCCGTCCAAAATGCAGAAACAATTTATGAGCAAGGAAAGCATTTTTCTGACAGTTTAAATCTCTATTTAGTAAAAATAAAGGAGTTCTAATTTATTTTTATTGCTCTAATCATAACCACTCTGTGAATTAGACCCTGTTGTTTTGGCCCTTGTTAAAATTACAGTTGCTAGGTAACAGTTATGAAATTACCTCTATGTGGGCCTATGTAACACAAACTAAGCAACGTCTTAATAATGTTAATTAGGCTGTTTTTTTGTGAAATGAGTATTCTAACCTGTCATATAAACAGGTCTATTATGGGTTGAAGCAGATCTCGACGCTCTCTGTTTCTGCGTGTGAGTGGTCTCATGTGGAGTTTTAAAGCACGTAGATGAGTGGGCAGAGTGACGAGTGACCTTCGCTTTTAAACCAGCAGTTAAAAATAGGATGAGGAGTAACTCAAACTGAGATCGACTGCAATCAGGAGCTGGAAATTCTGAATACCAGAGGTTCAGATGGACGGTAGGGGCCTATTGATCCTTTACAGTGGCGTCATGCTGGGGGTGTTCTGCATGTGTCTGTAATGGTGGAATGTTTAGGAGTTACCATGGTGACAATATACACGTTAGCAAACACTGAGGAAAAAGTTTTAAGATCGTCTGAAAATAAAATACAAAACAGATTTTAACACCACGTTTTCAGAAGCCTGTGATCTATACGAGCGTTCATGGTCCTGTTCAGGAGTTTGATTTTCAACATAAAAGGTGAATGTGAGTAAATGAAAAAGCTGTCTTATTTTATGTGAGACTTAAACAGACTGGGTCAGATTGTATTAAAATAAAGCTCAAATTAAAGTCTAATAAAGCCTCAGACAGAGCAGAGCCTATAGTGAGCATCACAACTCCCGAATGTTGACAATATCAGTTGTAAAGTATCAGAATAACTATGGGAGATTCACTGATTTTGACTTTGACCAAACTTATGTTCCACAAATGTTGAACCTTCTCATTAGTTGTTTGGGATTGGATCTGACTTGGAACTTGGTCTGGTCTGGTCTCTCACACATTGTGTAACATCAGATCTGTGGAAAGTAGGATTGGGTATCATTAACAAGTTGCCGATACGATACATACCTCGATACATAGGCCACGATATGATATGTAACTCAATGCAGTGAGCTCCATATGATATTTTTCAAACTGATTCAATACGGTTCAATGAAAATAAAAGCTAAATCATGGCTGTGATATTAAAAGTTTTTGTTAAACAACTTCTTCTGCAAAGTTCATATGAACACATCCATTTTAATCATCAAAACAGTGAAAATGTCAAATGTGTTGCGTAAATGAGTTTCCTTCCATTAAACAAGCAACAAAACTGTAGCACTGGAACAAACTAATTTAGTAAAATATACCAAAAAAGTCTCTTGGCGATATATCAATACAGCAGCCCCATCCATCCATTTTCTAACGCTTATCTGGGGCGGAGTTGCGGGGGCACCAGTCTAAGCAGGGACTCCCACACTTCCTTCACCCCGACACTTCCTCCAGCTCCTCCGGGGGGACCCCAAGGTTTTCCTAGGCCAGTCCCTGGCTAGTCCCTCCAGCGTCTCCTGGGTCTTCCAGTGGGACATGTCCAGAACACCTCCCAAGGGAGGTGTCCAGGAGGCATCCCAAACAGATGCCTGAACCACTTCAGCTGGCTCCTCTACATGGAGGAGCAGCGGCTCTACTCCAAGCTCCTCACACTATCTCTAAGGGAGCGCCCAGTCACACTGCGGAGGAAACTAATTTCGGCTGCTTGCATCTGCGATCTTGTCCTGTCAGTCATTACCCAAAGCTCATGATCATAGGTGAGGGGAGGATCGTAGATTGGCCGGTAAAGTGACAGTTTACTGGTCAATCTATGTTCCTAGATTACAGCAGCCCGACACTCTATCATCGCATTAAACGATACTCTATATCGATATTTCAATATTTTTGTACACCACTAATGGAGAGGCAACCCTGCTCACAGTCAGAATGCCTGTTTGTTTTTCTAGATATGTTTGAGCTATAAAACCACCTGTAAATGAATAAATATAAGGTATAAATGTAAGGTAGATCTGTTTAATGTCATACTGTGGAACATTCCAGGCAGAGCAATGACATATCCATTCAAACAAGTAGGTGGCGGACCCTCAACCAAAATGTTGCACAGTGAACCTTTAAAGAGCAAGTTCCACCACAGAATCTGACCTGTCTTCCAGCTCAGTTTTTACTATAGGGACTTTACAATGTAATAATATCACGTGAAACCAACCAATAGGAAACCAGTTTGTATGGTAGTTACGGCGCTTTGACATTTCCGTTCAGATTCTAAACCCTGTTATAGAAATGTCACTGCCTCCTTTGGCCTCCGTTTAAGTTTTTTCTATTTTATTTATTTCATTTTTACGTCTGTTTGTGGCTGATTTGTTTTGAGAGTTGGAAAAATAAAATAAAGCTTTTGTCATTTTGAGTAAAGGTACGAGTGCAGGAAAAAGGTCATGTTGTTTTCTATGGAAGCCCAACGGAAAATACACAGAAATAAGTTTAAGGTTTGTTGAGTGAAACTTTATACAGGATAAACAAGGATGAAAGAAGACATTGTGCAAGTGTCTGCTAGAGTTATGATCTATGACACATGTGGATCACTAGGTTATAATTTAGACACTTGAAATCGCAATATTCATCCAGAACATGCACACTAGAAAACTGAGGTGCTAATGGGAGTTGTAAACGTCATCACAACAAAGAGTCAGCACCTCTGATGGATAGCTGCAGATCACACTAGTTGCTAGAAGTTGCTGATACGATACATACCTTGATGCATAGGCCACGATACGATACATATCTCAATACAGTGCACTTTTGATTTCATACAATATACCGTATTTTCCGCACTATTAGGCGCTCTGGATTATAAGGCACACTGTCATTGAATGGTCTATTTTCAAACTTTTTCACAAATAAACCGCACCGGACTTTAAACAAAACACAACAGTTGGATGGGTCAGTGGGACTTTGTTTGGCGCGTTCACAGTGACTCTCGGCGACTCTGGGCTTTGTTCAGTTGTGGCGTGTAGGGAGGGTGCTGTCTGGGACCAACGGATTGTCGGCGTGTTCGCAGTGACTCAATTGTTCAGTTGTGTCTAGAAGTGGCACATTTCACTCGCTTTTTCGGTTCGTTCCTCCGTTCCGTTCCTTGTCCGTGTGGAGTGATGAGTGTGTCTGTTTTTCGCTGTGCGGTCGCTGTCTGCTCCGTGTGTGTTTGCGTGCGCTGTGGGTGGTGCGGCTTTGTAGTTTACTGAAGTCGTGCTGGGAAACCCGACTGGATTTGTGTAAAGGGTGCTCTGGATTGTGGGGCCCGCAGTCCTTTTTTGATGGGGTTGGAGGCTTAAGAGTGTGCCCTATAGCCCGAAAATACAGTATTTCAAATTCAATAAAAAAAAAACTAAAGGCTAAATCATGGCTGTGATGCTAAAAGTCTTTGTTAAACCACTTCTTGTGTGAAGTGAATATGAAACACACACAATCTGATCATCAGAAACAGTGAAAATGTGAAATGTGTCACAAAAATGAGTTTCCTTCCTCTAAACAAACAACAAAACTGTAGAGCTGTAACAAAATAATTTTGTAAAATATACCAAAAAAAACTCAGCAATATATCAGTATAGCTGCCCATATCGATATTATATCATCACATTAAACGATACAGTATAACGACAATATAACTTTAGATATGTTTGGACAACCCTACTAAAGTAGCAGAATTGTTTTTATTTATACCAAAATGACTATGTGACGCTGCCAAATCCAACATGTATCTACTATTAAGAAAATAAATTTGGAAAATGAAGTAACTAGAGAAGTGGGCTTGTACCAGTGATCGTGAAAACCGGGACTGATCGGCAAAGTGGCATCTTGAAAATAATCAAGATTACTCAAACATGCATGAATCACTTGAAACTCAGCTTCGAAAAAGCAAATGAGAAGGGGAAATGATAAACTATAAAATGGTTAAAAGCTCTGAAAAGTCGATTTTGCATAATATGTCTGCTTTAAAGTTAAAGGTGCACTGCGTAATTTCTGGTGGACTGTCTGCCGCCAGCTTGTTTTGTGTTATTGCTTTGCCTGGAATGTTCCACAGTATGGCATTAACTATACCAGGGCTAGTTGCAGGTGATATCTGAGGAGAGGAGAGCTGCTTCACTATAGTGTTGTCATACCAATGTTGATCTCCAGACGATCATTTTAAAAGCTCTTTATTAGACAGTATTGTAATTTTCAATACAAAATAACCTGGAATATTCTGGTCACGTGGCATTAGTATCATCTTTTTTCCTCCGCAGTTTGAAAATGATAAAACTTCTTAAAGAATGGCTCTGGGGTTTCAATTGGTCCTATAAACAGATGAAGTTGTTCCATAGTGAGTTTACAGTACACTTCCTCAGTGCCTGACCTTCATCACTCACAGCCTTCATTAGTGCATTAGACATTGGGCAAATTAGAATGTTGTTTTAAGATTACACTCAGTGATTCATCAAAATCTCATTTACTTTTGTAATTACCACAGCTCTTAACCGCCACATCACTAAACTGTATGTATCAATGCAGATGATTTCATTATCAAAATCCCTAAAGAAGCAAAACGCATTAATAAGAGTCGACTTGTAAAGTAATGAGGTCCTCAACATTTAACATGCACATGTGAAATCCAATTAGACAATAATTGTTTAGAAAAAGTGACTCATTTACATTAAGATACACCCTGTAAACATGTTCAAATCAAATACTGATACAGCTGATGTCATCAACATTCCCTGGAGGTGTGAAGCTAACTGAAGCACTGCTCTGTCTGAAGCTCTGTTACTCAAATTAGACTTTAATGTGAGCTTTATTTGAACAGTCTGACCAGAAAGAACTTATTTAGTTTGAACTACAACATGGGAGCTGATTTGAGCTCTTAAACAAGTCTCTCAAGCCAGCCAACTGTTTTTCAGATGGAGTTGTATTTTTTTCCATGGCCTGTGCTCACTGGCACATCACACCAAAAAACTTCCCCATTACGTCCTGAATACTGGAAACGTGCAGATCTGACCAATCAGAGCAAGAGCTGCTGGAGCAGAGCTACTCCGGGCTCAGAGTGGGGCTAGTCAAACTCTTTCAAAGCTGACTTTTAGGCGCTTTGACGATTTAAACATTTTTTAATGTTCATATTGTAAAAATACAGAAGAATCCCTACAAAATCTCCCGGGAGCTGCAGTACCTGGAGCGGCCACTAACTGAACTTGCTCGCAGACAGAGGAGGTGTGTCTTATCCAGTTCCATGCTCTCACCTTTTTCTAAAAACTGTTGGTGAATGTTAGCTATCTTAATGTTATTTGAGAGGGACTTGTTAACAGCACACATCTGCTCACCTGTTGTACTTCCAACAGGTCAGATGTGTTAAAAAAAACACTCATATTAAGTGTAACTTGAATAACAGAGCTTCTAACAGAGCAGTGCTTTCAGTTAGCTTCACACCCCCAAAGAATATTGATGACATCAGCTGCAAAGTATCAATAGTTTATTGAAGAGCTTTACTCAATGTAACCCACAAACCTAAAATGTAAAACAATTGGTAAATGGTCACATTTTTCTATAGCGCTTTTCCACCTTCAAGGCACTCAAAGCACTTTACAACAAGGAACCACTCACCCATTCACACAAACATTCATACACCAGTGTACACAGACACTGTGGGCAAGGTGGGTTAAGTGTCTTGCCCAAGGACACAATGACAGCATTCATCTGTGGGAGCTGGAATCACACCAGCCAACCTGTGATGTTTATGTTGAGAGCTGGAATCGAACCACCGACCTTCAGTGGGCGAATGCTCTACCAACTGAGCTACTGCCGCCCCAATTAATTTAGAGCAATGGTTCTCAAAATATACACAGAGTCAATTTATGCGATTCTGATTTTACCTGAATTTATAGTAAATTTAATACTGATTTTTGTCCTTCTTGGGTTAGTCTTTGTTTTAAACTAGTATAACAGTTGTGCGGTCCTTGTTTAGACCTATTTTGACATGTAAATCTCAGTGGTACTCGAAAGGGCAAATATTTGTGTGAAAAGTTTGGCAACCTCAGCAAATTTTAGATTTTAAATCCAGTATAAATATGGATCTGCTGTTGTGAGCCGTTGGCTTTAAAGTTGTAAAGTGTTGTATAAAGCACCAGTGAGGTGTGAGTCATCAGTGCGTCAGAAGGATCAACAGAGCAGATAAGAACAGAGACCAGACTGCAGTTTGTGTGTGTGTGTGTGTCTAAGTGTGTGTGAACCTAAAGAGGGGTATAAACTTTATTAGTTATAGTTAAAGTACCTATAAAATGGGCTACAAAGTTTGCTAAAACGCAGTTAAAGGGCCCATATTTAGCCCTGGAATTTCTTTAGCTGTTAAAAATAGCACTTCATGACATCACAGGGTGGAACGTCGTTTTGAGCTTTGGCGACAGACTAATAATAAAGGGTTACTCAACTGTGTGAATGAAACATAACACAACCCCAGGTCAGTGGTGGAATGTAATAAAGTACAAATGGAAAAGTACAATACGTAACTACACTTTTAGGTATCTGTACTTTACTTTTGTAGATTTTACAGTGGATACTTTTTACTTTTACTCTCCACTACATTTTAGAACAAGGCTGACAAGTAAACAGTAGCTTCCTTTATGGTCTGAGACCTGCTGAAATGGCTGAGACTTATTTTTAGCACATTTTACTTTAGTTAACGTCCCAACTTTGAGCAAATCAAATACACAAAAACACAAAAATGAAGATATCATTTGAATGCCTTAAAATCAGCTAAATTCTTTATCAGAATCATTACATTTTATGCTTTAATTGTTCTAAATATCTGCAAAATAGTTGTACTTTTTACTCTTGAAGTGCATTTTAAAAAAACAGATTTATTAATAGGTTTTTCATGTGATACTTTTACTTTTACTTGAGTTATATTTTTACCCTGTATCTGTACTTTTACTTAAGTAACACAGCAAAGTACTTCATCCACTGCTCCAGGTATGTTTTTGAGTAGATTACATCATTCTAACATGGCTTAAAGCTCCTCACACCAGAGGAGGACTGCAGCTTGGGTAAAGCCTGATTATGTGAGTGCAGACGCCTACAGCATTTGGATGGAGCTGGAGATAAGATCAGAACCCACTCCACTCACTGCACCTTCAGCATCAGGCCTTATCTGCTCTGTGTCCGTCAAGTCCAGGAAACAGCTGTACACCAACGCCACTGTGGGAAAGTAGGTTTGTGATGTCATGTAAAAAACTGGCAAAATCTTCAACCGCACTCCGCAACTTTTCTTGTCTCCATGGGAATGTTATTGCTTTGTCTGGAATGTTCCATGGTATGACATTAAACATATCCATCTAGCATTTATTGATTACTGGTGTTTCTGTTGCTCAAAAATACAATAACTCCTTCTGTGAATAGGGGCGACTCTCCACAGATCTGAGCTGTAACGTACCGTAGTGCTGTGACCTGCTTGTCTCTGTTTAATCTATATTGTGGAACATTCTAGACAAAGAGATAACATTTCCATAGAGACACCTTTAAATATAATGATCAGAACTGTGTTTTAGTAAAAGACAAAGGTCCCGTCCACACCAGCAGGTATTCGAATCGCTTTCGTTGCAGATGCAGTGTTCGTCCACACTAATCCAATTGAAAACAGCTCAAGAGACGGAACGATCTGGTGCTGCCAGCTCCCACAAATTCATTTGAGTACAGATCTGATCCGGCACCGTGTGGACGCCTGAAAATGCTGATACGCTGCTGTAGGTCTATGAGTATGAACGTACGCATAGACCATAATCTCTGAAAAGTTTAACATGAACTATTTCCAATGCAATAGAAGAACAGAACAAACTTATCACTAGCTGAACATCCCTCTGTCACAGAAAGAACACTCATATTCCACTGAGTCATGTCCTTTAGTCCGACAGAAGCTGAACCATATCAGCGCACAATAGCGAGCTGTTTTTTGAGCACTCGGTTTATGCAAATTAGCCATGCGGTTTTTAAGTTTAAGTTTTCCTGTAAAATGCTACGTAAAACAAATTTGTTTATGCTGCAAAGCTGTGTGGATAGGGAAGGCTTGCGGACACAGAAACTAGTCAGTCCTCACTCTGAGCCTCCATGCTTGTCTTTAAATCCAGTGATAAGCTAAGTAACAACAGAACCTCATCGTCGGTCCACAAAAAGTTTGTTTTTATACTTGCCATCTCCCTCGGCTCAAAATCAGCTGCTTTAATGTCAGACTTTCTTATTTTTACCGCTCACATGAAGTCAGGATGTCGTGAAGATGTGACTCCAGCCTATCACGTGACTAGTGTTTCAGGCAGTTTTGCGTTTCTGTGTGGACAGGGAACGCTTTTATTACGGATACAGAAACGACGTGTGTGGATGCAGATCGTTTCCTATACGCTGATACGGTGATATGTGGATCTGTTTTAGTGTAAATGGGGTCGAAGTCCAACCTGTCATAGGAAGTTTAAGTTCTCCCCATTAGACCATATTAACCTTCCCTCATCATTTCGTCACCAGTGTTGTCACAATAATAGAATGTCAAACTCAATTTCAATACTAAGGAATCGGCTCGATACTCAATGCCGATTGTGATACTGAAAAAAAAAAAAAAAAGTTCAAAATTGTTCGTAATTTCCGTACTATAAGCCGCTACTTTTTTCTCATACTCTGAACCCTGCAGCTTGTACAACGACGCAGCTGATATACAGATGGATTATTTGTCAGGCTGTATTTGTACATAAATATGAAGTTGCAACACTAGCTGGCGTTGTTGTCAGCATTAAAACAGTTTATCGCCGTGTGATAAAATAAGTTATGATGCTAAATGAACATTAGTGAGTGGGATATGTCTTAATGACTAAAATGTGTTAATGCAGGTGAGAATGACAAGAAGAAACGTCTCAAAGTTCAGTAGCCAGATATCCAGTCATACGTGATGGATACACCTAACCCCGCCCCCTGAGAGAGCCTGAAATCTGCTGAAATCTTCAAGACGTTGACATGATCCCAGACAGGACAGCGGCTCTTTCTGCAGTAGACATGCACAGCAGAGAGCAACGTGACGGGAAGCGAGATGTGCCGAGGAAAATGGCAGTTTGATTGTGTTTTGAACAGTTATTTTGCGCTTCATGCACACACCCTCCTCATGGAAAACACACAAAGATAAGGTAAGATAAAGACTATTGATCTTGTTTTCAAAGAAGGGAACAGAGCTGCAGCACGTGAGCTCGGCATCAATGAGTCGATGGGGAGATGTTTGCGACGGCAGCGAGACGAACTGAGTCAATGCAAAAAGACGACAAAAGCTTTCAGAGGTGAGAAAAACAGATGGCACAAACAAAAAGATGTGGACACCTGTGGCTTATAGACAAGTGCGGCCTATATATGTACTTTTTTTTTCTTTTAGTTGAGGTGGCTTATATTCAGGTGTGCTCAATAGTCTGGAAATTACACTACTTATAGACAATCATAGTACTTTTCTTTTCTATTGCCATGTGGTCTTATATAATCCCTCAGTGGTCCAGGTTGGTTTCATAGTGGTCCATGCGTGTACACTAGTCTATGTGCTCTTATACTTGTTCTGATACAGCTCAAGATCATTCTAAAGTTATTCAGGAAAGATTCAAGTCTGTTTTTTTAATGTTGTAGCTTTAATATATGATTTTTGATACTTTTAACAGCCCTACTCGTCACCGTGTTAAAGTTGAGGGCTCTAGATTACACGGCTCACTGAGTGCCTCTGCCCCCTGTTGGTGACGCAGATGTGTGGCACCGGGACGAATCTGCCCTGACCCAGAACATGAGTGCCCGCCGACCCACCGCCGACCCACTCTGGAGCTCAGTGGAGATGGGGCGCTCTCTGTGCATCGGTCTGTGTAATGAGAAAGTTCATTGCAGTGGATTTTAAAGAAGACTTATTCTGCAAAATGGAGCCAAGTTCCATAATTTGGAATTCCGAGCACGTGTGTCATAGCAACCAAAGAGCCAATCAGGAGCGACGGTGTTGAAGGTAAAGCTTAGCAACGCTGTCAATCAAACCTGTTGCCTATGCTAGTGGGAGTGACCTCAGGAAAGCAGTCACCTAAGTGGTCTGTTATAAATGTTCTTATTGGTTCATGAACAAAATCGAGAAATAAAAACTATAAGGAGCAGTAGAAGTAGCAGTGAGTTGCACTTATAGACTGTATATATATAGATGGACATAGCTAACCCGCTCCAAATAGGAAGTGATCATGGGCGTGCTTCCAGCTCCATTAACTCTGGTTGCAATTCACTTTGAAAAGCTGTCACCCCTGTCTCCGTAACTGCAGACTCTTCATTTTGGTCTTAAAATGTTCAGATTAACCCAGTCTACATGATTCTGGTGGTTTGATTTTGCTATTTCGCTCCGCTCCCTGTGTGGTAATGGGCGTTACCTTCAACAGCCTTGCTCCGATTGACTCTTGGGTTGCTGGTCGCAGTTGGAATTCCAAATATTTTAATGGTGCGTTCGTTTATCCATCCGACTCGGAGTTCCGAAGACGTTGCCTAGCGACACGCATTGACACGCCCATTTTCCTCAGACGACAAAACTCAGAACTCGGAAGAGCTCGGAGGAGATCGAGCAAAGTTTCCGAGATAGAATCCAGGGTCACTATTTTCATTGTGTTTGGAGCTTTGGAGGTTTAAATGACCATTTCAGTCACGTGTATTACTGCAGTGCCTTTTTGCATCTGTATCACCGCCTGTGGATTTGGTAGCCGGTGTCTGCCATGTTTTTAGCCCATTTCCTGCTAACTAACATGCCAAAACCCAACCCAAAACATGCTACAGGTCTCCAGAACAGTTGATAGTCAAGGTCTGTTAAATACAATCAATCAATGAATCTGTCCAGGGACTACAGGTGGAAATTAGCACTGATGCTACAACCTGATGTACAGTGCCTCTCTACTGTTAAGGTAAAATGCAAAAATTGTGCGCTATCCCTGTCTTAAATAAATTAATAAATAAATAAAATAATCTACTATCACGGATGTTACCCAACGCTGCTTTCACTTCACTAATATACTGAATTATACTATTTATACTGAGTACACGAAACATAATAAAATGGTTGAAACGTGGACATGACGTCATATTCAAGATCCAAGTGGGAGACGGATGGATAAATAAATGCAACATAACTCTTAAAACTGCAAGCCTCGATGAACTTCATTTGACTAGAGCTGAACGCTATGGGCGACGTAACACTCACTTAGTCTACTTCTTTATACAGCCTGTGAGCTTTCCTTTACTTTCATTTAACATAATAAAGGTGTTGTAAACTTTGAAGTATGACTCATTTCATTGTTACTAAAAGGATCCGGTATTTATTATGAATTTGTCTCTGCCTCAGCGGGAGAAAAAGGGAGAGAAAAACAAAAAAGTCAGGTACAAAGACAGAAGAGACAGAGGCAAGATCAAAGACAAACCAAACTCCAACGCATTCAAAGATTCTCCTGTCGACAAAACTGATCAAATATGAGCAACAAGAGAGTCATAAAGTCTAATATAGCAAAAGTGAAGAGGAGGAGGAGAGAGAGGGAGAGGAAGAGAGAAGTATGAAGTGAAGGTAGAGAAGGAGACACAGAATGAGAGAGACTGGAAAAAACAGATAATAAAACGTTGATTTTAAAGGTTCATCGTGTAACTTTTCTGGTGGATGGTCTGCTACCTGCTTGTCTCCATGGAGATGTTAGTGCAGTGACTGAAATGTTCCACAGTATGGCATTATACCTGTCTACTTTCACTGAGTGCTTCATCCCGTTATCCCGGTTATTAGCCATATCCCGGTTATGTCAGTATTCGGGTTACTGCGTATGCTCATATCCCTGTGCACATGATCAAATGTAGTATCCAGTTTTCTTGACATGATCTTACAAATGCGCAAGCACAAAAATTTACTTAATTTAAGTTAATAAACCAGGAAAAACACAAACAACCATGAGCTCCTTTAGCAGAGGAAGCTCGGGAGGTTTAGTACGGAGCTATGATCCACTGCACAGATCAAACCCAACGTGTAGATTAGATATTAAAATATTCTGCATAAATAAGCTCATCTTTATAACATATAAACCATAACCACATCAGACAGTTTGATAATATAATTCAGCTTTGCCACATTTGTTTACGTTTTAAAGAAACAAAACTTAAGACCGCATGGCTAATTTGCATAAACAGCTGCTCCTTGTGCTGCTGATGCGGTTCAGCTTCTGTCGGACTAAACGACACAACTCAGTGGAATGAGTGTTTTTTTTCTGTGACAGAGGGATGTTGATGATGGTAAGTCTGTTCTGTGTGTATATCGTATAGGAGATAGTTCTTGTTTTAGCTTTTCAGCGATCACACGTGTGCAGGTCATACGAGTGCAGTTTTGTGTGCAGGTTTAGTGCAGCTCTTTATTTTACAGTCATTTCACTCATGTACGGACACTTTATTTATGTTGGTTACTTTAACACACACTCAAATTTATGTTGCAGTAACCGGGATACTGTGTATACATGACACAGTATCCCGGTTACTATCGGAAAATACCAGCTACAGTATCCCGGTTTCTCTTAACCGGGATACTGAAACTGTATACATGCACCATGACAAAACCGGGATACTCATGTGCATGTATACGCACTCACTGAGACAAACAGGTCATGTTACTAGGCCAACAAGAACATATACAGTCTTTTGTATGGTCTGAATCTAATTATAAAGTGCTTTATTGTCCGTGAGTCAGGAAGTGTTGAGCTTTAGCTTCAGTTAGACACAAACACACATGATTGTCCATAAGTAGTTTAGGAGGATCATTGGAAACCTTTTAAAGACGTTTTAACAGTAAAACAAAACCAAAAATCAACATTAATAAGTTTACTAGTCATTTACAGATTGTGTTCAGTGCTAATGGGACTGGCTGTTAGCTAGTTAACGGTAAAAATTAGCTTAAGTGCTAAATGCTTAAGTACAAACCAAACTCGTAATTAATCCGTGTATCATTCGTTCATTCGTTTTTCAATATAAAACCAAAAATAAGAAAACGAAAAAACAACAGTTTTCTTCGTTATTTGTCTCCAAAACCAAAATGAAAAAACGGATAACGATTCGTTTTTTCAGTTTTCGATTTTGTGTTTAAATGAAGAATGGAAAAAACGGATAACGGCCGTTTCCCGTTTACGTGACTTCCGTGACTGCGATGCCGGACTTTTGCACCGGGTACGGACTGAACTAGGACTGATCCAGGTCCGAGACCAGAGCGGGACTGAGACCGGGACCAGACCGGGACCGAGACCGGGACCAGACCGGGACCAGGGCGGACTCCGAGCTTTGACTCCGAGCCTCAGCTTCGAGCTCCGGCCCTGCCGTGGGCTCTGAGCCTCCGGTCTGGTCCCGGTCTGGTTCTGGTCTTGTCTCGGTCTCGGTCTCAGGCCCGCTCTGGTCATGGAATTCCAATATCTACTTGTCTCCACAGAGATCTTATTGCTTTTTTTGTCTGAAATGTTCCATGGTATGGCATTAAAGACATGTCTCTTACCTTGAAAGAGCCCTCTACTGTGGAACATTCTAGGCAAAACAATAACATCTCCATGCACCCTTCACCAAAAGGGTATTTCATTTCTTTTGTAAGCATATTTTTATATGGTTTGCTAAAGGAAATACACAGAAATGCACTGTCAAAGCCTTTGATTTGTACTTTTTCCAGCTTTATTCTATGTACAGTTTAAAGAAGGACTATAAGAGTAGAGTTTTTTTTTTGTTTTGGGATTAGCTCCAAAAACTTGCCATATGAATCTTATTTCTTCAAGTACTTTCAGTTGACAACACTCACGTCTTTGGGGTTGAATAATGGCACCACTTTCTGAAGCTACTGTGAACAAAATAATTTGACTTTTGTTTATTTATACTGACAGAGAAGAGACTGGACTTTGTGCCAGTTTAAGTGCAATGGATGAAGCTTCCTCTGTTTTAAAGGTCAGTGAAAGAGGGTGGGTCATTCTCCAATTTGAGTCAGAGCCGTACTTGCGGATAAACTATGTGTAAATATGCCGTCTATTTTTATTATTATTTAACATGTTTGTTTTAAAGGGCTGATATTACACTATTTTCTGATCTGTTATAATCTTGTTTCCTCACCAAAAACAGACCTGGAGTTGTGTTTTGTTTCATTCACATGTTTAACACACACACCTTGGAGATTTGGTTCTTCTCGCAAACTGAAAACACTCTGTTCCACCTTGTGATGTCATGTTGTAATACAAGAAGTGCTCCACTGTGTTTTTAAACTCCATACACCTTCACTAGAATCATTTGGGTGATTTCAGCAAATGAACTCTGTTATCCATCCATTTGAGATTATAATGTGTTTAAAGCAGTTTTGCGAACGTGTGTTTACATTTTACAAAAACGAAATTTAAACCTGCATGGCTAATTTGAATAAACAGCTCGCTCCTTGTGCTGCTCATGTGGTTCAGCTTCTTTCGGACTAAAGGACACAAATCAGTGGAATATGAGTGTTCTCTCTGTGACAGAGGATGTGCTGCTCATGGCCTTGTCTGTAAATGGTGTAAAAGGTTTGTGGTGATAGAAGCTTTTCACTGGCACCAACTTTCAGCATTCACGGAGGTAGTGAGGAGTGAATGAGACTCAAGCGAGCAATATCAGGTGGGGGCGTGCGGGGGCAACGACAGAGAAGGCAAACAAGCAAAGCAGCGAAATCAGAACTGAATATAAGCATTATATCGATGTATACGATATGTCAAAATCCATATCAAGTTTAAAAATATCTCGATATATTTAAAATATCGAGATATGGCACACCCCTAGGTGAATGACATGGTGCAGAGGTCAGTGGTCCCTGTAACAGAGTCCAGAGGTTAGAGGTCAGTGTAACAAGATGCACTGGTTTTAAAGACTTTCTACATCTGTGTTCCGCACTCACACCTACACAACCAAACCTGTGCTACACCCCGATGACGTCACCATACAGAGCTGTTTGTTTACAAGTCGCACAGCAGAGCAGTCGCTTTATCAGAGAAAGAAGTCCAACACCATGAAATATCTATTAAACAGTGTTGGGGAGTAACAGATTACATGTACCGCCGTTACGTAATCAGAGTACAAATTATGAGTAACTGTATTCCGTTACAGTTACTGTTTCAATGAGTGGTAATTGGATTACAGTTACTTTGCTGAAATAAGTGGATTACAAGGCGGTATTTTCCTGTTTTCACATTTTGTGCTACATCCCATTTATTTATTTTTTTATTTTGGTAATTCCACTCATTGCCGGAAACCCAAACAGAACGCGCGCAATAAGAGCGATGTAAACGTCATGTTAAAGTTGGCGGTGTCAGTCACACAGTGGAAGCAGCAGTGCATTGGTAAAAACGCATTTGTGTCTTGGAAATTCTTCTCCCGATGTGAGATATATATAAAAAAACAAATATAAAATCGCCTACAACTTAAATGTGAAACAGGAGCTACTGGCACTGGTGAAAACAACCTGCATAGACTCATAATATCTGCACTACTGTCATATAATGACCTGCCACATGAGTGGACACACACACACAAACACACACAAACACACACAAACACACACACACACACACACACACAAACACACACACAACACACACACACAACACACTTCATCATCGTCATCAACCTGAGAACCCGCGGACCACGTCTCCTTCCGTAGTTACAGCGCGGACACCGACGTCTCGTGCGCCGCGTGTGGACCGTGTTTTCTCGCGTAAACCGCGCTTCCTCCTGTGCGCCTCTAAACCAGAACTAACACCAGGACTAAACCAGGACTAACCAGGACTAAACCAGGACTAAACCAGGACTAAAGCAGGACTGAACCAGGTTTAAACTAGGACTAAACCACGACTAAACCAGAAACTAAAGACCTGGTTAGACTGGTCTAGACTGGTCTAGACCTGGTCTAGACCAGGACTAAACCAGGACTAAACAACATGACACCTAACAGTAGGTTGACATAATTTAAGGTGATCTCATATAAAAAATAATTTCTCTATCAATAATATTTTTTAATCTGGTGAAGGAAAAGCTGATCTTGTTACTGTCTTTTAACAGACAAAACCTCTTATATTAAGATGTCGTGGTCTTTGTTTCTCTACAGTAAACAGTTGCTTATTCATGGAGACTTGGGCTCAGACAATTTGACGACAACAAACAAGAATTTTCAGGATGTGGTTGCTACATTCATGTCGTTTAAAAAAACATGACAATATCAAGTAATCCAAAGTAATCAGATTACGTTACTCACTTTAAGTAATTTAATGGATTACGTTACAAACTACATTTTGGGGTGTGTAATCTGTAATCTGTAGGGGATTACATTTTAAAAGTAACCTTCCCAACACTGCTATTAAATAATGAGACAGATATGAGTCCTGCTGTAATACGCACTCCTCTGTGAGTTTATGGATATAACAACAGCGCGGAGAAGTGAGGACAGGTGGAGGAGTGTTTTGTAGTGGAGTTTATTCACTGTTTTCCCCGCATGAGTAACATTAGCACTCACACAGGGCTCGTATAGTAAAGTCGTGAGTGTGTACATGAGTAACAGTGCCATGCTCTGGCCCACCTCCTCCAACCGGGCCAAAGTCCTAACTGCACCGTGGTTAGGACTTTGATTGAGCTCGTGTGAGTGCACTCGAAACGGTACTCACTGGAGCTGAGCGCCGACTGGATCTTCACGTAGGACTCTTTGTTTTGAGTTGGCTCTGCTTCAATCAGTCAGTCAGTCTTGTGCTTTTGTCCTGAAACAAAAAAATATACAGTACATGTTGACCTCTGTATTTCGTTAAAGCTACACTGTGTCACTTTTCTGGGGGTTTTCTGCCATCTGCTTGTCTCCATGGAGATGTTATTGCTTTGGCTGGAAGCTGTTTTATTATTTGAGTTGAACTGTTACTTAAATGGAAAAAAAAAAAAGATACACTGAGAGGAAAACAGTTGTCAAATGAAGTCAAATGAAGGTTAGCAGTTTTATGAGCGAATTTGGAGCAGAGTTCCATATTAGGAATTGGAATTTATTTTCTGACCAAACTGCAAAATAAAAACAGAACCATGTAGAGCGGGTTAATAAGCTTAAAAATATTTTAAGACCAAAATGACGAGGCTCACAGCAGCAGTTAGAGAGAGAGGGGTGAACATTTTTCAAAGGAAAATAGAGGGTGAAAGGATTTAAATAAATATATGTACTCAGAAGTACTTCAAATGGGCTCTAAAGGACAAGTACATGTGAAACAGATGGGTCAGTCCAATCTGCTGTGACAGAACAATGAAGAAATGGCCCTAAAATGAAATAGAAGCCAGCCTTTTACATATGCTAAATAGTATTGATATTTACATAGCAGTATTACATTAGATTTGATGAAATTACATTACATTTTTAAAACTGAATCTCCGAGGAGCAATTCTGACGCAGCCACAATCTTAAAAACATTCACAGAAGAACATCACAGAAGCAAGAAACGGGAATACACAAATTAATCTATCAAATTTTATTTATAGAGCCCTTTACAACCAAAGTGCTTCGTTTTAAAATTAATAATTTAAAAGCAAAACATTAAACTATGAAATAAAACTGACTGTACAAAGTGTCACTGCATTTCTGAGTGTCAAAAGCCAGTCTGGGTTTAAAGAATAAGTCAGTATCGATATATCAGTACTTCACTTGTAAGACCTTGACCTTTGGAATTTTGTATTTTGAAACCATATATTGAATTGAAAAATAAAAACATTTAATTGTTTTTCATTTTGTGTGTTTCATTCCATGGACTAAAATGAAAAGTGGACATTCAAATCCTTTCTCCTGTTAAATTGCAAATAAAATGAACAAAAGGGTACACAGACTGACTTGGACCAGTTCTAGTTCAGCCTCTGTTTTGATGTTTGTAAATGACTTGAGTGAAGAGCAGCTGTAGCGTTCAGTCATTTTCAACTCTTTAAACAAATCAATGGAAAATTCAGCTGGTAAAGTCCTCACTGCATGTTTCCTTCTCCAAACATAAGCACATGCCTGGTTTTGTTCTGCTCTCTGCGATAAACAGCCTCAAAGTCTCTGTAGTTCTTTTTGATTTTGCAAAGAGAGTTTTTTTTTTTTTTATTGTTAAAAGTGAAAGTTTTGGTGTTCTTTTTTCTACCTGTTATTGAAGCACACAGTCACTGCCTCATCTGCCACAGAGGAAATCACACAAACGTAAATGTTTTTTTTTTTAACTTTAGTCATTTAAATGGTAATGTGACTGTTTCAATTATTTTTACTGATCAAATGGAAGAAGCTCTGCAAACTTGAATTACCGAATAATTACAGACTCCACCAAATGCCGTTTGAAAATCCACACCACTGGAAGTTTGATGATGTATCATAAGAACTCTACCTGTCCCAGAGCCTCTGGAGAGGCACTGGCCAAGTAAAATGTGGCTCCTTTTTTACCTTGTCTGAAGTGAAGACGTGGATTTATGTACTTGTCTGCACTAAAGGAGCAGAGCAGTTTGGCCACCTATCTGCCACACACAGTGTGTTTCTCATGCCTCTGCAACACCATCACATGTACACCGCACTCTGATTGGGCCTCACTCTGAATGTGAGAGGGATTTATGTCCCGACCGAGCCTCCACTTCCTGCACTTAATGCACTAATGCTTATTATGCCCTCATCAAGATCCAGCAAAGTTTAAATCACAATCTATCAATCTATCGATGTCTGGCACAGCCTCACTATAAGGGAACACATTTCTGCTTTGTTTTGTCGGTCTGTTGAAATATAATCCTATGACTTGTCTTTCTTGATCTGGAGTCTGCAGTACTTTAATACAAGATTACACCTCCATTGGAATCAATGTAAAGGGGCCGTGTCAGTCCGGGGCAGCACTCAAACCAGACACACCCACTCTGCCTCATAGATACCACAGGGATGTCTTAATAAAAGTACACGCACTCAAAAGAAACATAGATCCACGTTGACAGGTCCTGTGTTACACAACAGTGATTGTTGTAAACTTTAATCATGTTATAAGGCTTTTACCTCATCAAAAACATACCTGCAGTTGTGTTTTGTTTCATTCATCTTTGAGTAACCCTTTATTATTAGTCTATCCACATCTCCAAAGCTCAAAATGCTCTGTTCTAACTTGTGATGTCATGAAGTGGTAGTTTTCAAGTTAACCACATGACATCACAAGGTGGAACAGTGTTGAACAGGAGCGTTGAGAGAATGCAGATGCAGATATGATTGCGTTCATATAGAATACTCCAGTTTAAATGAAAAGTTTCTAATTAAAATAAAACTACTGTGCAATAATATAAAAACCTGAACGTTGCTAACTGTGTTCCCATTTATAAAGCTGTAGTGGGGGAGTTCATTCAGGCTTTACTGTTTTCTGTGGACGTTTAAGCGAAAATAAAGTGTATTGATCTGCTCCTGCTTCATCCATCTCTCTGTCTTCAGTTAAACAGAAGCACAGCCCACACCACAGGAGCCACTTTACACAACTGCGTCCAGACAAGCCACATGAATTCACTTTTAAACTGTCATAATGCAGATGTTTCACCTGGTTTATGGTCACTACCTCTGTAAACATGAACAAGAACACATGTTTTTTAAAGGGCTGATCTATGTCATAATGTTGTTTCCTCATCACAAACAGACCTGGAGTTGTGTTTTGTTTCATTCATGCATGTTTAGCACACAAATCCTGAATATTTAGTTCTTCTTCCAAAACAGAAAACACGCTGTTCCACCTTGTGATGTCATGTGGTAATACAGGAAGTGCTCCACCCCATACACCTTCACTAGAATCATTTGGATAATTTCATCCCTAGTATTGCGGATCTCTACTGAATGAAAGATAAAGTGTAGCTGTTAACTTGAAAACTAACACTACATGACATCACAAGGTGGAACGGAGCATTTTGCACTTTGAAAATGTAAACAGACTAATAATAAAGAGTTACTCAGACTTGTGTGAATGAAACAAAACACAACTCCAGGTCTGTTTTTGATAAGGAAACAACATTCTGACATGGCTTAAACTTCACAAGAGTCCATTTTATGTAATATAGGACCTTTAAAATATTCAAGGAAAAATTGACTTTTTAGATCTAACCATATTATAGTTGTTTCACTTCTCATTTACCTTCTCGAAGTTGTATTTAGAGTGATTCGTGTGGGCAAATCTTTATTCTCCTGTATTTAAGACGTCCATCCTAGGTTCCAACCATAGACTGTAGAAACAAGTGGACAAAGGAAGTGTGATGTCAACCGTAGCGTTCGGCTCCAGTCAAATGAAGCTCATCGAGGTGCAGTTATAGGGGCAAATTTGGAGCTGAGTTCCTAATTACAGGGTTCCCACTGACAAAATTTCATGACCTAAAGTGAATTTTCCATAACTGACGGCACCTATATGTGTAGAATTGATCAGACTTTAAGAGCTTAATATGAAATGTTTCCACTCATCTTATGGTTTTATATTATAGTTCAGATGTTCAGAAATAATCTTAACCTCATGATAACTAAACAGAATGTTGTAGTTGCGTAGCAGTAGTTGAGAAATACTAAAATTCCATGACTTTTCCAAAACTTTAATTCAATTTACAAAATTCCTTGACTTTTCCAGGTGTGGAAAATGACATTTTCAATTTCCATAACTTTTCCAGGATTTCCATGACTGTGGGAACCCTGAAATTAGGAACAGGAACTTATTAACAAACAAAATAGTGAATTGAAAACACCAGGATCACATACAGTGGGTTAGTACGAACATTTTAAGACCAAAATGAGGCTCACAGCAGCAGTTACAGAGAGGGGTCAATTGGAGCCAGAAGAGCCCCCACGCTCACTTCTTATTTGGAGCGCAGCGGCTAGCGGGTTAGCTATGTCCATTTATATATACAGCCTATGGTTCCAGCACATCAGCAATAAAAGAAGTGCTTAAAAGGGCCACAATGAAAAACATCCTAGAAAGAGTGAAAGAAAGAAGATGGTGTAATGATGGCTCCCCCTGCAAGCTTGGAGATGGACACTGCCAAAAAGAAGACGCAAAGGAAGGTCCAAAGAAACTCCAGAAAGAACAATGAGATGGACACAGGCCAGAGGAGGACAATGGAACAGATGGAGACCAGAGCCAAGGACAGGGCCCGCTGGAGAAGGACGCTCTCTGCTTTATCTGACAACAAGTAATTCAAGACGTCATTGTTCTGATCTACCCCTGTTTTCACCACCACTGGTACGCGCCTACTGCTCTGTGCTCACTTCATTCTCCAATTTTGTTTTAATCAGTGATACACGTAGGATTTAGCAGCGTCGCCATTTTGGTACAAAACAAATCTGCTGCTCGCTTGCGTGATGTGCAGCTAATAGGGTATATATGATATCGTCACGGTATGAACCTCATGGTACCATATTTATTGCAGTATCTTGTGTAAGGTCACTATATGGTGGGGAGGCTCACGATTAGGGACAATATCCAAATCTCTCAGTACGATATTTCCATGATACACATAAATGTACGATATTTATTGCGATAGTTTGTGGAGGCTAACAGAACTGTTCATATGCTACTTTTTCCTCTTAAAATGCCTTGACAAGACTTAATTAAGAACTAAGACTTAAAAGTGCTTAGAACAGTTATTTCTTCATGTAGTCTGCACTGAAATGTTACTTTTCCCACACTACACACGCTGTATCCGCACGACAACCAAGGTACATGTGCATCTGCGCAACAAATGCATCATTGGAGAGAGTTTTTAGTGCCGCTGGAAATATTGTAACTCCGAGGGATGTGGGGTGGGGGAGGAGGTGCGATATCACTGCATACCGCGCTGTTGAGCCGCTATACCACACCGCAGGAGAAATTCCCTAACCACAACAGCCCTACCTGGAGTGGCCACTAGTCGATCTTGCTCACAGACTGAGGGGCAGTGTCTCGTTCAGTTCTTATTATACTGGTAAATCTGTGGCAGCTCTTTGTTGTAATGGCGTTTACGGTGACGTCAGCTCCCACTGGACTCCACAAGTTTCCAAGCCGAACATCAGCTACTGGCTTGTTTCTTTTATGTCTTTTTAGTCTTGGTCATTTCTCTTTGTTTAGTTTACAAATGAGTAAACAGATGAGTCCTCACACTGACTTCTTCCATATAAATCATTCAGTCTTTTGAACGGCTCAGCTCCAAAAGTTTGGCTCCCGTGAAGGAGCCTGAAGTCCCGTCACTCAAAGGTTCAACTACTGTGGGTTTCCTGTTTTTATATTGCTTCCAAAAACATAATCTCCCATAGAGTTGTGTAGGTCCTGGCCTCCATCTGTGACTAAAGCTCCATCCATCAGAGCCAGTGCAGCCAGAGGGTCAGACTCCGCTCAAACTCAGATTATTCTGTCACTCTCCTGCTTCACACAGACCTCTGAGGATCGCCAGAAAAGTACAGTTTTACACAGTTACAAAGTCGAAAACATGCTCCAAAAATCATCAAAAAATCATCAAAAAAAGATTGAGGTACCATATATTGCTACAGAGAAATGGCGATATTGAGACTACTTAAAGGTGCACTGTGTAACTTTTCTGATGGAGGATCTGTCAAATGTGTTTATCCATGGAGATGTTACTGCTTTGGAATGTTTCACAGTATGGCTTTAAACCTTTCTATTTTCATGTAGACCAGTCCTTCTCAAATAGTCAGGGAACATGCTTTTTTTTTTTTTTGCCGTACTAGAACAAAGTGTAATTGCACATCCTCTACACTAGTTGGCAGTGGCGCTGTCATTGTCAGAGTGTGTGCAGGGAGTATTAGCGCTATAGTGTCGGGTTTTTTTTGCACCGGGCATACGCACACACAGCACAGAGCAGGAGATATGAAGCGCAGAGAACAAACCCTCAAGAGACACCATAGAAAAATATTTAACAGGGATGAAAAGAAAGGTGGAGAAAGATGAAAATAATCAAACAAACGACTCCTGAAAGCTAAGATGAAGAAATATGATGAAACATATGCAGCGCTTGGCTTCACTGTGACTACGCTGGGAAACGAGTAAAGACCGCTGTGTTTGCTGTGTCTAAAAATGTTGGCAGCGGACAGCGTGAAGCCAAAAAAATTACAGCATCGCTTAAAGACATTACACCACAATCACGCTGATAAGCCGCTTGAGTTTCTTCGGCGAAAACGTGCCGAATATTGCCAATAATCATCCCGCTTTGTGAATTTGTGAATGCTACTTCAGTAAAGCAGCGAGCACAGCGTCGTATAAGGTGGCGTACCAAAAAGCTCAGTGCAAAAAAACCTCACACCATAACACAGGAGCTGATACTGCCTGCAGCATTAGACATGGTTTCTGTCAAGTTGGATGATGCAAGTCCCGAACTATAACGGACATCACGTTTAAAGACGAGGAGGACACAGGAGCGGACCGCCTCATGACACAGGTGGAATAACGTGTCCCGGGAGTCACAGACACGACTAAAACTAGTGACGGTCAAATGAGTCGGAGCTCCGGAGCACGTCTCCTTCTTTCTGAAACAAATTGCTCCGAAGCACTGCCTCGGAGCTCGTCTCGCAGCAGCCGCTCACGTGACCGAAGTGTGGAAGTGTCGGTCCCTCTCCGTACCGCTTCGCTCTGCGTGTCAATCGCTTCAGTGTATCGAAGCGTTTCATTGGCTCAGCGAATGTTCCGCTCTGTGATTGGTTCAGAGTGTTTCAGAGTGTTCAGCGCACTTCTGTGGTTTGACAAGCGCTAAACTGCTACAGTATAAAAGATGCACCAATATTTCTTAAAAATGTTGGGTAGTGAGGAGAATTGTGTGACGTTAGTGGTGATTTTGGCGACTTTTGGAGACTTTTGCCATTTGTTTAATTTTGATGGCATCTACAAGTGGAAAAAAGCCATTCGTGGTTTGGGATCACTTTGATCTAATTCCACCTAACAAGGTAACACCTGTTTTCTTATTTACAGCATGCTGTTAATGTTGCTCTTTATATATTATTTTAAATCATCATTATTATTGTTGTTGTTAGGTACGGTGTTGCTCTGCACACAAGTATTGCCTTATTGTTAAATTTGTCCACTAGAGGTCAGTGTTTCTCCGAGGCCTCAGACACGTCGAACCATTTGAGACAATATTGCGACTGAGGTGTCAATGCTTCACGAGGCTCCATTCGCCCGTCACTAACTAAAACGTTTGCTTTCGTATGTAGGCGACTGAAGGCCAGGGTGCCAAACGTGAGTGAAAAATATTTACAGTGGTTCAGTAAAAAGTTCAATTTTGAGGCAAACAAAAATAAAAAGAGTTTGTTAGAATTCCCCTTTAAGTCGATCAGCGTTCGCTCTTTCGCTCTTGCTCTCTCAGCGCAACTGTAACCCGGTCAAGACTGATAGCAGAGCTGCAGAGCGCACTTATATACCCCCGCTTGCACCTCCCACATTACATAATCCCTCAATATTTATTTACGCCTTTTCCACAATTAAATGGCTAATGTTTCATGTACCAAAAGTTATATACATGCAATGCGATTTGTCCACATTTGGTTGTGGTTCTGTGGAGTGGAGGGGCTCGAAACGTTTTCTTCTTCCTAGAGGGGGGCCTGACATTAAATAATTGCAAGAAAAGCACTGATAGATCAAACCAGACCAAGTTACAGGTCAGATCTGTGGAGAGGCGATCCCGCTCACAGTCAGAATGTTTGTTTTTCTAGGTATTTTCAAGCTGTAAAACCACCTATAATTAAATATGCCAGATCTTTGGTATTTTTTGCCCTAACAACATGCAAATTGGCACTGCACACGCCTTTACCGTTAGGATGACACCTTCCGCATTTGAGATTAGTCGGATGAGCGGTTCGAGAGTTATGCGTGGAACAGACAAACAAAAAAACAGATAGACAAACAGATGGTCCTTGCATTAATAGACAGATGTAAGGTCGAGCTGTTTAATGTCACACTGTGGAACATTCCAGGCAGAGCAATGACATATCCATAGAAACACCTCCACCATAAAAGTTACACAATGCCCCCTGAAAGCCTCTGACACAATAACAATAAAGCAAAGTGATCCCAATGAACCATTTTAAAGTAGACAATATCATTAAAAGATATGTACTGCAACACATTTTAATTAAGCAGTGATTACCCATTAAAATTAATTATTCAAATCTTCTAACGCTCAAAGCTTATGGTATTTAAAATGTAAATCTCCCCAATTTTGCACCAAAAAAAAATAAATAAATAAATACCCACAGATAAATATTGACCCCCAAAATATATTGTTGATATGGTAAATTGTGACATTTTAAGATACTCTGTGTAGCCTTTCTGTTTATGGGAAGTGTTTTATTTTTCCTGGAATGTTGTCTGTATATTCTGGTATGTGCCATGGTATAACATTAAACATATATCTTGGATTTGTTCAATTACTGGTGTTTTTATTACTTAAAAAACACCTTAAAGGGCCCATATTACGCTATTTTCTGATCTGTTTGAATGTTTTCTCATCAACAACATACAGTACCTGGAGTTGTGTTTTGTTTAATCCACACACATTCTGTTCCAGGTTGTCTTGTGGTGATACAGGAAGTGCTCCACTGTGTGTTTTTTTTTTTAACTACAGACACTTTTACTTGAATCATTTGGATGATTTCAGGAATTGACAATCTCTAAGGTTACCTCTATATGATGATAACAGAAGACCAAAAGTGGCGTTGCGTCTTCACTTTTTATTCCGTATTTAGATGAGTGTTTTCAGGAGGAAATCTGAGTGCATACGGTGACGCAAAAGTGTGTGGAATTGGATTGGGTATGCATGCCAGGCGGCTAGGAGGTGACACTGGGTGGTGATGTATGTGACGTAAACGTGTATGTGACGTGAGATCTGACCAGAGTTTTGTGTCTTGGGCAGTGTAGACAGAAATGCTACGATGGAGCATATTTAACTTTTCAACGCTGGAGGGTGGTTTCAGATTTTTGCGTTTTTAAGCCCCAAAAACTCGGTCACCATCTAAACCGGACATGTGAAACTCATTTTGGTCCAGGGGCCGTATCCAATCTACTACCAACCCAAAGGGGCCGGATCAGAAAACTCATGGCATATAAACCCCCAAAATAGCAATAAGTTCAAATATTTGTGCAGAGAAATGCAAATCTATTACAGAAATCTTTTTTAATTGATGAAATCTTTCTTTTACAAAATATTATATTATGAACAACCTGAAACTTTAAGAAAAATGCAATTTCAACACAATGTTTTAACATGAACTTGTATGCAAATAGGAATAAGTCAATTTTTCTTGGAAAATCCTGCACTCGGCTCCACTTTTCTCATTTTTGACATTTTTCTGATGAGGGTGTCACGGTCAACAGTCAAAACGATCGTCCTTTAAGAGCGTTTGGAAAGAGGCAAGTCTTCATTTGTACTGCTCTGGTGGGAGGCGGGCAATCAATTAAATTACAAATATCACCAAATATTTTTATAGAAAATATAATTAAAATATTTTAGTAGAAAATCAGCAGAGGGCCAGATTAAAGGTCTTGGAGGGCCGGATCAGGCCCCCGGGTCATATGTTTGACACCCCTGGTCTAAACCAAAGGCACTTCCGATCAAATATTTTGTTGTTATTTCCCGCACGTTTTCTTGTGTAAAACAGGCCCCAAGATAAAAGTAACTGTTAACTTGAAACCTACCACTTAATGACATCACAAAGTGGAACAGATGATTTTCAGCTTTGAAGATGTAGACAGACTAATAATAAAGGTTTACTTAAACATGTGTGAATGAAACAAAACACAACTCCATGTTTTTGAGTAGGGCTGGGTATCATTAAGTAGTTGCCGATACGATACAAACCTCGATACAGTGCACTTTCGATTCAATATTTCAAGTCAATTCGATACGGTTCAATAAAAAATAATGGCTAAATGATGGCCGTGATATTAAAAGTCTTTGTTATGAAACACACCCTTTTCAATCCAAAACAGTGAATGTGTCAAATGTGTTGCATAAATGAGTTTCCTTCCTCTAAACAAGCGACAAAACTGTAGCTGTAACAAAATCATTTAGTAAAATATACCAAAAAATACTCTTGCGATATATCGATACAGAAGCCCACAATATCGATACTGTATCATCACATTAAGCGATATGACATATAGATGGTTTGACATTTTTGTACACCCCTATTTTTGAGGAGGTGGTAACATTCTAACATGGCTTAAATCTCACAAGTGTCCCTTTTGGTTTTCTAAGGTCTGACAGTTTCTGAGCAAGCGTTTAATCTACTACAGATGATCAGATTTGTACAGATTTAGTTTCCTGATCCGGGGAGAGTCTCCGTTCACATAATTGTCCCCGTAGGGAAGTGTGCCCTGTGCATTTGACCCATCCTTAAACCAGAGCCTCCAGCAGCCAATGTGAGCAGAGCAGCGCCCGGGGACAGAGCCAGAGAGGTGGGGTTAACCAGCGTGTTTGGCTCATGCTTTAATTCATGCTGTTGCTTTACCTGGAATGTTCCACTGTGCGGCATTAAAGCAGACCTATTCCTGAATACATAAAATCCACTTTGTAGACCATTTGTTTCTCCCTCACTTTCTCATTTACTCTTTCAAATTTGTATTTAGAGTGATTCATGCATGTCCAGTGTTGGGAAGGTGACTTTTAAAATGTATTCCTCTACAGATTACAGATTACATACCCCAGAATGTAGTTTGTAACGTAATTAATTAAGTTACTTAAAGTGAGTAACGTAATCTGAATACTTTGGATTACTTGATTTGCTGTAGAGAAGCAAAGACTAAGATATCGCAACATAAGATGTTTTGTCTGTTAAAAGAAAATAAAAAGCCCAGACTTTACTTAACCAAATTAAAAATATTATTGATAGAAGAGGAGGAGACACGTCCACGCAGCATGATTTAGTCCTGTTAAATCCTGTTTTAGACCTGGTTTAGATCTAGTTTAGATCTAGTTTAGACCTGGTTTTAGTCCTGGTTTAATCCTGGTTTTAGACCTGGTTTAGACCTAGTTTAGATCTAGTTTAGACCTGGTTTTAGACCTGGTTTTAGTACTGGTTTTAGACCTGGTTTAGATCTAGTTTCTAGTTTAGACCTGGTTTTAGTCCTGGTTTAATCCTGGTTTTAGACCTGGTTAGACCTAGTTTAGATCTAGTTTAGACCTGGTTTTAGACCTGGTTTAGTACTGGTTTTAGACCTGGTTTAGATCTAGTTTAGATCTAGTTTAGACCTGGTTTTAGTCCTGGTTTATCCTGGTTTTAGACCTGGTTTGGCCTGGTTTAGATCTAGTTTAGATCTAGTTTAGACTTTTAGGTTGGTTTTAGTCCTGGTTTTTAGACCTGGTTTAGTCCTGGTTTAGTCCTGTTTTAGTCCTGTTTAGTCCTGGTTTAATCCTGGTTTTAGTCCTGGTTTAGTCCTGGTTTTAGTCCTGGTTTTAGTCCTGGTTTAGACCTGGTTTAGTCCTGTTTTAGTCCTGTTTTAGTCTGTTTTAGTCCTGGTTTAGTCCTGGTTTAGTCCTGGTTTAGACCTGGTTAGATCTAGTTTAGACCTGCTTTTAGTCCTGGTTTAGATCTAGTTTAGACCTAGTTAAGTTCCAGCAATGAGTGGAATTACCAAAAAAAAAAAAAAAAGGGGTGGGGGAATAGCCCAAAATGTGAAAACAGGAAAATACCTCCGTGTAATCCATTTATTTCAACAAAGTAACTGTAATCCAATTACCGCTCACTGAAACAGTAACTGTAACTGAATACAGTTACTCATAATTTGTACTCTGATTACGTAACTGCAGTACATGTAATCTGTTACTCCCCAACACTGTGCATGTCTGTGTAAACTTTATTGTCTATATTCAAAACACCATTGCACTTAAATCCGTCATATGCCCGTCGCTATGTTCTTCCTTCACTAATTTAGTTTTCTTAATCGATGATACACGTAAGATTCAGCAGCGTTGTCTTGTCATTTTGTTCCGAAACGGCTGCCAGGCTCTTTGTTGTGATGCCGTTTGCATCAGTTCCCACTGGCACAGAAATGTCCAACCTGAAAGACTTGAGACTTGATTCTTTATCAAAGGGACAATATTATGCAATGTTTTGGATCGATGTATGTATGTGTGTTATAATGTTTCCTCATCACAGACATACTTGGAGTTGTGTTTTGTTTCATTCACGCATGTTTAACACACAAACTCTGCATATTTAAGTTTGTTGGGAGTGCTCCACTGTGTTTTTAAACTCCATGCACGTTCACTAGAATCATTTGGATCTTTTCAGCCCTGGAATTGCCAATCTCAACTGAATAAAAGGTAAGAGGAGCTGTTAACTTGAACTACTACTTTGAGCTTTGGAGGTGTAGACAGACGAATAATAAAAGGTTACTCAAACATGTGTGAGTGAAACAAAACACAACTCCAGGTCTGTTTTTGAGGAGGTAACAACATCATTAGGGTTGAGGATCATTAACAAGTTGCCGATATAATACATACCTTGATACGATACATATCTCGATACAGTGAGCTTTCGTTTCGATACAATATATTTCAAATCAGTTCGATACAGTTCAGTGAAAATAAAGGCTTCTTGTGCAAAGTGAATATGAAACACACCCACACTGTAAAGAATTTCTCGGTAAAGTGCCAGCACTCTACCGATATTTTACAGTTATTTTACTCCTAGCAAATGATAAAACACTCTTTTATATTTTATCATTTTTATAATTTTTCTATTTACTCCTAGCAAATTACGTTATTTTCTCCTAGCAAAGAGACAAAGATGAGTTAGTTTTTAATTACCGTGTTATTTGTAGATGCACAATCCCATAGATGTAAGGGAAACATTAACTTACTGCTGAAGGCCTGTGCGCTGTTGCTTTGCAAATTACAGTACAAAATCATATTTACTGTAATTGGTTGTAAATTAATAGTAATAATAATTAACAGAAATTGCTTACAGCACATTTTAATCGTCAAAACAGTGAAAATTAAAAATTTGCAGTACCACCAAAAAATACTCTTGGCGATATATTGATACAGCGGCCTACAAGATAGATACTAGAAGAGTGCGCGGGACAGAATTTTCAGTCCCGTTCCCACCCGCTCCTGTTTTAGTCCTGCTTTAGTTCTGTTTTTTGAACCTGTTTTAGACTTGGTTTAGTGGCACAGCCCACGCGACGAACGGGACGGGGGGGTGTGTCCGCGCGAACGAACGGGACGGGGGGGGGACTGTCCGCGCGACGAACGGGAAGGGACGGGGGGGGGACTGTCCGCGCGACGAACGGGACGGGGGGGGGGGGACTGTCCGCGCGACGAACGGGACGGGGGGGGGGGACTGTCCGCGCGACGAACGGGACGGGGGGGGGGGACTGTCCGCGCGACGAACGGACGGGACGGGGGACTGTCCGCGCGACGAACGGGACGGGGGGGGGGGACTGTCCGCGCGACGAACGGGACGGGGGGGGGACTGTCCGCGCGACGAACGGGACGGGGGGGGGGGGACTGTCCGCGCGACGAACGGCGACGGGGGGGGGGGGGGGGACGGGACGGCGGGGGCTCTCTGCGCGGCATACGAGAAGGGTGGGACAGTCTGCGCGCCGCAGGAGAGGGGGGGACTCTCTGAGCAGCGTACGAGATGAGATGGGTGGGACTCTCCGCGCGGCATACGGGAGGGGGGACGGTCTGCTGCTTAAAATGTTTTTATTAATCCATCCATTTTCTTCCCCTTATCCGCTTATCTTATTAATGCCAAATAAATATCCAGCACAAATTATGCATGATATACATACATTCATCGTTTGTTTATTTTACTTTACCCTCATATTTAGTTTGCAGGACTGCAGTTTATCATCGCACCCGTGTTGTGCGGCCCGCAGTGAGCTTTCAAAATGTGTCCCGCGCCGCACTGTTTTGCGTCGGGTCCCGTGGGTGCAGGGCTCTAATAGATTCTGTATCATCACATTAAACGATACAATATCTCAGTATTTCAATATTTTTGCACAGCCCTAAACATTATAACATGACTTAACGCTCACAAGAGTCAACTTTGTGTAATATAGGACCTTTAAGTTGCTTTAGATGAATATGGTGATTTAAAATGTCCAAATAATAACATGATGATCCACAGGTTTCGTAGATTCTAACCACACAGCAGACACAAACACATCGATCTCGTTTAAACCAGTTTCCCTCCATATCTCCCCTCCCGCTCGCGTCTTTCTGGTGCGTTGCGTTGTATAGTTGTACATCAGCAGTTGGCTCATCTCCGCACCAGGCACCATGTAATGTTTTGGTTCATTTTAAAAGCGATCACGTCTCCAGATTTTCTCCTGGTTTTAAATTTCCAAAGAAAAACAAAACTAACATCGAAAAGAGGAATCTAAACAGGGACCAGATGGGCAGAGCGCAGGATGGAAGGGGAGGAAGAGTGATGCTTTCGGCTGAGATTTTTCTAAGAGATTGTAGCCTCGGGGAAGAGATAGGGCAGGAGATGAGAGGGGAGGAGAGAGAGAAGAGAGTAGAGAGGGAGAGAAAGAGAAAGAGAGAGATGAGAGAGACAAAGAGAGGGAGAAAGCTGAGCGAGAGCAGAAGAGAGGGAAAGAGAAGGAGAGAGGACGAGAGAAAGCAGAAGAGCGAGAGAAAGCAGAAGAGGGGGAGAGAGAAGGAGAGAGAGATGAGAGAGTAGCAGAAGAGAGGGAACGAGAAGGAGAGAGGGAGAGAGAAGACAGACAAAGAGCGGGAGAAAGAAGGGGTGAGGAAGAGAGACGAGAGAGAGCAGGAGAGAGGACGAGAGAAGGAGAGAGGGAAAGAGATGAAAAGAGGGAGAGATATGAGAGAGAGCAGGAAAGAGAGGGAGAGAGATGAAGAGAGGTAGAAAGACAAGAGAGAGTAAAAGAGAAGGAGAGAGACAAAGAGAGGAAAAGAGACTAGAGAGAGAAGGAGAGAGGGAGAGAGACATACTGGGAAGGATTTTCTGAAAAAGTGAGCATCAAACCACCATGTTTGTTTTCCCAGTGGGATGCGTCTATTGACAAAGTCAGTCTTTTCTAGTCTTTTGAACCATATCACTTTTGTTTCTGGTTCTGATATTGTCATATTTTAGTTTGGGGATTCGGACATTGTAATTGTGTGGTTGTTGGATCCTAACGGCTCGAGAAATGGGCTTCGCAAGTTTGTGAAACTCCATAAATGCAAAAGGGAATCAGATGTGTGTGACTGCAAACCTCTGTTCAAACTGTTTCCCTTTTCCAGCGGAATTGAAAAATAGTGAAAGGTGAAGGCGATGGGCAGTATTGATCCACAGGAAAGACAAAAAAGGAAACCTTTGACTGCCTAAATCATCCGAGTTTGCAGTGAACATTTTGTATGTGGAGCTCCATCAAAGTGGGATCCCGTTTGTTAAGTGAGAGGTACAGAAGACAAACAGACTGAGCTGCACTTTCTTGTTCTTGTGGTTTTACAGCAACATCACGTCTTGGTCACTTTGCAGTGGAAGGTGTTTCTTGGTGAACAGTTGGTGCCTTTTGCTTTGGTGTTGACTTTTTGAAATCATAACCAAGGTGGAGCGAAAGATCGGGATTTTACTTTGATGGCTCCACAAACAAAATGTTTGCTGCAAACTTGGGATGATTTAGGCAGTGAAAGTCCTATGTATCAATCCTGCCCATCGCCTTCACCTTCCACTATTTTTCAATTCCGTTGGGAAGGGAAACAGTTTGAACAGAGGTTTGCAGTCACACACATCTCACACACCCTTTTGCAGTTATGGGGTTCGTAAACAAATTTCTCGAGCCGTTTTCTGCTGTTAGGAACATCCAGCAATCCACACAATTACAATGCCCGAATCCCAAAACTAAAATATGACAATATCAGAACCAGAAACAAAAGTGATATGGTTCAAAAGACTAGAAAAGACTGACTTTGTCAATAGACACACTGGGAAAACAAACATGGCATTTTGATGCTCACTTTTTCAGAAAATCCTTCCTCATATTAAAAAACTCATATTAAAGCCTAACTTGAGTCACAGAGCTTCAGACAGAGCAGTGCTTTCAGTTAGCATCACACCCACGGGGAATGTTAATGACATCAGCTGCAAAGTATCAATAGATAGAGAGAGCGAGCGGAGAGAAAAACCCACTCACCACTCAACGAAATGTGTTGTTCTATGAAGGTCAAAAGGTCTCCAATAAACACCGCTATTTCATGTTCCAAATAAAAGCCAATACAGCCAAGTCACAGGTCAGATCTGTGGAGAGGCTGGCCTGGTCAAGTAAAAGTGCATGTTTATCAAACTACTAGAAGCAATAAAGACACAAATGCTATTTTTAGATATTACTGCGAACATTCCAGGCAAAGAAATGACATCTCCATAGCGACAACATGCACTTCCTGATTCTCGGACAATAAAAGTACACAGAGGAGTTATTTTGACCTCCAGAGCTGCTCAAATACATGGAGGTGCGGGGGCTTTCACATGGCTATAACAGCTGAAGAACTGAAGAGAGATGCAGGAGACGAAGAGAGAGAAACCTAAAGCATGTACGACTCCTCTCTTCTCCTCCTTATTCCTCTTTTCCCGCATGTCACATCCTTTCTTTCTCCTCCTCTCCTCCTCAGACTGCATCATCTCTCCATTAAAACCCATTGTCTCCAATCATTGAAGCTGTAATGAAAAACACACACATCATGCCGTGGCTATAGCTGATAATAGTGTGTGTCTGGCTGCTTCGTTCCCCCGTCATAAACCAGGCCCCGTGTGCGGTCGCGCGACGGGGCCGACCTGCTAATGCGCGTAATGCCTTCCCAGAATGCAGTTGTGCTCCTTTTCACCCAGAGACCAGCGCCCGGCAGGAATCTGAGCCCAGACTGAGCTGTTTAATGGCAGGCGCAGAGGCCAGTGGAGCGAGAGAGTCTGGGAGAGGTTAAGAGGAAAAGAAAGAAAGTGCCTGAAGAGAAGGGTTTAAAAATTCAAAAGTGGGAAACCAAAATATTGAGATGTTTTACAATGTGCAGCTCAGACCAGTGTGAAGAGTCATGAAGTTTACTCTACAAATATGAATGCTGGAATAGATCATTTGTTTTGCAAGATTAAAAGTCTAAATTCCAAAATGGAACTCCAAAATTGCTGCAGAATGTCTGGGTTTCAGATGACACCACAACATTCCTTAGTCCAATAATGTTTACTACAGATGGGAGCAGCTAAATAACTTTGTACAGCAAGGTGATATTTGTGATATTTGTTTACTTGATATTTGTGAGTTCTCAAACTCATGAGAATCCATCTTGGCGTGCGCCCACAGTACAGGCGAGTGGACCAATCATATCGCAGGTTTGAAGTTTGTGCTGAAGACAAAGGTGAAGTGCCAAATAAACCAAAACAAACATGGTGACACCAACAGATGTACTGTTGTTACAAAACAGGGAAAACAATGGCAAAATGAGAAATTCTATTTGTCAACTGGACAAAAGTTTATTTGGTCGAATAAGTTTTGCAGCTCTTCCAAGCTGCTTCTTCACTTCTAGTCAAAATGCTGGTGGACAGATGGTGTCAGAGTCCCCATTTCTGTTCAAAGATGGATTGTGTTTCCTAACAAAAATTACTTCTTGAACTCCCCTCTCAGCCAGTCCAGTCTCAAAGATTTTCTCTGGTTAATATCTGTGGCCCGAGGCTTTTAGGTGGAGATGGGCAGCAGACTGAGGTCCACTATTGCTCTCTCATCTGTGTTGGTACATCCTCTTGTGAAGTTATATATCTCAAGATCTTACCGCAATAATGTTTACTGATGATACAACTTTATTTATATCCAAGTCAAACTTTACTATTCTAATAAACCAAATTAATGTTGCATCATCTGCTTATAACAAATGGTTCAAAATTAACAAATTATCTCTGAATGTCAAAAAAACTAATTATATGATCTTTTGTGGCAAAAAAAATCTTTCCAACTAACCCTAAATCAAAATGATTCAAATGAAATAACTCATCTGTCATATTATAATATAGTCTGGGCAAGTACTTTCTCTACTACTACTAACATTCTTAATCTCTATGAGATTAACATTTAACAGTTCTGTGTTTTTATGTATAAAATTCTTTATAATTCAGTGACAATCCTCAAACATTTCACATTTTACTTTAAAACCAATGCAGAGATTCATAGATACAAAACTCATCATAATCATAATTTTCATGTTCCAAAATGTCTCACATCAAGAGCTCAGTTTTGTTACAACACAGAGGCGGGAATTTCTGGAGCCAGTTTTCTCATCTGATTAGTGACGGCAGATCAGAGGTGTTGTTTAAAAAGAGTTGTTTGATATTTCATGGGAATGTTTGATAATCATTCAATTGTGGATGTTTCATTGTGTTTTTAACCATGTTCAATTTTTAATGTATTCATCAGGTGGAGGCTTTAATATAAGCTCTTTTGTTTGTTTGTTTTTTTGCCTCTTCCAGCACCTAGTCTTTTATCTAGTGTGTTTCTTTATTATTATGTCTTACGTGCTAAATAAATTTTGTCCAGTTGACAAATTGAATTTCTCCTTTTGCCATTTATTCTACCTGGACGACTGAGGGATTTTACACACATTTTACTTGAGAACAGGGAAAACATTAGTGATAGTCAGTATACAGACAGCTGGGAGAACGTCCTGGATCATTATACAAGTATGACACTATTCACACTTGGTGCTAACAAACAGACACTGTAAACAAGCATGTCTGTTAGTTTCAGTGTCATTTCAGTGTAGTTAGCTCCTCCCTTCAGGCACATATAAGGCAGTGTCCACCATCGTCCGATCAGAACTGCAAAAGCTGCTTGGATGAGCTGTGAGACGTCTTCACTCTAAAACCTTTGTCCCTTTGACAGAATTAAATGTTTCTTCTGTTGTGGATCAGACCTGGACGACTTCACAGACATTAATCTGAGGTGTTTGGTGTTTGTAAATGATGAGTGACCAATGAGCTCCTTCGTTTCACACGCGTCACTAAAATAAACAAATCTGATTGGATTCTGGCTTGAGGCATGTCATAGGAAGCTGGGACCAGACTGATGTATAACAAACACGGAGATGCCAGTCTGTGTTTGCCCCTGAATAGACACTAGTCAATATTTCATGTTCTTTTTCCCTCCCTCACATCCCGTTGTATCAGTGAGTCATTAGCAGTCCCAATGCTTACGGTTACATAATGAACCATAATTATTAATAAACATCACAATAATAATAATAATAATAATAATAATAATAATAATAATAATAATAATAATAATAATAATAATAATAATAATAATAAAGAAAGAAGCCCAGAAACACATGAGAGACGAACAGTGAGCAACCTTCTCTCGACCCACAAAACGCACAGAGTGATTCTTTATTTCTCTTTTCATGTTTGAATTGACTTCAGTTAAAAACGATGGAACTGTGGAGGAGCCAAAAGAGCGTGAAGGATCGTGTGTGTGTGTGTGTGTGTGTGTGTGTGTGTGTGCGTGTGTGTAGAGAGAGTAGCCTGCGTGAAACAGATAAGAAGCAGAGGAGCGGTCAGCACATTCAAAACACTTGGTTCAATTGTTTACTGTCACGGCAACGCTGCTTCACTTTCTGGAGTTGTAAACAGTTTGTCTGATATGTGAATATGGCATTAAAGATATTTATCATTATACAGAAAAAGCTGGGCAAAGTGACAGGTCACATCTGTGGAAAGGTGTCACAGTAAGAAAGTCTGTTTTTTAAGCAGTAACAGCAGATTTAATTGAATAAATGTGAGATAATAATAATAATAATAATAATTTACGCAAACTGATTCCTGTGACCTCCGTGAAGTTATCCCGCCATCAAACACACACCTACACAAAAACTATGTCAATCATTTGTTCTCCGTTTGTGCTGCAAAAAGTTTTGTTTGTGCTGTTTTAGTTTTTCAGATATTAACAATTCTTTTATAGGAAAAACTGGGGTCAGCCAGCCCCCAGGAAGCTTCAAAATGCTCTAAAACAGCCCCATTTGTTTGCGCTTTGTTTGTGCTGCAAAAAGTTTAGTTTGTGCTGTTTTGGTTAAGATATTAGCAGTTTTATTTTTGGCCGATGACGTCATCCAGCCCCTCCAAATGTTATATAGCCTCAAAACAGCAGAAAAATTATACGAAACATTTGTTTTTTGTTTGTGCTGCTTTATGCTGTGACAATTTTCATTTGTGGTAGTATATTTCTAAAAATATTAATTATTATTTTTGCGGGAATTATATGCCATAATTTCCATTCAGGTGATCAAACCACAAATCTCCAGGTCTGTTTGTGATGAGGAAACAACATTATAACATGGATCATAAAATAGTGTAATATGGGCCCTTTAAAGGTTGGAACTTGTATTTATGTTAATTGTCAGATTTTTTTTTTCTCTTTAAATTGATACCAACAAAATAAAATGGCATGAGCAGTAAATACACGTTGTTAAGATGTAATGCCATATTGCGTAATGTTCCAGGCAAAGCAATAACATGGTGTAGTGTTTTTGTGTAAAGGTCTCTTTACGCTGTTGTGCCTCCTCAGAGCTGAGCCTCAGAGCCTCGAGTTTGTGAGTAACGCCTTGGTCTGGAGCCAGCTGCTAAAAAGCTCCCTGGCCCGTGAAGAAGAGAAGTCGCCTCTGCACTGGAGCTAATCCTGTCAATGTTTATGGACTCATTTTGTGATACCAACAACCTGACTTTGAACAGGGTTAGAAAACAGGAAGATGTTTACAGGTGCACTGTGTGACTTCTCTAGTGGAGGGTCTGCTACCTACTTGTCATCATTATATTTACAACAGGTTTTATCCCACCAAATTAAGTCCAAATTAGAGAAAAGTAAAAACCTGTCATATTCACTTTAAGCAAAATTGTAAAAGTCCTAAACGCAGATATAAAATGCTGTCCCTCAGAGCAGGAGAGTGTCAGTGGAGTCTTTCACTGGATCTCAAAGCTCGTCCTCATTATGTAGAGCACCGGACGGTGTGTCAGGAGGGTCAAACTTCACCTTTGCTTTCTGTCACATAAAACACAGCTCTGGCACTGACGGCACAGATCATAAATGAGCTTTTAAAAGGCTCCTCTGACATTTGGATGCACTCAAGATATCAAATGTACGTCTTTAATCAAGTTTTACGCTCTGCTAAAGCTGCACTGTGGAACTTTCTAGTTAGCAGTCGGTCTACTGCTTGTAGAGATGTTCTTGTTTACCCTTAAATGTTCCTCAGTAAGGTTTTAAATATATTACCTTTATTCCATTACATCGTGCTGTTGTTGGGTTCACCACCAGGGAAATGTTTGGCTTTTCCAGTTGTCTGGATATGCTGGAATGTTCCATGGTATAACATTAACATATATATTTGGACAAAATCTACATTTTTACTGTTCGCAGGGTCACTTCGCCACAGGTTGGGCCTAGGGCTTGTCCCCATAAAGTAAGACAAATTTAATGCCATACATTCAAGGCAAACCAGTAACATTGCCATGGAGGTGTTGGACCCTCCTCTGGAGAAGCTATGTGCATGTTAGGATACTAGTTGTTGTTAGCTTTACTGTCACAGCAAAACTTCGAGCGACACAAATGCATGCAGAGAACGCACACTGTGTACCAGATGATCAAAGAGTGGCCGACAATAACAGTGCCTCTATATTCAATGACAATGACAATACCTCTGAAAGGACGGGTCAGCCGCTCCTATAGAAGGAGGAGAGTGTGTGCTCATATAGACGCTCCAGAGGAGAGCGGGTGCTCATATAGAAGCTCCAGAGGAGAGCGGGTGCTCGTATAGAAGCTCCAGAGGAGAGCGGGTGTTCTTATAGAAGCTCCAGAGGAGAGCGGGTGCTCGTATAGAAGCTCCAGAGGAGAGCGGGTGCTTCGTATAGAAGCTCCAGAGGAGAGCGGGTGCTCGTATAGACGCTCCAGAGGAGAGCGGGTGTGGGGCCTGTGGGTGCTGAGGCTGTGTGCAGCGTGAGTGTCACAGATGTGGCTTTGGGAGAGAGATGAAGTCTGTAGAGATGTTCAGCTGTGACTGCACAAAGTTTGAGCTGCAAATGAACTGTAAAATTTGGGACACACTCTGTACATGGTACTTTTGTGTATCACACAGAGAATAAAGCAGAGAGATGGACAAGAAAACCAGAGAGAACCATCCCACTCACCTGCCCCAGCAAATCACACTGTGCCTTTTGTCATGGCTGCTGCTGCCTGTGGTTAAAGTTAGAATCAGTCTCCAGGAAATGAATGTAATGTCCCCAAGAACCTGGACGGGTGAGTATGTTGTATTCATGTGACAGTATTCATATTATATCTGTGTGTGGGCGCACGTGTGTCTGTGTGTGTATATGTGTGTATATATGTGTGTGTATATGTGTGTATATGTGTGTGTATATGTGTGTGTGTATATGTGTGTGTGTGTTATCTTGCCTGTTTGAGAATGTGTCTTTTAGCTGCACACATAAACGATAAGGAAAATTACACTGTCAGAGCTTATCAGTGCATCGTGCATGTGTGCTGTGTGCATTCTGTAGTGGACACGCTATTTGTCACATATGTCTGTGGATAGCTGTATTCTTTATTTATTTTTTAATGTCTTCTCTCTCCAAACGCGCCCACACACAGTCTGGTTCCAGCTGATGTATCCACTGCCAGTGCCACACACAAACTGCACAGGAGAAAAAGAAACCAGGAAGTGGAAATGACAAATATGCCCTTGGAGGTCGGAACTCGGAATGACGTAATCTCAGAGTTCAACACCAGATGCCCGTTCAGTTGTCAAGATGGAAAACAATGACCAGTATATTACAGGAAAGATTCAGTAACGTAATAAATACAAGGGAAGTGCTCAAATCAGCCAAAATTAAGATCCAGTTCAGTTCATTTAGTGATCCGGGCAGCGTTACTACATTAACAGTTAATAAAGCAACATTTGATTGGGAATTTTGACTTTTGTTGAGCATAACAATACTTGCAGGGCATTTATAAGCAGAGGCTCAACCGCTGTGCAGGAGCAGGTCACAGAAGGGACTAAACGCAGGGTGCAGCCACATTCAAATTTCTAACTCAGACTCTAAAATGTCCTTCGAGTTTTCAACTTGAAATTCTGAGGATACCAATAGAGAATAGGATGGGCAGAATACTTTGAAATTGTACCAAATACCGACATTTAAATGTATTTTGTAACGTATTCTGATTAGGGGTGTGCATAAATCTTGAAATATCGATATATCGTATCGTTTAATGTGATGATACAGTATCGATATCATGGGCTGCTGTATCAATATGTCGCCGAGAGTATTTTTTTGGTATATTTTACTCAATTATTGTGTTACAACGCTACAGTTTACAGTTTGTTTAGAGGAAGGAAACGTGTTTTTGCAGCACATTTGACATTTTCGCTGTTTTGATGATTAAAAAGTGTTTGTTTCATATTCAGTTTGCACAAGAAGTAGTTTAACAAAGACTTTAAGTATCACAGCCATGATTTAGCCTTTATTTTTATAGAACCGTATTGAATTGATTTGATATATACCGTATCGAATCAAAAGTACACTGTATCGTATCGTGGCCTATGTATCAAGGTGTGTATCGTATCAGCAATTTCTTAATGATACCAGCCCTAATTCTGATACATGGGCCAATCAGAGTACTATTCTGAATACGTTTACATCGTGATGCAGTATATCGTAGTGTAAAATCATCACATGTAATTATAGACAGCTTTATTTTTGTTTCAGTGTTTGTTGAGTTATTTTAGGCTAATTAGAGATGAAAATTCACACATGAACGCTGTGCAAGAGCTGTGTTCTCTATTTTATACTAATACTGTGCAGTTCAAAGCCGATGAAGTACCGTCAAGTATTCCTTTTCATTTAGGAAAGTATCTGTATTCTGAATAAATGTAAATGTAACTGTACCTGAATTCAGCTACTCAAAATTAGTATTCAGAATGTGTATTTCTGGTACGTGTATTCAGTTACTTTGCTGCAAATAGGTCGCATTTGTGTTTTAGAATTAGATGATGATCATGATTTCAGATGAAGAACTCTCCAGACTTATGATCCACAAATGTTGAATCTTATTGTGGGGAAGCTGGCCCAAGTGGTCAAAATGAGAGTCCAGTGCAAAGTTGTCCTTCACCAAACCAAATTCTTTATTGGATCCTTCCAAGTCGTGGGCAAAATTCTATACATATTTACAAAAAAGAACTGTGCTTAACTAAACAAAAGCAACAGAAAATAACGCAACAAAAGAAAATACCCACAGGCACCTGGCTGCACTGACACTGATTAAACTGCCTCTACTTATACCCCCCAGGGTTCACACCAACTTACGGGGAAAACTGTAGCAATTTCCTTTCCTTACTGGTGTGCTGCCTTAAATGAAGCCTAATCCCCCTAAACTGAACAGTGCTTAACTTAACTAGATACACTGAAACCAAAATTCTAATAACATTTGATTTCAGAAGCTGAAGATCAACTCTTCCCAGACCATAGTCATTTATTATTTAATGATTGAATAATGAATGTAATGCTTTATTTATTTGTTTGAGATCCCTCACACTTAACGTGTCATTTTAATCTTATGGCTTAAAGGTGCACTGTGTAACTGTGGTTGGGCGTCTGGCACCTGCTTGTTTCTATGGATATGTCATTTTTCTGCCTGGAATGTTCCACAGTATGACATTAAACAGATCTACTTTACATTTATTCAATTACAGATGGTTTTATAGCTCAAAAATACTGGCATTCTGTAAGCAGGGTTGCCACTCCACAGATCTGACCTGTAACTTGGTCCCTATGAAGCTAGAAAGGTTTAAAGGTTGTATGGGGGGGGTCATATTTAATAATAAATATAACAAATTTCCAATCACCATGTACCCATAACTTTGTGTTGAATGTATTAATCCCCTAACACACACTTGCACTTCACTATCACACCACCATGCACACAAACTGCAAACAATCCATTAGACAGCTTTGGAAATGTGTGAAATGTGAGCTATACAAATACAAAAACAATCATTTGAATAGCAAATTAATGTAAAAAGTATATACATGTGTATACAGTATCTCTCTGTCTGCTGTGTATGTGAGTGTGTGAAACATGCCGTGCGCAAAAACATCTCCTTTTAAACCTAGTCCAGGAGAGCGGGTATGCTTATTGAGGCTACTAATTTATTTATTTTAGATAGAGACCCCCTTAGAGTCAAAATGATAATTCGAACCCTTCAAATTGCCAATGAAATCCAAACTAACATTATAGAGATGCAGCAGTCTTGTAATTTTCATGACCAAAAATAAGAATGAAAATCCATCGACTGGACATGTTGGGGCGGGCTAAACATCAGGCCAATGGATAACGATGCTACCTCATTATCTATCAGCTGTCAGGTTGATCAGGTTGTCAATCAAACTCCCTACGTTTCTAGCGTGACTGACTTTCCGGCCTTTCACGCCTTCCACGTACTCAAGATGCCGTTTACTTGACCAACGCAGCGGTTCTTAGCGGCTTTTTCGAACTGTAACTTCCTCGCAGTGAGCACAAAGTTTGTCGTCAATGTCAGACGAGAATCCATGACCAGTTCACTGCAAAAAAAAAAGTAAATTTTTGAGGTCGCTGAAAGAATAAGAGAAGGGGAAAGGTAGCAAAGCCAAACTAAGGTGATTCTTGGAGATTCCTTCCAGCGATGGCGCGCACTGAAGCAGACGCACCGGTCTCTAAATTACTTCTGGACTGGTCACTTCAACAGCAATTCTGAAGCGCACCGGTGTGAACAAGCATGATTTCTAGCTTAAGGAGGAGGCGGGATGAGGTGTTCTGGGGAGGAGGATGGGCGGTGGTGGTGTCACGCATGCACAACGTTTGAAAAAAGGACAAACAATCGCCGTATTTCTTCTTCCTTGGAAAATCGTCTATGCAACAAAACATAATAAGCATTTGATGGATCCTCCAGCAGAAAAGTTACACAATGCACCTTTAAAGTCCTTTGAACGGACAGCAATCACGTCTTTGGGGTTGAACTATAGCACCACTTTCTGAACAAAATGGAAAACGCTGAACTTTGTGCCAGTTTTTGTTTCATGTGGATAGGCTCAGTAATTACAGAAAAATGGACCATAAACCAGGTCAATAAATCTACATTCTGATTCCACCACAGAGTATAAGTTGCCTAAAACAGTTGTCATTCCACTCTCGTCTGAGCAGGTGTCTCGGCTTCAAAATGAAAGCAGCGATTTAGTCACAAACAGATTCGGTTTTCGAGGCGGCCATTTTGAGAAAGCAGCAGGTGCAGTGGGTCTGTGGAGGTGGAGTGTGGATTTCAAAGAGGAACAGGCTGGAACAAGTACGAAGGGAGCGAGTTTAAAGAGAATACGAGAGGTTTTCATGTTTTTCTAATTATGACTTGGTTTGGTGGGATCGTACCTGTGGTTTTACATCAGCTGAAGGTGCATTGTGTAACATTTTTGGTGGAGGGTCCGTCAGATGCTTCTCTCCATGGAGATGTTATTGCTTTGTCTGGAATGTTTCACAGTATGGTGTTAAACCTTTCTATCTTCATGGAGGCCAAACCAGACCAAGTTACAGGTCAGATCTTGCTCATAGTCAGGATGCCTTTTTGAGCTATAAAACCTAGAGCTGTTTAATGTCATACTGTGAAACATTCCTAGCCTGATTCATCAGCCAGTTTCACTTTATGGAAACCGTCTGACTTTGCAGCATTAGGATTCGTTCGCACTCGACAGTAGGCGTAGTATATAATAGTAGTATATAGGCGTAGTAGTATAATAATAAAAATGATAAGTTTGTTTCAGATGTTTCCATAAATAATACATTGCATTATCATACAGTAAATGATAAATTGCATATGCAATACTCAACGGATACATAAAGACTATTGTTTTACATTACTCATCACAACTATAATATCCTCAAATAGAAAAAAAAAAAAAAAAAAATCAATTGTTCCGAATAGGAGTGGGGAGAAGTAATGCTTATCTACCCCCACCCCCTTTTACAATCCCATTAAAGCAATAATGTGCTTCTGCCAGACTCTTAAAGTATGTCACATTACTCCCGATACAAAAATAAATATAGCGTTTGCATTCAGATAACAACAAAATTACTTTTTTTATTTAACCAATCGCTGTTATTTGGTCCTGGTGTATGTAATGAGCCAAATCCTGTAGACAGAAGGGCAATAATGTCTTTCCCCTTGATAAAATTCACCAAACATTCTCTTTGTTCCGGCTTTAAATCCTCGATCTCTGGAATCATTGCCAACACAGAATGTCTGTCTTCATCTATACATCCATCTCGACCGCTTTGTTTACTGTTGTGCTGTACCATAAAATGGACCCAGACAGACGCTTGAGTTTGACATCATGGCTTCACAGCTCTTTGCTGATTGGCCGGTGTGTGGTCTACAACTTCCGGGATTTTTGCAAAGCGTCTAGTGTATTCGGATTTCTGACCTAGTCGCTGGAGAAAAATGAAATTGAGCGAAGGCACCAGAGCAGTGAAGAACCAACCACGTGAAGGACGCACAGCGCACCTTTACAGATCCTATATTACAGAGAATGGATTCTTGTGAGTGTTAAGACATGTTAGAATGTTGTAACCTCATAAAAAAAAAAAAAAATCCTGGACTTGTGTTTTGTTTCATTCACACATGTTTCAGTAAACCTGGATTATTAGTCTTCAGTAAAGCTTAAAATGCAAACCTAGATACATTGTCTTCACAAGTAAACCACAACAATTAACTAAATACATGCTTTTCTTTAACATTACTTTTGATATAATCATAAACAGTACATTTTGTGTCTTCTGTGTCATTATTATTAGTTTGTACGACCATAAACAAAAACAAAAACAAAAAAATCCTTACATTTTTCTCATTCTCTTTTGCTTATTTTGATACGATTATAAATGATAAACTTTTGTGAATTCTTTATCATTATTATTAGTTTGTACAACCATAGTATGACATTTATTTTACTAAATGTAAATATTTGTAAAGTTTTGTGATCAATGTACATGAGAAACCACATCATTTTTGAAACTATGCCATGAACAGAGGAGGGTTATTGTAAGCTTTTTCCTCTTCCCACTCCTTTTCGAGAAATGTGCTTTTCTGTTGTTTATAATATATATGTAGTATGATCATTGTTTCTCTCTTGGCACAAACAAAAAAAAAAAAAAAAAATCAGTCAGTGCTCTGTTCCACCTTGTGATGCTTTTCAAAATAAAACTGACCTTTTACCTTTAGTTCAGTAGAGATAGATCTGAAATTATCCAAATGATTCTAGTGAAGGTGCATGGAGTTTAAAAACACAGTGGAGCACTTCCTGTATTACTAAATTACATCACAAGGTGGAACAGAGAAGAACACAGAATGCAGGATTTGTGTTAAACGTGTGAATGAAAGAAAACACAACTCCAGGTCTGTTTGTTGAAGTGGATCACGTACAAAGATCTTACGTGTGATGATTGACAGCTGAGGAATCGAGGAGCTGAGATTTGGAGATTTGAGACTCGTGCGCAGAAATGGGACGCGGCCGTAATGGCAGGACGCAAGGCGGTGAGTGACAGCAGCGGAGGGGAGATACACAGAGATAATGCGGTCTGACGCAGAGGTCAAAGGTCACGCCCACACTGACGGGCGGAGGTCACATGATGTTTTGATGTTGTTCGGCTGATGAGAGAGTGAGTCAAACACCAGTCATACAACACTCCCCCTCCATTTCAATTTGATTTGATTCTGTCTTATTAAAGGAGCTGTATGTATCCCGTTCCCCTACAGGTAGAGAAAAGTACTGCAACCACAACTGAAACTGTCTTCCCACTGGCTTAAAGGTGCACTTCCTTGTCTCCATGGAGATATTACTGCTTTTCCTGGAATGTTCCACAGTATGCCATAAAACGTATCTGACTTAAATGAATAATATGTGTAACCCACGTCAAGTAGCACCACTTCCTGTTGCACCCTTATTGTGGCGGAAACATTTGCCCTAAGTTCTGGATCTAATAAAGATTACCGAAGCAGAAACACTCTTCTTTCAGTCTCCTCAGTTACATCTCAACGGTGAGTGACAACAATACTTCTCATGAAAAATATTTACTTCCAACCTGTCAACACCCATGTACAGCCTGGTAACACTAACACCCTCCACAAACAAAGGCGGTTGGCACGACCAGTAAATGGACCTTTTAGTTTAATCCCCTCTTTATTTAACTTTTTACCTAACCTGAACGTTTCCCCAAAGCCTTCAGCATCGAACAAATATATTTGTATTTGGCCGTCTCGAACAATTATAGTGTGTTTGCTACTTTTAAGCACAAGCCCAAGCGGCTATAGCTATTTTGAATGGAACCGGTTGCGCAACAAAACTCAAGACACTGAATTGTTCATCATGAATTATATTGATATTGATTTATTTGTTAAAGATGCACCATATTTTTCTAACTTGAGTTTATTAATATTATTGATCAAATGATGACCAGATGTTTCTTGTTTGTGTATACTGTAAGGATTTATTACATCAGCTAAGATTAATTTGAGTTCATTTATTTCTTTGCTAACTTCTGTTTTACTGACCCTGTTTTAGGTCAGGTTTTTTTTCCCCCACTGGATCACTCCATTGCACAACTACAACTCAACACTGGATGGCGAGCTACAGATTCCCTGCATGGTCACAGTAGGATATATACACCCCTTCGTAACACTGGAACCTATGAATTTCTTTTGGATTACAATAACTCAAACTAAACTTTAGGATTACAATAACTCTAATGGACCATAACAACCTCTCCACCCGCTATTATATACTCTGCACTCATATTATTAATTAGAGCCCGGCCGATATATCGGCTGGCCGATATTATCGGCCAATATGGGCACCTGGAGACATATCGGCTATCGGCCGATATGCTTGCTGATAGGGGCCGATATTTCACGTGGGCATGTTATACCTCGTTATAAAGCTTAGACTCTCTACATTATGTTCATTTAATCCAATTTATAGACAGATAAATGTCCTAATATGTGGCTCCACATCAGTATTTATTTGCGGTGTAATTTGTCTGTGTCCGTACTGTCCCTGAACACACCAGAGAGTCACGTCACTTCACTCACGTGTGTTTGTTTACACCCGCAGCCGTGCGCAACACTGAGATTATATTCTTTTTATGGACAATCGTTTTTGAGTCTGAATTAAAAGGACATTTATTAGTGCAGACTTGTGATGTGAGGAGGAGCCTGTATGAGCGGTGAGTGTTGGAAATACATCGACTTTGAAGCTAGTTTAGGTTATCTGTTAGCGGTTAGCTGCTGTAGCTCCCGCACATAAACAGGCTGTTTTCTGTTGGCCTATTGTAAAGTGACTATATTGTCCGTATATTTGTTACTGGACCAGCACTTGATATGTAAATGAGCTGTGAATAGACGTGTGAATGATCCACATTTATGCATATAATTAATTACCGCGGTGCGCACGTTTTTACGGCTAAAGGCTAATAGCGGTAGTTTATTTACTAGCTAGTAGTGATGGGTCGGTCGCGATCGAAGCGGCTCTTAGAGCCGGCTCTTTGAAGTGAACGACGGGAGCATGTTTCTTATTGGGAGCCGTGTTTTCTCTTTTTCTTTTCAAGCCGCATGTAGACCCGTAGTTTGACAGCAGCAGCGGCTGAAAACGAAACTTTCAGAAATATGCGTGTGCATAGGATTAAAAAAAAAAGGTGCATATTTGGCTGCAGTTCAGCATAAAATGAATAAAGCAGGACTAATCTTGGGCTTGAGAGAGAGATAGAGACCGAGTCCCGACACTCAGTCCTGGTTCAGTTCTGGTTTAGTCCTGTTTTACACATGGTTTAAATCTGTTTTAGTCCTGGTTTAGTCCTTTTTTCAGTCCTGGTCCAGTTCTGGTTTAGTCCTGCTTGCAACAAAACAATCTCAAGAGTCGCTTGGGAGCCAAAAGAGCCAGCTGCTTTAGTGAGCTGAGCCAAAAGAGCCGGTTCTCCAAAAAAAAAAAAAAAAAAATGGAATACCCATCACTAGTAGCTAGAAAAAGATGCAAAAATGCCATTAGGCCAATCTACTGTATGTAAATATGATGTAAAGAGTCAGAATAACAATAAATGTTGCCTAAATAAACCCAATTTAGAATCCACTAGAGCCAAACCTAAGTTTTTAAAACAATTCAAGATTTACAGTGAATTTTTACATCACTAAATATATCGGCGATTATATCAGCTATCGGCAGCTCCAACTCCCATTATATCAGTTTCATATCGGCCACAACAAAATCCATATCAGTCGGGCTCTATTATTAATATATAATTTTGAACCGAATTTCATGTGCTGTTAGTTTATTCACACACTTTCACTCCTGCTGGACCTTCTTTTGATCGCCCTTTAGGCCGTTACATATGACAGGTATTTTTAGTCTTCAAAATTACCTTTAAAACAAGCATTGTCATTCTCAATGCAGTCGCCTCAACACAGATCTGACCTGTAGCTCGGCTTTGCTGTGTCATGCCCTTGTTTCTTTGGAAATGGATAGGTTTAATGCTGTACTGTAGAAAACTTCAGGCAAAGCAAAGGTACAGAATCTCCACAGAAACAAGCAGATGACAGACCCTCAACCGAAAAGTTACACAATTCAATTTTGTAATTTGTAGTCACTTTAAGTTATATTTGATTTGAACATGTTTACCTCATATCTGCTTTTAGACTTTTTAAAAACATTTTGAACAATAAAAACACCTGAAAAACACAAAAAATAGATTCATAGGTTTAATGCCATAGTGCGGAACATTCCAGGCAATGCACTAATATCAATAGAAAAAAGCTGACGCCCCGCTGTTGTTTCCTCATCACTAATGGTCCATGTACCATTTGTTCTTTTGAATTTCAATCAAGGACAAAAAACAATAAAATGGGAAAACAGATTGTTATTCCATTATTCCGTTTTAGTGTCAAACAAAAAAAAACAGATTTCACCCTCTATTTCTAATATTTGATTTAAAGTTCATTTCACATAACACCAATCATTGTAAGTATTTCAGTTTTGATATTTTGTTCTCTCTGGTTTATTTGCCCCGGAAGTTCTGCGTCTTGTGTGAATTCAGTGTCAACTGAACAAAGAAGAGTTTATCGCTGCTTCCTGCTTGTTCATGCAGTTCAGCCATGACTTTCTAAGACATGAAAGTAAACATGTCGCTATAAAATTGCAATGATTTTTCAGGTAAGTCCTTCGAGCAGCAGAACTTTCAGGGCAAATAAACCAGAGAGAATAAAATATCAAAAGTGTTTATTTGAAATAAACTTTAAATTATATATTGGAAATAGAGGTTGAAATTTGTTTTTCTTTTCTTTTTTTTCCTTTTTTTTTTTTGGTCACTAAAACAGAATAATGAAATAACACATTTGTTTCTCATTCTTAAATGACACGGACCACAAACAGACCTGGAGTTGTGTTTAGTTTCATTCACACAGGTTTAACACATAAACCCTGCAGATTTAGGCTGAGTTCTTCTTTCAAATGGCAAACACTCTGTTCCACCTTGTGATGTCATGTGGTGATACTGGAAATGCTCTACTATATTTTTTAAACTCCAAACACTTTCACTAGAGTCAGTGGATAATTTCAGCCCTGGAATTGGAGGGTTTCAGTCACGTGATCACGATGACGCACGAATCTCAGGTGGAGGGCAGAAAGTGAAGGCAAACCCGACAAACACGGCTCTGGAGAACACAGATATGGAGAAGAGTTCTTATTGTAAGGATTTAGAGCCAGTAGCAAGGCAAAGGTACGAGCAGTTAGTTGACAAACATATTGGACGTGACCCCTGTCTTATGAAAATGTGTGAATTTTTGAACGAAGTAAAAGATTTGCCGACAAACGAGGCAGTGGATATCACGAACTACCAACCTCCAGACATCGTTCTACACCAGAGGCATACAAAAGTTGTGATTATCGTTTGGTCTTCGCCAGGGTGAGTGTTTCTCTTATTTTATATGTTTAGACCGTTATGGAAAAAACTGCAGTGTATCGGCAAAAAATTATCTATCCAAACTATTTAATGTCAACAAACGTCGCTAGCCATTTGTCGTTAATTATTCGTTTATGTTTAGGTAAACCACAAAAAACTATTTAGCTTTGTAACATATGTTTGACGAAGTGGTCACTGCAGACACGAGCATTTGCAGATTCTGCTCCTCCTGACCGCAAACACAGGTTTGTAATCCACTTTTTACGGTGTTGTTCTGTCAGCTTTTCCCATTTCGGACCTTTGTGGACGACTATCTTCGTACTCTAAAAACTGGCTTTTCCTTCTGTCGGTTAGAATGATTGGCACAGCCGTAAACTACACAAAGACGCAACAGTGTTTCACTAGCTTTCTCCAGTCCGTTCACTTCCTGCCCTCCATCTGACAAACGTAACCCTGTGACGTCACGTGAAACCCAGATATTGCCAATCTCTACTGAATGCAAGGAAAAAAAAAACCAAACAAACACATCATGACATCACAAGGTGGAACTGAGCATTTTGAGCTTTAAGAACATAACTCCAGGTATGTTTTTTGGAGGTAACAGCATTCCTATACATCTTCAAGCTCCCAAGAGTCCATTTTGCGTAACACAGGACCTTTAACTTTACATGACGCTTTATCTAGTGCAGAGAGACAAACTTAAACATAATGAATAGTGAAACAGCAGTCGGACTTAACTGTCCCTGAAATGCTAAAACCACAACATCATTTAAAGAGGCTGGTTAATAGTGCACAGCTGTCTCATAGGGGACTCTTAGCTGTGAGTCTAATTAAAAAGTAGTTAGCACGTCTGAGAAGCCAAGTGAGGACAGTGCCTTTAATCATCCCCATACACCTGCTGAACCTTTCCCATTTCAATGTATTCACTGATAGAATTAGCATTTTTATATTGTCGAGTTAAACCTCACTGGTTCACTGACAGCAGGCAATTTGTCTTATGGAAAGAAGCTGTCCAACAAAGACTATGGGTAAAATTAAAAAGTATATGAATATTTAAAACTAAAGTGTGTGACTGTTTCGGAGTTGGCTTGATTACATGGAAATAGAAAGTTAAAATCGGAGCTTCTGGGAGTTGGTTTTGGACGTCATACTTTATAAGCTGCACCGTGTAACTTTTTAGCTGGTCTGTCATCTCCTTGTTTCTATGGATATGTCATTTCTCTGCTTCATATGTTCCACAGTGTGACATTAAACAGCTCTTACATTTATTTTACAGCTCAAAAATTCCTAGAAAAACAGACATTCTAACTGTGAGTGGGGTCGCCTCTCCACAGATCTGACCTGTAACTTGGTCTGGTTTGGTCTCCATGAAGATAGAAAGGTTAAATGTCATACTTTGAAACGAAGCAATAACATCTCCATGGAGACAAGCATTTGAAGGACTCTCCGCTAGAAAAGTTACACAGTGCACTTTTAACTCCTACTTGACTCATATTTTTATTAAAGTAACAGTTATCAAGGTTCCCACTAACTAACTGGTTCAGTGACAAAATTTCAAAACTTTTCTATGACCTAAAGTGAATTTTCCATGACTTTACGGCACCTACATGTGTAAAATTGATCAGACTTTTAGGGCTAAATATGAAATGTTAACCCTTTCCACTCACCTTATGGTTTGGGATTACAGTTTTTTTTTAACATTCAGAATACTGTCAGTGCATTTATTGTCGTCTCTTTTAAACAAAGGGGGCATATGTTTGAAAAAAAAATCATCATAGCCTAATGATATGTATTTATTCATTTATTAGATCCCCAGTACTCTTTACTGGAGCAAAGACTATTCTTCCTGGGGTCCAAATAACTAGCCAGGCTACACTCTTCAGCGACTAGATCAGGAATCAGAATACACCAAATGGTTTACAAGAACCCCGGAAGTTGTGGACCACACACCGGCCAATCAGAGAAGAACTGTGAAGCCATGACTGGGTCCCTTTTGTGGCACAGCACAACACTAAATAAAGCGGTCGAGATGGACGTAAACAAAGCCATACATTCTGTGTTGGCAACGATTTCTGAGATCGAGGACTTAGCCGGAACAAAGAGAATGTTTGGTGAATTTTATCAAGGGGAAAGACGTTATTGCTCTTCTTCCTACGGGATTACATTCGTCACAACCAAAAAGCAGCGATTTGTTAAAAAAAAGTACCTGCCTACTGTCAAGCGAACGAATCCTGCTGTGAAGTCAGACGGTTTCCACAAAGTGAAACTGGCTGATGAATCAGGCTACCAAATAACCCCAGGAAGATATGCAACTACAACGTTCTGATAACTTAACAGAACGCTGTAGATGCGTGAAAGAGATACTAAAATTCCATAACTTTTACAAAACTTTCATTGAATTTACAAAATTCCTTGACTCTTCCAGAATTTCCATGACCATAGGAACCCTGAGTATTCTATTTAATATTTTGTCAGTATCAAATCAACTACAGACACCTGTCTCTTATTTGAGTAGTAGTTTTCCCAAATACTTTTCTACTCTTACTTGAGTAATTTCTTGGACCACTACTGTACTTTTACTTGACTAATATTATTTTAAATTAACGTTCCTATTACTTGAGTGAAATTCTTGGCTACCTTGGCAACCCCCCCTCTGCTTAAAGCCATTCTCTGGAACATTATCTGTGGAGATACATGACATACTGTGGAATATTACTACATTTCATTTCAGGAGTCAGGTTTGTTGAGGTGCAGTTACCTTTTTTTGTTTTAAAAGAGCTATATTTGTCAGAACAACGTAGCGAGTTTTATTTGTTTCACTTTCACTTCCTCCCCTCCCTTTGCTCCTTGTGTTAAGTCACTCCCCCTTCAGAGCGATATCACAACACAATCACGGTACACCCCGTTAAAGAAACTACTGCACAACGCATCAGGTTTGTCAAGTTGCTGTGTACAGTTTTGCATCATGTTTTTTGTAAACATATTTGTCGTGTTGGAGCATGGGTGACCTAGGCTAACCATAACTATAAGGAAGGTTCAAATCAGGCCTTAAAGAGATCTCTGAATTACTCAAACATACATGGATGGCATCTAAAACCACTTCAGGCATGTTTTCGATGAGGGAACAAGATTATAACATTGTAAAAAAGTCTAAAAAACTAGACTCTTTCCCTGCTTTTCCATACTCTATCCATTATTTAAGTTGACATGGTAAAACTTGTGAGCCAGGTGTCCACTGTAGTTTGAGGAGCCTGAATAATGCAGCGCACACCGGGTTTTAAACTTTCATAGAGTGAGTGCATTCTCCGCTCCACACTTCTGCAAGAGCCGTCTCAGTCTTACCACTTCACCTGAGAATACATCCAGTCATAAATAGACAAGAGAGTACAGCGGAACACCTGCAGCTGTGAGTCTGAATTTAAAGGGCTCATATTACGCTATTGTCTGATCTGTGTTATAATGTCGTTGCCTCATCACAAGGTAAGTAAGTGCTCCACCTGGAATTGCCGGTCTCTCAACGAAAGGAGCTGTTGCCTTGAAAATTGTCGCTTCATGACATCACAAAGAGGAACAGAGCGTTTTGAGCTTTGGAGATGTAGACAGACAAATGATGTGAACGTGTGAATGAATGTTTGCCGAATTTTGGACCTCACTTTTATTAAAGGGCTTATTCTTGCCACAATAAATGCGCGGTTTGTATGAATGTATAAATGTATGAGCTGTAAAATAGTATCTGCTCATTTTACATCACATTTGGATAATAACTAATGTAGAAAATACTGACAGGGTTGCCTTTTATCATCCAATACATGCATCTTGAATGTTGGACTTCTGGTCATCGCGCAATGTATACTGGGAAGGGTCCTCCGAAAAAGTGAGAATCAAATCGCCATGTTTGTTTTCCCAGTGGGATGCGTTTATTGTCAAAGCCAGTCTTTTCTAGTCTTTTGAACCATATCACTTTTGTTTCTGGTTCTAATATTGTCATATTTTAGTTTTGGAATTCGGACATTGTAATTGTGTGTTTGTTGGATGTTGTAACAGCGGAAAATGGCTCGAGAAACGGGCTTCAGAAGTTTGCGAACTTCATAACTGCAAAAGGGAATCAGATGTGTGTGACTGCAAACCTCCATTCAAACTGTTTCCCTTCCCAACGGAATTGAAAAATAGTGAAAGGTGAAGGCGATGGGCAGAATTGATCCACAGGAAAGATGAAAAAGGAAACCTTTGACTGTCTAAATCATCCTGAGTTTGCAGCGAACATTTTGTATGTGGAGCGTCATCAAAGCAAAATCCCAATCCCTCGCTCCACCTTAGTTACGAATTTAAAAAGTTAATGCCAAAGTGAAAGGCACCAACTGTTCACCAAGAAACACCTTCCACTGCAAAGTGACCAAGAAGTTGCTGTAAAGTCAGTCAAACAAGAAAGTGCGAGCTCAGTCTGTTTGTCTTCTGTACCTCTCACTTAACAAATGGGAAATTGCTTTGATGGTGCTCCACATCCAAAATGCTCACTGCAAACTCGGGATGCATTACTACTTTTCAATTGCGTTGGGAAGGGAAACAGTTTGCAGTAAAACAGATCTGATTCCCTTTTGCAATTATGGAGTTTGCAAACTTCCGAAGCCCATTTCTCAAGCCATTTTCTGCTGTTAGGACATCCAACAACCACACAATTAAGAATCCCAAAACTAAAATATGATAATATAAGAACCAGAAACAAAAGCGATATGGTTCAAAAGACTAGAAAAGATCAGCTTTGTCAATAGACGCCTCCCAGTAGGAAATCAAACATGGCAGTTTGATGCTCACTTTTTCAGAGCATCCATCCCAGTATGCATTGCACAATGACCGAAAGTCCGAAATTCAGGTTGCATGTATAAGGGACATTGGTACAAAAAATCATGGAAACAGTCTAGAAGAATCCCAGACAGTTGTGTCATGGTTCTTTAAAAAAGGGGTAAAAGTTAAAACTAAAACTGTTCCTGACTTATCGTTTGAAAATAAAGTAGCATCTGTCTGATTTCTTTCATGAAAACCATAAACTGTATATATAAATGGACAAAGATAACACACTAGCCATCGAGTTCCAAATAGGAAGTTCACATGTGGCTCTTCCGACTCCTACTGACCCTGGCTCCCATTGACTTACATTGGAATATTGTGTCCCTCTTCCTGTGACTGCTGCAGTGAGCTTAGTCATTTTGGTCTTAAAATGTTTGTATTAACCTGCTCTACATCCTGTTTTTTTTTTTTTAACCATTAGCATCGCGAGGTTCATTTGAGTAGCGCTGTACACTACGTCACACTCACTTAGACCACTTTTTTATATAGTCTATGGTGAAAATACAGGTGTCCACCGAGGAAGGATTCATAATTTAAGATATAAGTAGAATATATATTTTACTCAGCAAGACCTAATTTGTCACCACTCGAGATTCTTGCACATTCTCAAAAAATACTATTTATATCTTGTCTATATCTTTCAGACAAATGCTTTGGCTGTGGATCATTAGAACAGCATACATTGTGACCACAAACTAATCAGCGAGCACGGTAAAAGCTGGTGGGCGGAGTTTGAACCGGCGTGAGAATATTTTCAGTTGCCCTGTTGGCTGATAGAAGAGGATATGTCACACACTTAGAAAGCTGTCTACTGTTTTTGGCTCAGAAAGTGTCAGAGAAAAGTTACCAAAAGTGTGCTAGAAATACATGTGGTAACAAGTATATTTAGATTATGTCCGCTTCGGAGGAGATCTGTATCAACTGCACGAAAAGGATTGTTGGAGCACTGCTTATAATGGCATGGGCAGGTTTAATGCCATAATGTGGAACATCATTAGCAATGGAATAATACTTCCATGGAGAAAAGCAGATGGTTGGAAAGTTAATTTAAAGTAAAGTGATTAGGGCTGTCGCAATAACTGCAAAAATGAATATGAAGAGGCCCACGGGTTGGGTCACGTTCGTCACCCGACCCAGAGTCCTGCACGGGTCTATTTTTGGAGACCCTCACCCACCCGGACCTGTTAACATTCCAGCCGTTACCGCACGTGATAACCCAGGACTAACCCAGGACTAACCCAGGACTAACCCAGGACTAACCTGCGCCCGTGTAGACCGTCCGGTGACCGCAGGCGAAAGGACCGCCGCAGAGCTACGCACCACATGGAGGTGCAGCCGTCGCTCGATCGCGCTTCGCGGACACCTGCTCCTCGTGCTCGGGGTTCTCTCTCTTAAGTCCGCGGGTACCCGAGCCGGTGCAGGACTCTGACCCGAGCTGCCACAGTGAGAGCTGGAGAGATGCAGCGACACTTGTTCCAAAGCCAAATGTTACTTCTAACTATCCACGCGACAACCACGGTACATGTGCCTCTGCAACAAGCGCATCATCAAAGAGAGTTTTTAGTGCTGCTGGAAATATTATAACTCCAGAGAATGTGGGGTGGGGATGGGGGTGCAATATCATCGCATACTGCACTGTTGAGCCGCTGTACGCACCACAGGAGAAATTCCCTAACCGCGACAGCCCTAAAAGTCAATTTAAATAACTCTTCTAAATATATGCAGTTTTTAATATTTTATATTCAAATCCTCAAAGCCTTTCATTGCTTCGTTATTTAACTTAACTTATGCATAATTCCATATATCTTACTTCATTTATTTGTCTTTCCTATGTATCTAAAATGTAAAAAGTAGGAAAAATAAAAGAACTTTGAGAGTGTGTGTCCAGATTTCAGACTGGTAGTGTTTATATTATAGTTTTTAATTAGAGTCATAATTGAATCCCATGGGACTTGATTAATTTCAACTCCACAGTGTGTTTTTGTTCTGTGTAAAACTCACATAACATTCACATGAGTCCACCCGAGCGTCGCCCTGACTCAACCATATCACAATAAATACGTTTTGTACAAACACTTTTGCAGATTTACATTTTCCGCCCAAAGGAGATTCAAGTCTGAAGCAAAGCAGAAAAAAAAAAAAAAGCATCTTACCTGGATCCTTTTCTGTTCTTATCTCTCGCTCTCATCCATCTGATCTGTAAACAACAAAAGAAATGTGTGTTAGCAAAGCGTGTAACATTAGCATAAAGGCACAACACCAAATGCTATGCTCCACTTTAAAGGATATATCTTCTAACTCTTCTGTGGGGAAATAACACACCCTGGTGAAATGATGCAAGAATCATGTTAAAGTGACATTTCATCATTCTACACCGTCCATTCAACTGAGTCTGTGATCCAAGGGTAGAATTATATTACATTTCAATGAGGTATTAATTATTACATAACATCTAGATGTCGCCTTTTATTGTTTTGCAAACACAATAGTCACCAAAACAACATACATTTCTCTTTCGCTTCGTCCCTTCACCCTTTGCTCTTCATGTTAAGTCACTCTTCCTTCAGAGCACCATCACAACACAAGAGCTGTGCATCCCACTATTGAAACTGCTGCACATTGCGTCAGGTTTTTTTTCACATTATAGTCTGTTGTTTTGCATCATGCTTTTGTATTTTTATGGAGAATTGTCGTGTGGGAGCATGGGTGATGTTAGCCTGATGTCAGCTGGTTTCACCGTGTGGAAACTGTCTGACCTCGCAGCATTAGAATTCGTTCGCTCGATGGTAGGCGGGTACTTTTTTTTATTTAACCAGTCGCTGCTATTTGGTCGGAACATTTGTAATGCACTAAATCCTGTAGGAAGAAGGGCAATAACGTCTTTTCCCGTGATAAAATTAACCAAACATGCTGTTGTATGGCTTCGTCTACATCCGTCGCGACCGCTTGTTTACTGTTGTGCTGTACCACAAAATGGACCCAGACAGACGCTTGAGTCTGACGTCATGGCTTCACAGCTCTTCACTGGTTGGCCGGTGCGTGGTCTACAACTTCTGGAGTTCTTGCAAACTAACTAGTGTATTCTGGTTCCAAAAACTGAGTGGAGGCACTAGGTGGAGCCAGCCTGGCTAGGGTAATGTAGGCTTTGAGGGTGGAACTTTAAGGAATAGAGCCAAGGAGAGATCACTAAATTACTCAAACATGCATGGATGACATTCATATGACCAGGCATGTTTTTGATGAGGAAACAATGTTATAATACGGTAGAAAAGCTCCAAAAAAATCAAATAAAAATAAAAAATTACTCTGCAAAAAGCAATATCTAGATGAGGTCAAATGAAAGAAATAAATACATTTGAACTTTTACTACTTTTGGAGTAGATTCAACTTGACAAAATGATCTACCAATGGAGTAAGTGTGTTTTTCTTCATTCAAGCAACGTTAGGTTTTGTTTCTTATTTTAAGTGCAAAGTGTTGTAGTTCTTCTTATCTTAAAGGTTCATTGTGTCACTTTTCTGGTGGAAGGTCCGTCAAACACTTTTCTCTGTGGGGATGTTATTGCTTTGTCTGGAATATTTCACAGTATGGCATTAAACCTTTCTGAAGATCAAACCAGACCAAGTTACAGGTCAGATCTGTGGAGAGGCGACCCCACTCACAGTCAAAATGCCTGTTTTTCTAGTTATTTCTAGTAGAGCTGTTTAATGTCACACTGGGGAACATTCCAGGTAGAGCAATCACATCTCCGTAGAAACAAGCAGGTGAGGCGATGGACCATCCACCAGAAAAGTTGCACAATTCATCATTAAGTGTAGGAAGATGTATTTTCACATTTTTAGTACAAAAATGCATCTTCCCTTGGTGATGTGACATTTATTCAGAACACGATAAAAATGTCTTAAATCTAGCCAAGTTCTAATGACTTGAATTTAGTTTTTGCAGTGTGCGTAATACTTCTTCTTATACCATAATGACTACTGTGAGCCTGTCCCCAGGAAACAAAAGCTGGCTCAAAGTTCTCCTCTGTCAGTATCCATAAATTAACCATGAAATCTCCAGCATTTAAATTCAGATATATGTTGTGAGCGCAGCGTGTATACAGACTCTCCCTTAGAGAATCCATTAGGGAAATGTTTTTATCGCACCTGCATTTGAAACATTATATTTACATAATGTCCTGGTCTCCTCGTGTGGTCTGTCCCTCCTCCACACTGTGTCTCATAAGTGCCTCTGAAATGTCCATCTGGCCCATTCATTAGAGCCATTAGCACACAGCTTTAGCCAACATCAAAAACTACGAAAGGGACCCGCTCCAATCGATCTGTGCGGATTCACAAGCAATTCTGGATTCAAAAAGCCTCATTTTATACTCTCAATATAAAGCAGCACTATGTAACTTTTCTTTTGCCTATTGTTCTAGTGTGAACACATTAAAAGTTTTATATTACTATCATATTTTCCGCACTATAGGGAGCACTTAAAAGCCTTTAATTTAATCAAAAAACGACTGTGCACCTTATAATCCAGAGCGCCTTTTATATGAATTTATTAGGGTGTCTTAGTACGACTTTAGTAAACTACAAAGCCGCACCACTTGCAGCATTACGGCTCCCACGGAGTAATACACACTGTGATTCCTTTTAATATCAAAATGCACTTGTCAAGAGACACACTTACGACCCCGACTTTAAACTCAAGGCTACAAGTCACGCAGTAAAACATGGGAAGAGAGCAGCTGCCAGAGAATACAACATTAATCAATCAACGCAAACTAATTCAGTGCTCGTCATCATTCCGGGTGGATTAACTAAAGAACTTCAGCCGCTAGATGTTGGTGTCAACAAGTCGTTCAAAGTGAAAGTGCGAGCTGTGTGGGAGCAGTGGATGAGAGAAGAAGATCTGCCAATGGATCGTGGACGCCTGGGCTAAGGATCAGTATCAACTGTGTTCCGAGCTTTCACCAAGACCAGAATCATCATGAACTGCAGGTAACAGTAACCACACTGACTCAGATAATGACGAGAGGGATGTGGGTGTGCTGGACACCGTAATCACCCAACTGTTTAACTCAGACACTGAAGATGAAGAATTTGAGGAATTTGTGGACAAGGAATAAACTGAAAAAGTGAGTGTAATGTGTTATTTTTTGTTATAACTGAACAATTATGAGTTATTGCGAAACAATACCAATTTAGCGCTCTCACACAGTATTTTTTTACGCGTTACAATTGAACTAAGTTGAGAGTCATTGTGAACATGTTAAAGTTTGACTGACTTATCTAACTGCTGTGTTTCGGTTAATGCGCCTTATAGTCCAGAGTGCCCTATAGTGTGGAAAATGCAGTACATGAAATTGACTTCTGAGAGTTTTTCACCATGTTTTAATGTCATTATCGCATCAAAAACAGACCTGGAGTTGTGTTTTATTTCATTCACACATGTTTGAGTAACTCTTTATTATGTCTGTCTACATCTCTAAGGCTCAAAATGCTATGTTCCAATTTATGATGTCATTAAGAGGTAGTTTTTATATTTAGGCTACGTTTATCTGATGACGTGTTGCATCTTCACTTTTTATTCCACGTTTAGACAAGCGTTTTCGGGAGGAAATCTGCATGCAAACAGTGACGCAAAAGTATGTGGAATCAGATTGGGTATGCATGCAAGGCGACTAGGTGGCGATGCTAGGTGGTGATATATGTGAGCAAATCTGACCAGAGTTTTGCGTCTTGGGCAGTGTAGACGGAAACGCTACAGCGAAGCGTATTCAACTTTTCCACTCTGGAGGGTGGGTTCAGATTTTTGCATTTTTGAGCCCCAAAAACGCCGTCACCATCTAAACGAAAGGCACTTCTGATAAAATATCAGCGTTCTTGTGTAAACAGGCCCTTAGTTCAAAAGAGATCAGCAATTCCAGTGCTGAAATGGTCCAAATGATTCTAGTGAAGGTGCACCACATGACATCGCAAGGTGGAACAGTGTTTTTTCTGTTTAACAGAAGAACTTTTTTTTTTTTTTTTTTTTAAATGGGAATGAAATGGAAACAAAATGCAATTCCAGGTCTGTTTGTGATGAGGAAACAACATTATAACATAGATCAGAAAACAGCGTAATCTGAGCCCTTTAAACAAGCAGGTGTTGTCTCCAGGCCGATTAACAACTCAGATCTGTGGAAAGGCAACCTCGCCCAAAGAAAGAATATATGTTTTTCAAGTTTTTAGCAAAAATAAAATAAAATATAACTAAATAAATGCAACATAGATAAACGTTTGCCATGACTAGGGTGACCAGACGTCCCTATTGACTCGGGACAGTCCCAGTTTGAACCCAGTGTCCCCTGTTCCTGCAGATTTATACAAAACCAGTGATTTGTCCAGGTTTTTTACAAGAAATGTCTCAGGTGTTGCTATTTTTGACAAATCTGATCTAAACCAGGACTAAACTAAGACTAAACTCTGACCGGGAGAGGAGGGGGGAGTCGTGTCTTTCCTCTCGCTCTTCAGATCAGAATGACCTGGAAAGTTCAGTGTCCCAAATCAAACTCTTGTCCGCGCTGTGGCTCCTCTCTCGTTTAATCAGATCATTTAAAAAAAGTCACACTTTGAGCCCATTTTCCGTGATGTCGCTGCTCCGTTGATCTGGACTTCTCAGAGTCACAGTGGGCCTGAATTAGCTTTGGTCAGGATTATTTCTGTCACGGAACAAGGCTTAAACTGGAGACGGAGCTAGTTTCAGTTCAGGATTTCAGGATAAGTCTGGACTTGTTAAGCGACTTCGATGGAATACACCCCTAGGATTGAATGTACAATAACAGGGTAGTTGTTTATACACGACACTAGGCCTGAAAAATGTTGGAGACCCCTGTTTTAAAGGCTTTAACCAGAACATTATGATTTATAAACACACTGAGATTATGTGTGTTTGTTTTTTTGAATTAGCTACAATAAATGCCACGTTGATTCTGAATAAACGGAACACAGTAAAATTATCTAAACTCCATGGCTATTCCCACTGCATTTTCTGTTAATGCGAAGTTATGACAAAAAACAGATTTCCATAATGAAGAAATAACAGTAGACCGTAAATCCATGTATCATTCGTTCCTTTGTTTTTCAATATAAAACCAAAAGTAAGAAAATGAAAAAACAACAGTTTTCTTCATTATTTGTCTCCAAAACCAAATGGAAAAAACAGATAATGATTTGTTTTTTTCAGTTTTGTCCGTTTCCCTTTTCCGTGACTTAAAATATAATGCAAGACTCATGTGCCGCATATGGACTGAACCAGGAGTGAACCAGGACTGAACCAGGACTAAACCAGGAGTGAACCAGGAGTGAACCAGGACTGAACCAGGACTAAACCAGGACTAAACCAGGAGTGAACCAGGAGTGAACCAGGAGTGAACCAGGAGTGAACCAGGAGTGAACCAGGACTAAACCAGGAGTGAACCAGGAGTGAACCAGGAGTGAACCAGGAGTGAACCAGGAGTGTCGAGACTGTTGGGTGATCAGGACTGAGACCGGGACCAGACTGGGACCAGGACTAGGACTGAACGAGGACTGATCCCAGGACTGATCCCAGGACTACAACAGGACTACACCAGGACTAAACCAGGTCCCGGTCTCAGTCCCGGTCTGGTCCCAGTCCCAGTCCTGGTCTCAGTCCTGGTCTCAGTCCTGGTTTAGTCCTGGTTCAGTCCGTATGCGGCGCAAAAGTCCGGCATCTCAGTTTAAGTCACGGAAACAGGAAACGACTGTTATCCGTTTTTTCCATTATTCATTTAAACACAAAATTGAAAAAAAAAAAAAAGTTATCTATTTTTTCATTTTGGTTTTGGAGACAAATAATGAAGAAAATTGTTATTTTTTCATTTTCTTGTTTTTGGTTTTATTTTGAAAAGCAAATGAACGAGTGATACACAGATTGCAGCACCATGTGTGTTGAAATGTAGAAACTAAGTGAGTAATCGCAGTAGTAACATTTCTCTGTCTTCTCCTCTATCCTTCCCTCTATCTTCTTCCTCTTTGACTCCTCTACCTCCGTTTCTCTCTCTCCATCAACCTCTTCTCTCTTTCTCTTCATTCTTTCTCCCTGTTTTCCTTCCCTCTCCTCCATTGTACATTTCTTTGTTATGTCTTTTCCCCCACTCCCTCCTTTTTTCTTCTCTCTCTTCTTCTTTTCCTTTTATACATTTCTTTCCCTCTCCTCTCCTCCCGTTCCCTACTTCCTCCATACCCCTCCTCTCTCTCCTTCATTCTCTCTTTCCTCTTCTTTTTGCTTCTCCCTTCCTCCTCTCCTCTCCTTCCTTCCTTCCATCTTTTCTCCCACTGCTCTTACGCTTCCTTCTCTCTCCTCCCTCCTTACTTCCTTCCCTTTCTTTCATTCCCGCGCCCTCCTTCCCATCATTTCCTCCGTCCATCCATCTCTTTCTCTGTCCTCTCCCCCCTTACTTGTCCTCTCCTCCCTCATTCTCTCCTCTCTTTCTTCCTCCCTCCCCACTCTCCTCTTTTCCTCTCTTCTTCTTTCCTTCTCTCCTCTACCTCTCTCACCCTCTTCTCTTCCCTCTCCTGTCTCTCCTTCATTTTCTCTCTCATTTCCTTTCCTTCATCCTTCTTTCTCTTTCCCTTCCTCCTCTCTCTATCCTCATTCTTACTCCTCCTTTCACACCTCCATTCCTCCGTCTTTCTGTCCTTCTCTCCCTCCTTCATTTTCTCTTTCCTTTTTGTTTTGCTTTCACCTCTTTCTCCTCTCTCTCCTCTTCCTCCTCCTCCATATTTCTCTCTCTCTCTCTCCTCCGTGCATCCCTCCATCTGCCCCTCAGACCCGAGTCTAGACGTGCTGGAGTCTCTGGTCTGGATGTGACCACGCTGACTCCAGGCTCCTCGTAAACACCACCTAATTCGCCCGGTGGGAGAGACTCGCCCCGAGCTAAGCTAATTAGCAGAACCTGATTGAACGATTCAGGAGGACGGAAAACACGCAGAAAATGAGAGCGAAGAGGAGGTGAAAGAACAGTCAGGCCGTGCGGAGAGCTTCAACTAATGCGCTGGATGCGATTTGGACTGTCTTAGAAACATGACAAAAGCACAACTCATTCATTTTGGACAGTTTGCAGTGGTCCAGAGTTATTATTATTATTCCTCACTGAACTTATCCATCCAGAGCGTCCGAATGATTGGCTAAGATGAGTTTATAAGCACATTTCACAGATTTCCGAAGCTAGACGGGAGTTTGGCTTTGACTGTAATGTAAGGTATTGTTTCCCAAAGACTGGGTCGCGAGAGAGAGATCCTCACTTTTTTAGCAGCACCGCCTTTCCTAACCAATTTTCTGCGGGAAACACTGATTACAGTTTTTCCTTATAAGGCCGGGTGTACACTGTGCAATATGTTTCACTCAGCCCCAGTTTAAACTGGTTTAAATCTCAGAGTTTAAAAGTTCACAGCTCACGAATCATGTTCTCACACTATACGAACCAATGCTCAGATGCAACCTGCCTTTGCACACTGTACGCTCACATAATGATTGGAGTTGTTGTTCCGGAAGTAGAAAATTACAGAATTAGAAAACCACAGATGTGCGGAGACACAATGCTGATGCAGGCAAAAAACAGACGCGCTGCCTTGGCAATTTGTGCCATTCTCTGTGCAGACAAGCCCAAAAAGAAGAGGCGACGAATATGGTCAAAGAAATGTCTGGGCAGACGTGGGCAGACGTGGGCAGACGTGGGCAGTACAGGTTGTCAGTTCTTCAGAGGGAACTGGAGGTAAGTAGCATCAAGTTTTTCACCAAACTTCTGTTCTGTGTTGCTCGATTAGCTGCGCCTCCATGTCCTGTGTCCAAAACACTCACCGGCTCCATCGTCCTCCACAACCTCATGTCCTGCTTCTGCTTCTGTGTCTGCACATGCTCAGTCTGACAGATTCTGGCAAATCGGCTCGTGGAACGACTTCAACAGAGCGAAACCCTCACGAGAGGCGACTGGATTTCAAACAAGTTTGATATTCTTGCAACCTACGAATGCCGATCAGGAGCTGGTCGTGAGGTATTGATCGGTTTTCTTTACCCCATATTTACTACACGAAGCACGACACACGATGAAGCCAAAACTCGGCCCGATCCCCAAAACAGTCACACAAGTGAAAAATCGGCTCAAAAAGGGTCAAAAATCGCACAGTGTACGCTCGGTTTAAAACTTGAGTACTGTACTATAATTTTCTGAAAAATGTACAGTATTCCTCAAAATCCAGTGTGCCTTATGTATGTTTTTTTTTTTTTTTTGGTGGTTAGTAATAATAACATTGTTAATTGAGTAATAATTAAGGAAAATTGTTCTGTGCTCGGCCCAAAACGACTAATATGTGTCAGTATAATCACATTTTCTTTGTGTTTTGGTCATTTTTAAGCAACTTTTCTGTATTTTTTAACTACACAAATGACAATTTATGCGTCTCTTTACTGTTGGCTGGGATCAAATTGGTCAAAAATCAAGACAACGATTTCTTGTATAAAACTGGGACAAATCACTGGTTTTAGATCAATCTGCTGGGACAGGGGACACAGGGCTCAAAACTGGGACTGTTCCAGGTAAACAGGGACGTCTGGTCACTCTACAACTAACATGTTAAAAGTGTACTTCCTGATTCTCAGAAAAAAAAAAAAAATTGGACAGGAAGTAGAGACACTAACACTGAGGTTGCTTTATTGTGCACAGAGCCTATGATGTAGACAGGACACAGTGGACTTATTTTGACGTCAAGAGCTGCTTCTACACTGCAAATTTCTCTGATCTAGCCAATATTTTAAAAGTTATATCAGGTTATTCATCTTGTTTTCAGATTTATTATCTACTTACTACATCAGAGACTGCTTCATTCTAGTCTAGAGGTGGTTTAATTTAAGATAACTTGTCAAGTAAAATGATCTTGCTGCATGGACTGATAATTTCACTACTTTTAAGTGATTTTCTGATAGATTGAAGTGTAAGATTGATATAGCTCAATATAAAACATACAGGGAGATATCAGTCTGGACTCCACAGAGTAAACCCTCCTCTGTGGAAGTTCTTCAGCTCAGATGGACCTCCTCCTGGTTTATCGATCAGACCCTGAGCTCTGACCTTTAGTGCAGTGATCAGCTCCACACAGAGACAAACCCACAGGCCTCTCCTCTGTCCATGGGCGACCTACAGCCTCACTCACAGGGCTTATAGTCACTCACAGTTTGTCTGAGCAAAAGCCGAAGAACAAAAATGCACCCATTCAAAACAAATTCATATCCAGTACTGCAAATTTCTCTGATCTGGCCAAGATTTTAAAACTTATATCAGGTTATTCATCTTGTTTTCAGATTTATTACCTACTTACTAGTTCTGACACTGCTTAATTCTAGCCTAGAGTAGTTTATTTTAAGATAACTTGCCAAGTAAAATGATCTTGCTGCATGGGTAGATAATTTCACAAGTTGTAAGTCATTTTCTGATAGATTTATGTGTTTATATCTTCAGTTTTGGCCAAGTTTTTTTGCAGTGAGTATTAGACAATACTGAAGAATCTGTATAGATATCTGCTGATATAATATTGTTGTATTTCTTCCTCTCTTGTTGTAGTTCTTCCTCTCTTGTTGCAGTCTCTGTTGTAGTTCTTCATCTGCTGTTGTAGTCTTTGTTGTAGTTCTTCTTCCTGTGTTGTAGTTCTTCTCTTGTCGTATTTCTTCTCCTGTTGTAGTCTTGTTTGTAGTTCTTCTCTTGTCGTAGTTCTTCTCTTGTTGTAGTCTCGGTTGTAGTTCTTGCCGTATTTCTTCTTCTCTCTCGATTGTAGTTCTTCTTCTCTTGTCATATTTCTTCTTCTATTGACATATTTCTTCTTCTCTTGTAGTCTTGGTTGTAGTTCTTTTCTTGTTGTATTTCTTCTTCTACTGTTATAGTCTCTGTCGTAGTTCTTCTCTTGTCGTATTTCTTCTCCTGTTGTAGTCTTGGTTGTAGTTCTTCTCGTAGTTCTTCTCTTGTTGTAGTCTCTTTTGTAGTTGTTCTCTTGTCATATTTCTTCTTCTTCTTTTGTTGTAGTCGCGATTGTAGTTCTTCTTCTTCTCTTGTTGTATTTCTTCTTCTGTTGACATATTTCTTCTTCTCTTTTTGTAATCTCGGTTGTACTTTTTCTCTTGTAGTTCTTCTTCTCTTGTTCTAGTCTATTAGAGTTCTTCTCTTGTTGTATTTCTTCTCTGGTTATAGTCTCAGATGTAGTGATTTTCTTGCCGTATTTCTTTTTCTCCTGTTGTAGTTTTGGTTGTAGTTCTTGTCATATTTCTTCTTCTCCTGTTGTAGTCTCTGTTGTAGTTGTTCTCTTTTCGTTTTTCTTCTCTTGTCTTAGTGTGAGTTGCAGTGAGTGCCGATGCCTCCACATTGCAGGCGCTGTGTGATCCAGAGTCACACACAGCATGCACAATGAGGACACTTCAGCACTCTTTCACATGTGTACATTTACATTTAGATTATCTTCAATTCACAAACCTGACTCTACCTGACAAAACCATTTCCACGTACATTTGGTTGAGGACAGACTTTATTGTTCAAGGTGAAATGTCTCTGCACAGAAGCTCCCTACATGCTCTGGGAAATGAGCCAGGAACCTTCTCGCTGTGAGGAAAGAGATAGGCTGAACAATTTACAGGTCAGATCTGTATTTTCCATTTGCGATTTATGTTTTAATAATAAGAATCTTCACTCTCACTCATAACCTACACGATGTAAAGGAGTGGCTTAAAGGGAGTGTGACGTCATTCATTGTGTTCGGCTCCAGTCAAATGAAGCTCACTGAGGCTGGGAGTTGTAAGGGCAAATTTTAAGTCAGGCTCCATATCAGGAATAATTATTTATGGAGAAAATAATGAAATAAAAACACCAGGATCATTTAGAGTGAATTAAAGCCAACATTTTAAGACCAAAATGCAGAGGCTCACTGCAACAGTTACTGTGCAATTTTTCTGTTGGAAAACATGACAATGGGCAAAGTTCTTACAAATGCGTACTTAAGACCTTCTACGAACATTTTTGACATTCACAAAACTTTTTCTCCTAGTCCGGAGCAATCGTAAGAACAAACATTCTACTGTTTTTTACTGTGTGATCCAGTACAGGCTGCAGTGAGCCTCAGTCTGTCCCAGCCCCACTTCAGGGGTCATCAAACTAAGGCCTGCGGGCCAACTCCGGCCTGCCACGTCCTTTTGACCGGCCCCCCAGCCCCTCTGCCCACCACCACTTGAACTGACCCTGTGAGGCAATCCTCAAAAGTGTCCATTAAAAATGATATTTACATGAAGTATTTATATTTAAATCATTATATGACGTATTTACATTTGCCGCCGAATTTTCATCTCCTCACAAGCTCAAGATCGAACAGTGACGGTCAACGCACGTGCAGAGTTCTGTAGTGCAATTAAGGACAGCAAAATAGCATTAAAGTATGAAAAGTTGACAGAGAAGCTCAAAGAGTTTTCAAATGACCAATGATTTTTTTTGTTCAGTGTAAGGAGCTTGCACTTTGTCTGACGTCTATAAAGAAAGTGTGGCGGTTTACAAAGAATATAATCTGCGTCATCAGGGTCATACAATTCTATTATACGGCCCCAACCCCGGCCCCCATCACAGTCAGGAGTGATAATATGGGCCTCAGTGAAAAAAGTTTGGTGACCCCTGACTTAAATATTCCCTCCTTGAATGTTTTCATGTGAGTTTGGACATTTGAAATCGCCGCTGAAGCTGTAAAAGAGCCGTAGTCTGTAGACGCGCTCACTCTCTCCCTCGCGCTTTCACGTGTCATAATGCTAAACCCACACTGCCCAAAAACATTTTAATATTTGATGTAAATGAAATGTAAATGAGCGTGGAGGTGTTCGTAGCTGGGTGAGGCCCATTGTCTCTATGGAGATGTTATTGCTTTGTCTGGAAAGTTTCACAGTATGATATTAAACCTTCCAGATCAAAATGTCTGTTTTTCTAGGTATTTTTGTGCAATAAAACGACCTGTAATTTAATGAATGTAAGGCAGAGCTGTTTATTGTCACACTGAGGAACATTCCAGGCAGAGCAATGACATATCCACAGATTAATCTCGCAGCCCTAGATAATACTTTTATAGAGTCTAGTATATGAAAAGTTTGCTTCTGTCTCTTTGGTCTCGCAGCCAGCCCTCAGGTTTGATGTTGTGTGGACAGACTGTTGTGGAGATCGAGTGGATATAGGTGAATAGACAGTGAATCGCCCACTCATTCCTCCGACTCAGAAACAGGTCCAAGTTGAAGATGGAGGAAGCCTGAATCATCACCGTCTCCACTGCGGACAGGCTGGCAGAGGACGGAATTTATGAATGAAAAATGAGAAAAACTGAGGCAGACTAAAGCAGACTGTCGGGAGATACTGACAAATAAGAATGGACGCAGTTAGAAAATTGATAAATTTCCTCCACAAACAACAACATCTTCTGTCTTATTCTGCATAAAAGCTGCTGTAGTTTAGTTTATTATAGATCACAAATCAAACATGCTCTGAAATGTGATTCTTTTATCACATTGAAGAACGTTGTTTCTGATGTTTGTTTTCAGTCAGTTCTCCTGGGTGTTCTCCTTTTATTTTTTACCAAATTAAACTGACTAAATCAATCTTTTTGTATGTATTTTAAAAAGACTAAGCATTTATAATAAAATCATTAACTGTTTAATTGTATAAATATGCGGTTAAGATTCATGAAAAGAAATCTCAACAGTATCACCACTGTCCTATTCTTGCAAAATACAACTGATTAAATTTTGAAAATCTAATGAAATCAAAATTCTTCTTGGTGCTGCTCCTCCTCTGAAGGGTTTTGTCTCATTGAGGTTTGAAAATACATCTGGAGTAACACGCTCATCCTCCAGAGAGAGAGCACTGCCCCCAAATCTAAGACCGCACTCACCAAATCCTCTTTTTCCTCTGTTGCTCTGAGTCATTGGAATAATCTGCCAACAGAGATTCTAACCTGCGCAGGTTTTCGAAATGTCTGCACAGGTTTTCAAATGTCTGGCTGACCTCTAAACAAGTTTGTACACATCAGGGATGAATGTGATTTGAATGATCAGTAGGATGTAGAATGTGTTTGTGCAAATGTTGGGTCTTGATACACAGTGGAAGGGGCTGAGGTAGTGCATGTGGTTGTGAGTCGGGTGTATGTTGTTTTTAGAATAGTATTTCAACTCTGTAACCCTGAGTTATTGTTTCCCAAAGACTGGGTCGCAACCCTCAGCTGGGTCGCAAGAGATTTTTTTTGGCTCGCATTGTCATGATCTGCTAGCCTGATTCATTAGCCAGTTTCACTTCGTGGAAACTGTCTGACCTCGCAGCATTAGAATTCAATCGCTCGACAGTAGGCGGGTATGTTTTTATTTAACCAATTGCTGCTTTTTAGTTGTGACATATATAATGCACCACTAACGGGGCTAACTGGTATATTAAGCTTTTCCCAAATCCCATAGGAAGAAGGACAATAACGTCTTTCCTCTTGATAAAATTCAAAAAACATTCTCTTTGTTCCAGCTTTAAATCCTCGTTCTCGGGAATCGTTGCCAACACAGAATGTATGGCTCTTCGCTGATTGGCTGGTGCCCAAACTTGCACTTCCGGGGTTTTTGCGAACCATCTAGTGTATTCTGATTCCTGACCTAGTCACTGGAGAGAAATGACATTGAGCAGAGGCACTAGGTGGCGCCAGCCTGGCTACCGATTTGCATGTAGATCTGCAATATACACTTCTAACACATGGGAGAGCAAGCGAGTCAGCAAATCCTATCTGCCTACACTGAACGAGTGTTTCTATGCTCATTCCTTTCATTACTACATATATGTGTGAACTGGGATTTTCTGTGCTCACAAAAATGAAGCTAAAGCACAGAAACAGACTGATGCGCCTGATCTGCTTCTGTACTTTCCTCCTGCACCCGAACTGGAACACGCTACAAAAACGCAGACAAGCCCACCTACCTCATTAGAAATGTTGAAATGTTAAGAGATGTTTTGTATAATTTCTAATCTTTTTGTAATTATTTTATTGACTTGATTATTTTGTTCCAATGTTGCTGGTTCAGCTGAATGTTGAAAAGAGAACGAAATGGGCTACATTTAATGTCCAAATAGGCGACTTATGGATCCTTTTATTGCTGCTTCAATGACTGTTCTTCATTGTTTTAAACTTGAGTACCATATTTTCCGCACTATTAGGCGCTCGGGATTATAAAACGCACTGTCATTGAATGGTCTATTTTCAAACTTTTTTCACAAATAATCCGCACCGGACTTTAAACAAAAAAACAAAAGTTAGATGGGTCAGTGGGACTTTGGTGCGTTCACGGTGACTCTGGGCTTTGTTCAGTTGTGGCGTGTAGGGAGGGTGCTGTCTGGGACCAACGGATTGTTGACGTGTTCGCAGTGACTCAGTTGTTCAGTTGTGGCTAGAAGTGGCACATTGCACTCGCTTTTTCGGTTCATTCCTCTGCCCCGTTCCTCCTCCGCGTGGAGTGATGAGTGTGGCTGCGGGTGTTTTTCGCTGTCTGCTCCGTGTGTGTTTGCGTGCGCTGCGGGTGGTGTGGCTTTGTAGTTTACTGAAGTCATATTGGGACACCCGAGTGGATTCATGTATAGGGCGCTCTGGATTGTGGGGCACGCAGTAGTTTTTTGACGAGGTTGGAGGCTTAAGAGCGCGCCCTATAGTGTGGAAAATACGGTAATACTAATTGTTCAGAGAGACATGATCACTCATTCGACAATAAAATATTCTCATTAATGTTCAAATTCACCTTTTTATTTTGTGATTTACAAATAATGTCTATTGATTTGGGTCTCGAAGGTTTGTCAATTTTAAAATGTGGGGCCCCAGAAATAAGTTTGGGAATCACTGCCCTAAGTAATATTTGTTTTAATTTATTGTTGTTATTTATATAGGTGAGTTTCAGCTGACGTCATTGTTATTAAAGGCCCGCGTTGCATGCTGGGCAATATTTTAGTCAGAGGCAAGAAACAGGATAGCGGTCAAACACAGTGCGTAACCTCGCGTATTTATCCTCGATAATGATAAATTCCTGCTGCATTATCAGATGCACAAATAGAAGCACGGAAGAAGGAAAATGTCTTTTTCGTATTCTGAGTGAAAAGAACCGCTAACGGTGAATTAAATGACTTTCAAACATTCGCAGAGCAAACGTAGAAGATCCTAACAAACCGTGGACTCCAACAAGTTCAACAACACATCGAGACTCTTGGAGGTTTTCATCTTTTCTGCTGTGAATGGCCCAGGAGTTTCCACCAAGTCATTGTGGATATCGCCGAAGTGAATATTTGACCAGGTAGTTGGCGATTCTGACCAGAAATTTGGTTTGGTCCAGGCTTTGTAGGGGTTGAAAAGGGTGATTTGGCTCCGTCGATGCTTATGACCAATTTCTGGTCAAATGGTCTTGGGTCCTCTGCCGTTAGAGTGGATAAATAACCGGGATCAATACCCTTTACGTGCTTTCTCACTCCGTCCGTCATGTTGAATTAGTGTTTCTTGCCGCCGACCAAAATAATTCCCAGCATGCAACGCGCGCTTTTGTCAACAATGAAACTCGCCTATACACTGAATCTGTACTTTTTGTATTTCCACAAATCTGCTCAGGGACTACAGGCATAAATGAGCACCAGCATCTTATGACTTCTGTCTTAGTTAATGTGTTTTTGCGCACTGTCTCCGTACAAATAACAAAACACAACATACCATACCAACACTTATTGCCCTGTTTTTCTTTGTCTTAAATGTGCTATATTACACAAAATTGACTCTCATGTGCTTTAAACCAGGTCTGTTTGTGATGAGGAAACATTATAATATAGATCAGAAAAGAGCGTAATATGGGCGCTTACGATTTCAACATCAAAGTGCATATAGTGTGAACTGCATTGTCTGATTGTAATTGTCCTATGAATATATAATGTGGGTTTAGACAGTTTCATCATGGTGGTTGGGAGATATCAGCAGATCTGACGGGCGGGATTCTTGCTCTCCAGTAATAACTTCTATGTCAAATTATAAATTACAAAGCTTTCAAAATGTCCGCCGAGAATGGACCAGGTCTTCTTCTTCTTCAGATGAGTGTCAGAGGAGATACATGAGATCCCCCGCTCCGTCCAATCTAACCAGGCTTTTACCAAGAAGATCTGGACACAATAAGATTTACGATTTCCTAATTTGGTTTTAAGGCCGGGGGCTGATTGAATCTACAGTGTCTAGTTCCTTTTCAGCAGTTTGCCGTGGTCCAAAGTAACTACTCGCTTACCGAACGCATTCAGAGCGTCCTAATTATTCACAGAGATGATTTTAGAAGGGCTTTTGACAACTCTCAGAGACCGCGAACCACAACTAGCATGCTAACAGTGAACTTCCTGATTATAATAGACAATAGAACGCTTCATAATTAGACGCAGACAGAACACAGTGGTCTTATTTTGATCTCGAAAGCTCTTTATTATACAATATATCTGCAACTGGATCCTACAGCTCAAACAGTGAGAGATACAGACCAACTAGCATGCCAACACACACTTCCTGATTGCTGGACAACAGAACACTTCAGAATTAGATGAGAGATACCGAACAACTATGACAATACGCACTTCCTGATTACTGGACAATAGAACGCTTCAGAATTAGATGAGAGATACTGGACAACTAGCATGTCAACAAACACTTCCTGATTTTCAAAGAATAGAGGACTTTATATTTAAATGAGATACTGGAAAACTAGCATGCCAACATGCACTTCCTGATTACTGGACAATAGAGCATTTCAAAATAGATGAGAGATACTGGACAACTAGCATGCCAACACGCACTTCCTGATTACTGGACAATAGAATACTTTAGAATTAGATGAGAGATACTGGACAACTAGCATGCCAACAAGCACTTTCTGATTTTCAAGCAATAGAACACTTTATAGTTAAAAGAGATACTGGACAACTAGCATGCCAACAAGCACTTCCTGATTTTCAAACAAAAGAATGCTTTATAATTAAATGAGAGATACTGGAAAACTAGCATGCCAACACGTACTTCCTGGTTACTGGACAATAGAGCACTTTATAATTGGATAAGAGATACATAAAACTATTATGGTAACACACACTTCCTGATTATCAAGCATTAGAAAGCTTTATGAGAGATACCGGACAACTAGCATGCCAAGATTTCCTGATTTTCTTCCTGATTTTCAAACAATAGAGCAGTTTATAATTAGAAGAGAGATATCAGACAACTACCATGCCAATGTGTACTTCCTGATTATTGGACAATAAAACACTTTATAATTAGATGAAAGATACCAGACAACTAGAGTGCCAACACACACTTCCTGATTATTGGACAATAGGACGCTTTATAATTATATGAGATATACCAGAAGACTAGCATGCCAAGACACACTTCCTGATTATCAGAGAGTAAAACATTTTATAATAAGATGCAACCAGAACACTGTGGATGTATTTTGATCTCGATAGCTTTTTATACAATATATCTCCTACAGCTCCACTTAAACAGTTAGGGATACAGGACAACTAGCATGCCAAGACGCACTTCCTGATTATTGCAGAGTAAAACATTTAATAATTAGAAGCAACCAGAACAGTGTGGATGTATTTTGATCTCGATAGCTCTTTATATAATATATCTCCTACAGCACCACTCAAATAGTTAGGGATACAGGACAACTAGCATGCCACGACACACTTCCTGATTACCAGACAATTGAACACTTCATAATTAGATGCAGACAGAACACAGTGGACATTTATACTGTTATTATAATACATTGTGATGTGTGAGCTACTGTGTCCAAGTCCTTTCTAACAACAACTAGCATGCTAACACACCCAGATTATGGTATTTTCTGATCTATGTTATAATGTTGTTTCCTTTTCTGTTTTTTTTTTTTTTTTTTTTTTTTTTTTTTTTTTTTTGAGGAGGTACCAACAGTATAACATGACTTAAAGGTCACAAGAGTCCATTTTGCGTAATATAGAACCTTTATAGGACTCGGATACAGACTCATTAAGTTCTGAGCTCTTCTACATTCTTCACCTTAATAATCAGATCTCTTACTGTTCCTACATATTCTTTAGGTTTAATTAATGCCTTTTGCTTCGTTATCCTTGTGTCTTATATAGAAAGTGAAGCATCAATATTTTAACTTTTAACAAAACCCTGCCTCTTTGACATAAGCTCCAGGTTGATTTCTCTTTTCTTCTTCCTCATTAGTTTGAAAATCTTCTGTCTTGGCTTGGAGATTTCGAGGTTTTATTTTATAATAAAGTTTAAAAAAAGAAAAAAAAAAAAAAAGAGAGAGAGAAAAAAACTTGGATTCATTAGAAGCTGGTCTACAAAATACGCGCTTCAGCTACGCCAGGTTTCCATGACAACAACTCGTCAATGCCAACAAAGGAAATCCTTGAGTCGACCACAACAGCAGCAAGTCTTGTCATTTTAATTCAATCCAACTGAAAATCTGCATAGAGTCAGTGTGGTCAAGAATATCGAAAATCAGATACGAATCGATACTAAACTGGTATTGATACTAGATACTCATTTGAGCGGGTATCGATACTAAAAGAGTCACATTCACAGGACGGAAATGAATCTTTTCTGAATGATCTTGAGCTGTATCAGAACAAGTATAAGAGTTCATGGAGATGTTATTGCTTTGTCTGGAATGTTCCGCAGTATGGTATTAAACCTTCATATATTCATGGAGACGAAACCAGACCAAGTTACAGGTCAGATCTGTGGAGAGGCGACCCCATTCACAGTCAAAACCTGTTTTTCTAGGTATTTTTGACCTATAAAACCACTTTTAAATTAAATAAATGTAAAGTAGAGTTGTATAAAGTCATACTGTGGAACATTCAAGGCAATATCTCCATAGAAGCAAGCAGGTAACGGACCCCCAACGAAAAAGTTACACAGTGAAGCTTTAATGTTGAAAATCAGTTTTAAAAAATAAATTAAATAAATAAAAATAAGAAGTTTTTGTTGTTGTTGTTTTATTTGATTATTTTCTTTATTATTATCATTGTGGTATCAAAATCGGAATATCCCTCACAATTTGATACAATACATGGCTCACGATACGATATTATCATGATATGGTGATAATCGATATATTGCAAACGAACCAAATACATTTTGGTGACACTATTTCTTTACTAAATGTGCACAGTGTAACTTCTGGTGGAGGATCTGTCACCAGCTTCTCTCCATGAAGATGTTGCCTGGAATGTTCCACAGTATGGCATTAAACTTATTTATCTCTACTGAGGACTAAGTTACATGTCAGATCTGTAGAGAGGTGAGTACGGTCACCGTGAGAATGCAAATTTTTAAGTGAATAAAACCTTTAACTGAGGAAAGGCAAGATGGATACGTTTAATGCTATATCGGAACTTTTCGAGACAAAGACACAACATCTCCATGGAGACAAGCAGATGGTGGACCCTCCAGCTGAAAAGTTACACAACTAAACAGAGAATATGTCAGGAGTATTGCACAAACAAGTTTCCTTCCACAAAAAACATGCATAAAGTTACCAAAAAATACTGGATATACTGGTGCTATATACAGACAGATACAGCAGCTCATGATAAACATACTGTAAAAACAAATGTACTATTTTGATTTTTCTGCACGCCCCAACTGAGTATAGAGGCTATTCCTTAAAGGTGCACGGTGTAACTTTTCTGGTGAAGTGTCCATCTGCTTAGCTCCATGGTGATGTTATTGCTTTGTCTGGGATGTCCCGCAGTATGACATTAAACAGCTCTACCTTACATTTATTCAATTACGGACAGATCTGACTAGGGATGCACTGTCACTACTTTTTTGAAAACCGATACGAGTGCAAGTATAATCATTTCTGTACTTGCCGATACTGAGTACCGATAGCGATACTTTAACCCCACCCCCCATGAACATACACATGAGTGCGTTTACATGCACATCAGTATCCCGGTTATTATCCATATCCCGGTTATCACAGTATTCGGGAATTGCTGTTTACATGTGTGCTGAGAAATCAGGATACTTATATCCCTGTGTACATGATCAAATGTAATATCCCGGTTTCTTAGGGTTAGGGTTACCAACAACCATGATCGTATAATGCAGCTTTGCCACATTTGTTTATGTTTTACTAACAAGTTTGTCACCACCTAGTGCCTCAATTTAATTTCTCTCCAGCGACTAGGTCAGGAATCAGAATACACTAGACGGTTCGCAAAACCCCCAAAAGTGCAGGTTTGGGCACCGGCCAATCAGTGAAGAGCCATACATTCTGTGTTGGCAATGATTCCCGAGATCGAGGATTTAAAGCCGGAATAAAGAGAATGTTTGGTGTATTTTTTCAAGAGGAAAGACGTTACTGCCCTTCTTCCTACTGGATTTGGAAAAAGCTTAATATACCAGTTAGTGGCACTTTACATACGTCACGACCAAATAGCAGCAATTGGTTAAAAAAAAAAAAAAAAACGTGCCTGCCTACCGTCGAGTGAATGAATCCTAACACTGAGAGGTTAGACGGTTTCTACGAAGTGAAACCGACGTTTTACAGAAACAAAACTTAAAACCATATGGCTCATTTACATAAACTATAAGCGCTGAAAAAAAACAGCTCACTCTTTGTGCTGCTGATCCGGTCAGTTTCTGTCGGACTAAAGGACACAACTCAGTGGAATATGAGTGTTCTTTCTGTAACCGGATGTGCTTCTGATGGTGAGTCTGTTCTGTGTGTGTATATTGTGTTGGAGATGGTTCATGTTGAAGTTTTCCGAGACTTTTCACGTGTGCAGGTCGTACGTGTGTCATTTCACTCATGTACAGTCATTTTATTTATCCCGGTTTCTCATAATGGATACTGGATTATTCAGGATACTTAAACCGGGATAGTGCAGAATGTGTCGTGTAAAAGTGGTATCGGTGCGTGGTATCACAGGAAGTATCGCATCCCTAGATCTGACCTGTAACTTGGTCTGGTTTGATCTCCATAAAGTTACTGTGAAACATTCCAGGCAAAGCAATATCCTCCACGGAGAAAACCATCTGACGGATCCTCCTCCAGAAAAGTTACACGATGCATCTTTTTGGGGGTATGCTTCCTGTTTCCAAGTGTTGTGCTCCACATATTGCATTATCGTGCTGAGAATGAGAAAAACTTGTACCTTGTGTCGTCTGTGCAGGTTAAAGCACAGGGCAGTCCAGGATCAGTTGTTATGCGAATATATTTTTCATAACTGTTAGAGCACGAGCTACATATAGGGCTTTTAAACCTGCAATCCATCGTAGTGAAAATGCGGTTCAGATCTATGAGAGTCTCTTATATGACGTATTGCAGTGCACAGTGGAGTACAGACCATAGCTCCTGGGGATAAAGAGGGTTCATTGATTCATTTTTCTATACAGGCCCAGTGGTGGTGGGGTCTATCCTTCATCATGTCCCTTCGGTCGCTTTAGACGCACTTTTAAACATTATTTTTCATCATAATCTCGACTACAGGCGCATTTCTGTCATATCAATATAAGAATAATACAGAGTGAGACCAGCCGACTGACAAAATCAGACCAAGATTTAGAGGTTACATTTGAGATTTTATATTTTAAAGACGAATAAGACCCATCATTTTATTTAAACTAGCTGGATTCATCAGCCGGTTTCACTTCGTGGAAACCGCCTGACCTCGCAGCATTATGATTCGTTTGCTCGGCGGTAGGTGGGTACTTTTTTATTTTATCAATCACTGCTATTTGGTCGGGACGTTTGTAACGCACCAAATCTCATAGGAAGAAGGACAATAATGTCTTTCTTTGATAAAATTCACCAAACATTCTCTTTGTTCCGGCCTTAAATCCTCGATCTCGGGAATCGTTGCCAACACAGAATGTCTGTCTTCGTCTACATCCATCTCGACCGCTTTGTTTACTGTTGTGCTGTACCACAAAAGGGACCCAGACAGGTGCTTGAGTTTGGCGTCATGGCTTCACAGCTCTTTGCTGATTGGCCGGTGCAGGCTCTACAACTTCCGAGGTTCTTGCAAACTGTCTAGTGTGTTCCGATTCCTGACCTATTCGCTGGAGAAAAATTAAATTGAGTGAAGGCACTAGGTGGCGCCAGCCTGACTAATGAAAACCCCACATCTTACTCAACAAAACTATGAAAATATCAACACAATTGTAGCTCTTTCATAAAATTATTTTGTAAAATATACCAAGAATTACTCTTGGCAATATATCGATACAGCAGATTACAATATCGATACTGTATCATCACATTCAACGACATGATATATCAATATTTCAGTATTTTTACACACCCCTAATTGTAAATGTATTATTTTGAACTTTGTACACTTTGGTTTTATGTTTTAAAGGAATCTAACTGTGCACCATCTAATCTATTTTTGCGATCGCTAAAATGAGTAGCTCTCAGGCATTTTTGTTTCGTTTTAGACCTGATGTAGTCCTGGTTTAGTCTTAGTTTAGTCCTGGTTTAGAGTTGATGTAGTCCTGGTTTAGTCTTAGTTTAGATCTGTTTAGGACCTTCGTTTCGTTCTGGTTTAGATCAAATTGGTCAAAAATAGGGACACGTGGGACATTTCTTGTATAAAACTGGGACAAATCAGTGGTTTTGTATAAATCTGCTGGGACATGGGACACAGGATTCAAAACTGGGACTGTCCCGGGCAAACAGGTCTAATGACATATTGTGTTTAAACAAAATACAACTCCAGGTCTGTTTTTGATGAGGTAACAACATTATAAAATGACTTAAAGCTCACAAGAGTCAATTTTGTGTAATATCAGACCTTTAAAGTTTGTCTTTGAAATGTAATAAACCAAAATTTTGCCAGATTTTCAGTATTAAATGTTTGTTGGACTGCAGGAGCTGGGTGCATGCGTCACTGTTACTGTTATATTTACGTCGCCCTGAGCTGTGTACAGTGTTAGCATTAGCATTAGCATTAGCATGTTTGTGAGCCAGAGTGAGGGACGCTGCACCTTTGGGCGAGTGCGAGGGTCCCGGCTGTAATTTGCATTTATATGAAAAGCTGCATTAGACTGATGGAGAGAGAGAGAGTGAGAGCGTGTTTTTACACTGGAGACCTTTAGTATGATGCACTTTAAAGCCACAGTATGTCACTTTTTAGCTAAAAATAGATTACAATAAAGGCTTTTTTTTTTTTTTTTTTTTTTTGGTTGCGTTTACTGCACTGAAAAACATACACAGAAAAACATGTGTCCTTACTTGTGAGCGGGCTTGCCTCTCCACAAACCTGCTTGTTCCTCCTTGTTTCCATGGAAATATTGTTCCTATGGCTATAATACTCCACAGCATGGCATACAACACATCTGCTTCTAAGGAGAATGTTCCAAAGTATGACTTTAATCCTATAAACCTTTGTCCTGTCAATCATCATATCATTTTTGCTTCTTTCCATCTTTCCTTATGACCTCTTGTATATATTTGAGATTTTTATTACCTATTTTTTCTATTTTATTTGGACTTTTCTTTCTTTTTAGCTACATATAAAATGTATTTTTACTATTTATATTTTTCACTCTTATTATTTTTATAGGAGTTATTATATTATATTGTGATGTGTGAGCTTATTGTGTCCAAATAATTTTCCCTTATGGATCAAGTTCAAGTCTTAACTTCCAGAAAGTTACAAAGTGTACCGTTAAGACATGAACCACTTTTCAAAATAAACTGAAATTCAGGTCATACAAATAATTTATCTCCTTTACTTTACCTGTCTATTTTAAATTCGCAGTGTTTACAGGTATACTACACACAGTTGACTCTTGTGAGCTTTTTGTCATGTTATAATGTTGTTACCTCCTCAGAAACAGACCTGGGGTTGTTTTGTTTCATTCACACATGTTTGAGTAATCCTTTATTTTTAGTCTGTCTACATCTCCAAAGCTCAAAACGCTCTGTTCCATTTTGTGATGTCATGTAGTGGTAGTTTTCTTTCAAGTTCATATTTACCACCTACTATCTGATTATTCATTTTTATCACCTACTATTCGACCAAACAAAATGATAAAAACATGAACACTAATCATATGAATTTTATAAATAGACCATATTACCGTATTTTTCAGACTATAAGTTGCAATATCAATATGTTGACATCTCGTCTATTTTCATACATGAGACGCACCAGATTATAAGGTGCATTAAGCAAAACAAACGGACGACACTTGACACTGATCTTTGAGACTGACTTCAGCCCAGGCATCCACGATCCATTGACAGATCATGGTGTAATTCGCCCGGCGTTGTTTTGTTTTGGTGAATGTGTTTTATGAATGTGAATGTGGGTGGATAATTCTTTTTTTTTTTTCTTTTTCTATGAGGACAACTCATCTTAGCACACATTTATTTACGTCTTACAGAAACAAAACCATATGGCTAATTTGCATAAACTATAAGCTCTGAAAAAACAGTTTGCTCCTTGTGCACTGATGCGGTTCAGCTTCTGTCGGACTAAAGGACACGACTCAGTGGAATATGTGTGTTCTTTTTGCGACAGAGGATGTGCTGCTGATGGTGAGTCTGTTCTGTATGTGTATCACGTTGGAGATGGTTCATGTGAAACTTTTCAGAGATCAGTCTGCAGGTCATACGCATAGACCATACAGCGGTGTGGCTTTGCTTACCAAAGTCGTACTAAAACATTTAGACAGATTTTTGAAAGCTGTGTACTACATAAAATCGGTTCAAGGTCAGTAAGCACAACCAGAACTGATACATAAATAATACATTTTGAGAAAATTAAAGGATTTTAAGTGTGCCTTACAGTCAGAAAAATACAGTATGGTGTTTTTGGAAGTTAAAATGTTTAATCATCACAAACATACCCAGAGTTGGGTTTTGTTTCATTCACACGTTTAACACAGAATCTCTGCATATTTAGGCTGAATCTCAAACGGAAAACACCTTGTTCCACCTTGTGATGTCATGAACACTATGAGCTTGTGTTTTTAAATGCCATACACCTTCACTGGAATTATATGCTCTGCTGCCAGGGTTCTCACTCACTCCAAGCCCTGGCAGCACATCACCCCCACTCTCGCCCATCTGCACTGGCTTCCCATAAAATACCACATCCAGTACAAGATCCTCCATGCCCAGGCCCCTCAGTATCTCTCACACCTGCTCCAAACCTACACACCCTCCTCTCAGCTCACCGTTCCCCCCTCCAGGCTGGAGCTTGTGTGTGTGAGTTATTGTAAAGCACTCTGGGTGTCTTGAAAAGCGGTATTATTATTATTTTTATTATTATACGGAGGAGTTCAGCTCAATTACCAATCGCTACCGAACCAATATGTTTGTCCGTAAGTTCTCCGTGTGCTTTTTAAATGTTTCTGCTCACCCTTGTATACTGCACATCTTTGGCGCAACTACAAGAAAAAGAGTTTGCAGAGTTTGACAGTGGGCTATAATGACTCTTTGAGAATATTACTGAAAGTGCCGAGGTTCTGTAGCGCCAGTGAAATGTTTGTAAATTGTGGTGTGAGACTCTGCGTTGTCACGATCAGATGTTGTATTTATTCATTTATGTGCAGAGCCGTGAATCTGAGCCATCGAATCATTCGCGCTCTAGTGTGTCCTGTGAGGAGTTCTGTCAGATTCACCTCTGAGCTGTGGAGACACTGGCGCTCTTGTCTGTCAACATTATAACATGCACTGTATTTAACTTTTTTATTCTTACTATTTTCTTTTTAATACTATGAACCAGATATTACATGTTCTTAATAAAGATTGAATTGAATTGAATTGAATAAATGTAAAAAGTAGCTGTTAACTTGAAAACTACTGCTTCTTCTTGAGATCACAGAGCATTTAGAGCTTTAGAGATGTAGACAGACTAATAATACAGGATTACTCAAACATGTGGGAATGAAACAAACACAACTCCAGCTACAGTATGTTTTTTGAGGAGGTAACTGTATTCGAACACGACTTAAAGCTCACAAGAGTCAGGTTTGTGTAATACAGGACCTTTAATGTGCTCCACTACTGTCTCTCTGAATAAAACAGAGTGACATCACTTAAACCCCATAGGCCAGTTTAGAGGGACACATTTACATAATTAATTTGGTTTAATTTATTTAGATGGTTATGTAAGAGAACACAGCTCCCTAACTGTACACATCATATATTAATATCAGTCTAACCGGCCAGACCCTTCTTTATGTTCTGCAGCACGGCATTAGAAACATCTATCGGCATGGAGACAAGGAGGCGACGCTATACGAGGCAGGTCAGATCTGTGGAGAAGCAAGCACACTTATAAACAGGCTTTTTTTTTACCCGTTAAGACCTGTAATTGATTTGCAATATGAATCTATAATGCCAAACTGGGGAACATTCGAGGCAAAAGCAATAACAACTCCATGACGACAACCTAGATGGACGCTTCTACAGAAAAGACATTATGGATACTTTGCAGCTGATGTGGGTGTGAAGCTAACAGAACTGCTCTTTCTAAAGCTCTGTTACTTTAATCTGAGCTTTATTTTAACATCATTTGTCACACATGAAATTAGCCAACAGTTTTTCAGTTAGTCACTCTCACTTTGTTGTTGAAAATCAAACTTCCAAGCAGGACCATAAAATGTCACATTTATTACAGGCTCCTGAAAATGAATTCTTCAAGTCGCCATTTACAAGTACATGGGTAGTTTTAACATTTCCCTTCGTTTGTACCTATCTTTTACACACAAACGGTGAATTTGCCTCTGAAAATAAATCTTTCTAAAAAACTCCAGCTAGAGAGGAGATTCTGGAAAACTCCATTTTTGCGTTTGCGTGTGAAGTGAGATAAACAGAGTTTTAGGAGCCGACGTGCCAAAAGTGCGACAAATTTTCCCTTTTGCTGTGCATTTCTTCTTTGCACACAAAGCTGATGTATCATATCGATGAGCAGAGACGAATGAGGTTCTGGCCTCAGCAATTTTTCCACTTCTTTAACAGATCTGTGGAGAGGTGAGCCCGCTCAGTAATGCATGTTTTTCAAGGTATTTTTTGAGTAATATTTACAACTGTAATGAAATATATGCTACACGTTTGAATCTAATCCAGGTGCCGCCCAGAGGCTTGGTGTAGTTATGACGGCGCTCAATGGCGCATTTATACAGGCTGATGTAAACGAAAACTTTTTTGAAAATGATGCTGTGTGCACGATGTTATTTTGGAAAATGGAAAGAAGGGAAATATTAGTTTCTCAACATACCCAGCTGTGTGAAAACGTAGCCTAAAACCATTGTATTTTCTCTTAAAACTTTTTGTTTGCTAATGTGTGCTTTGTGTCACCATGGAAACTGCTGAACATTCCACCAATAGAGATACATGTAGAACACCCCCGTTGTGATGTCACTGCAAAGTATCAATATTAGTTTGAATAAACGGGACACAAGCACGACTTTCTAATACTATGATGAGGATTCTCTAGAGTCTTAAACCAATGTTTCTAATGGTTTAGAATTTCATGTAGTATTAATTGTCGGGGGTGAAAAGGATTTACAGATATTGATGTTACTATAATGGATTAGACAAAAATGCATATTAAAATGTATATTATGTTTCAGTTTCATTTTCTCCCCTCCCCCCTCAGAGCGCTCTCACAGCACAATCAGCGTTCATCCTGCTAATGAAACTCCTGCACATCGCATCAGGTTTGTGAAGCTGCTGAGTACAGTTGTGTATCTTGTTTTTGTATATTTATGGAGTATAGAATCTTACAGCTAAACATAAGGAGGGTTTAAGTAGGACCCAGGACAGATTGCAAAGATTACTCAAACATGCAAGGATGACAATGTGGAGGTGCACTATGTAACTTTCTGGTTGGGAGGTCCTGCTTGTTTCTGTGGATATGTCATCACTCTGCCTGGAATGTTCCACAGTATGACATTAAACAACTCTACTTAAGGTTTATTAAATTACAGGTGATTTTACAGCTCAAAAATACCTCAAAAACAAGCATTCTGACCTGTAACTGAGTCTGGTTTGGTCTCTGTGAGGATAGAAAGGTTTAATGCCGTACTGTGAAACATTCCAGTCAAAGCAATAACAACTCCACGGAGAAAAGCACTCGACGGACCCTCCACCAGAGACGTTAAAAGCTCTTCAGGCATGTTTTCGATGAAGGAACAACATGATAACATGGCAGAAAGCTGAAAAAAATAGACTGATTTAGCTTAACACCCCCTCTTTAACCATAAACCAGGTCAAACATCTGCATTCTGACAGTTAAAATGCAAATCCACGCACAGAACCCTAACCTGTCCTCCAGCTCCACATATGGACAGCAAATGAGCACGACATTTTCTGATCTCTGGGCCTTGTTTTGCAGTGTGGGCACGGTTCGCGAGCTTGATTGCTTTTGGGCAAATTCTGAAACCTAATTTGCATTTTCACAACATGTTTTTTTGGCATTTAAAATTGTCATTGAATCCAGGAGGTTTAAAGCAGAGTGAGGAGCGGAGCAGGTGTGTGCACCGAGAACGATTCAGCCTTATTAAAGTCTCAGTGATGGAACCTCAAACGCAATTTTTTTTAAAGTGCATATGACAGGTTTTTGTGTTTTTCTAATTATGACTTAGTTTGTCTTACCTGTGGTCGTTACATACTATTTATCATAGTTTTAAAGGTGCACTGTGTAACTTTTCTGGGGAAGGGTCTGCCATCTACTTGTCTCCATGGAGATGTTATTGCTTTGCCTGGAATGTTCCACAGTATGGCATCAAGCAAATACTGTAGATCTTGCCTCTATTAAATTACAGATGTTTTCATTTTAAAGCGGGCCCACTTCTCCACATACCTGACCTGTACCTTGGCCGAGTCATGTGGCGGCTTGTCTCCATAGTAATAATTAAATTAAATGCCAAACTGTGGAACATTCCAAGAAAAAAAAAAAAAAAAAAAACATTAAAGGTGCACTATGTGACATTTGGTTGGGGGTCCATCACCTGCTTGTTTTGTAGATATGTCATTGCTCTGCCTGGAATGTTCCACAATGTGACATTAAACAGCTCTACTTTACAATTACCATATTTTCTGGACTATAAGTCGCAACTTATACTCCAGTGCAACTTATCTATTAAAATTTTCACAGTGACAGCTACTAGAGGGCGCTCTAGGCTTGTCTGTCAGTATCTGATACACTTATTACTCCTGTACCACTGTCACTTGGCTCTACTGTGCATGTCTCCTGTAGAAAGAGCCTCTGTCTTGCTGCAAGTGGCGAAATTTGCAGCTGAAAATGGTAATCGAGCAGCAGAAAGAAAGTTTGGAGTGAGCGAGAAACTTGTGAGGGACTGACGGAAAGGGGGGATGGAGAACACAGCTTCACGGTTACCAGGCGGGTGCAACCATGTAACTTTCCTGGAAGTCACTGGATGGATGGACAAAGCCTGGACTTCAGTGACACCGAAACCATCCTGTCGGGATTCAGAAAGGCCCGAATAATTCTAACTGGAACTGATGCTGAGTCTGACGACAGCGACACAGAAGACAAAGCGACGCTCTGTTTACCTCTGGAGGTCACAGAGTTACTCAAAAGTGACACCAAAGGATGAAGAATTGAATGGATTTAGTGATTTGGAGTGAGATGAAGAGTTTGTTAAACTTGTTCTGTTGTTTATGTTTATTTATCTGAAGAACTGTTCATATGTGACGTTAACAGTCTGTTGTTCTCTCTTCTATTGTTTTTACTAGAACTTGACTTTCAAGATGAAATGTTGGTTCCTGGTCTCTGATTTTATAAAATAAATTTCCCCAAAAAAGTGCAACTTATAGTCCAGTGCAACTGTATTTTTTTCTTCTTCATTATGCATTTTTTGGCTGGTGCGACTTATACTCTAAAAAGTATTCAGTTACAGGTGGTTTTATAGCTTAAAAATACCTAAAAACAACTTTCTAACTGTGAGTGAGGTCGCCTCTCCACAGATCTGACCTGTAACTTGGTCTGGTTTGGTGTCTGGTTTAATACCATATTGTGAAACATTCCAGAGAAAGCATTAACATCTCCATGGACACAAGCATTTGACGGGCCCTCCACCAGAAAAGTTACACAATGCACCTTTAACATCTACATGGAGTCAAGCAGGTGGCAGGTGTAAAATACTGTAGCCCTTGTGGTCAAAATAAATCAGCTGTTGTCTGCGTCTAATTTTAAAGTGTTCTATTATCCAGTAATCAGAAGGTTCACGTTAGCATGCTAGTTGTTGTTCATTTTAAAGTGACTGATAAAACTCTGGTGTCTGTGAGCTGTGAGAAGCTTTTATAAACTCACCTTGATGAATTATTAGGATGCTCAGAATGCATAAGGTAAGTGAGGAATAACTTTGAGCCACGGCAATGAATTAGTTTTGTTTTTTCATGTTTTTAAGACAGTAAAAATCAGGTACAGAGCTGACAGTTTAAAAGAAAAGAAAGTTGAAAAGAAAATGTTCTAAAAGAGAGCCGTCTACCTATGTCATCAACAGGGAAAACTCCATCCAGCTGATACTTTTGCCATCAACATTCCCTGTGGGTGTGATGCTAACTGTAGGCACTGCTCTGTCTGAGGCTTTGTTAGACTTTAATTGGAGTTTTATTTTATTTATTACTAACAGTTTTTCAGTTAGTCATTCTCAGGTTTTTGTTGAAAATCAAACTCCTAAACAAGTCCATGAACACTCGTACTGATCACAGGCTCCTTTAAATCCATTCTGTAGTTTTTCTTGAGTTTTCAGACTGTCTTAAAAATGTTGTCAGTGTTTGTTAATGTGTGCATTGTATCACCATGACAACACTTTGCAGGGATACATGTAGAACACCCCCAGCATAATGTCACTGCACAGTATCAACTTAAGCACAAGGAACACATTTTTCTGGCAGGTTAACCCCAGGGGCCCGATAATGGATGGATGGATGAATAAATATAACGATGCGTTAACTATGTTTTAGTGAAATGAGCCGTCTAAGCTCTCACGCACATTAATAAGGTCCTATATTACGCAAAATTAACTCTGAAGAAATGTATGCCATGTTATATTGTATACAAAAACATACCTGGAGTTGTGTTTTTTGTTGTTGTTGTTGTTGTTTTTTTTCACACAGTTTGAGTAATCCTTTATTATTAGTCTGTCTACATCTCCAAAGCTCTAAATGCTTGGTTCTGCCTTGAGATGTCACATAGTGGTAGTTTTCAAGTTAACAGCTACATTTTACATTTTGTTCAGAAGAGACTGGTTGCTTGATCAGCCAGTCCCTTCTACATTCTGCTGGAATTTTAGCCAGGCTGGCGCCACCTAGTGCCTCCGCTCAATTTAATTTCTCTCCAGCGACTAGGTCAGGAATCAGAATACACTAGACGGTTTGCAAAAACCCCGGAAGTTGTAGATCGCACACAAGCCAATCAGCAAAGAGCTGTGAAGACATGATGTCAAACTCAAACTCCTGTCTGGGTCCCTTTTGTCGAACAGCACAACAGTAAACAAAGCGGCCGAGATGGACAGACATTCTGTGTTGGCAATGATTCTTGAGATTGAGAATTTAAAGCCAGAACAAAGAGAATGTTTGGTGAATTTTATGTGAAAAGTTTACTATACCAGTTAGCCCCATTAGCGGCACATTACATACATCACGACCAAAATAACAGCGATTGGTTAAATAAAAAAGTACCTGCTTCCTGTCAAGTGAACGAATCCTAATGCTGAGAGCTCAGGCGGTTTCCACGAAGTGAAACCGGCTGATGAATCAGGCTACTGGAATCGGACCACAGAGGAAAACTTGAGATGGTCCAACCACAGTCACTACATTTGCACGTGTCCCTCAAATGCGGAAGACATCTCCTCTCAAATTCTCGTAACATTCACTTCTTTTAACCAATATTAGAAATAGTTTGGGGCTTCAGTTAATTATTCTGTAAAAATATGCACTGTTTCTCAGTCCCTAATGTAGCTTTTCCTCATTTTTATGTGCAAACTGTCATGTTTGTTTCGATGCGAACTGAGTATGCATCTCTCTGATTGGTTAAGCCACCTGTCAATCACGTCCTCTGAAATCAGGGAGACAGGACGTACTTGTCTTTGGCTACGTTCAGACTGCAGGGCTTAAAGCTCAATTTGGATTTTTTTGTGAAATCAGATTTTTTGCGAGCTCATTCACATTTCCAATTAAATGCAACTTGTATGTGATCTCCAGTGTGAACTTTAAATGCCCCAAAAGTGTCCCACATGCGCACTGGAGGATACGATGACATCACCTAAATGCTGGGCTTGTCTCCCAAAATACCGTAATTGTTCGTGAAATGGACAGGTTACATGTCCACGACCGCTTTGATTGTTTGAGTCTTTAGCCTCCTTGTATTTGGCTCGCAGACTCTTTATTTTTTGTTGACACTGGAGCCAGGACGCCTGTAGTCCCGCCCGGCCCCTCCAATTTGGCCTGCATACAGCAATCCCCCCAAATATTAATGAACTCGCTAACCTCGCTCTCCTTCCATTGACTAGACTCTGAGCCTGATATGTAGGTGGGATGAATGTGACCTGGCCATTCAGACTGACGTTGCATGTCAAAAGATCAGATATGTATCGTTTTAGGAGCACATATCCAAGTGGCCTGGGTCACATTTGAAAAAATCTGATCTGTGTTGTTCAGACTGTCATTAAAAGATTAGATACAGGAACATAGGGGCGAAAAAATTGGATTTAGGTCACTTCAGGCTGCAGTCTGAACATAGCCTTTGTAAAGTTTTGTCAAAGCGTGTGGTTCTGGCTGGACAGGTAAAGAGATTGGTAAATCCAGGGCTGAAATTATCCAAATGATTCTAGTGCAGGTGTATGGAGTTTAAAAACCTGCCTTATAACATGACATCACAAGGTGGAACAGAGTGTTTTCAATCTGAGAGAAGAACTCAGTGTGTTAAACATGTGTGAATGAAACAAAACACAACTCCAGGTGTGTTAGTGATGAGACACAGATCAGAAAACAGCGTACTACGAGCCCTTTTAGTCAAATGAGCCGTCTAATCTGTCACATTTTAAATGCGCTGGAATCTGAAATCAGGTCTTTTCTGCACAGACCTGGACTGACGTGTGGAGAGACACATCAGACCAGGTTTGGTTCTGCTTTGATCATAAATGTGCATCATATGTGACATGTTTACAAAAAGCAACATCTAAAGAAGAGTGTGCTAATTCTCTCCACACACACACACACAGATCTGACATGAAAACTGCTTTGTGTTTGGCTCATACAATGCAAATGACTTCTAAAGGCCCATATTACGCTGTTTTCTGATCTATGTTATGATGTTGTTTCCTCATCACAAACAGATGGAGCGTTACCAAAATGTACTCTCTGGAGCTTTCTAACATGTTACAGCATTGTTCTCTCACCACAAAATGTGCCTGAACAGGTTTAAGATCTCGTCATTGTCAGTTGAGTGTGTGGACTCCTATAAGTATCTTGGAACACTCACACTGATTCTAAATTGAGCTTTGACGATAATTGTACTGCGGTGTGTAAAACAGGCCACTAACGCCTTCATTGTCTGAGGAAGTTGTCCTTCTACCGTGTAGACAGAACCAGGATGACACTGTTCAATAAAATGTTTATGGAATCAGTTTGAACTTTTTCATTGGTCTCATGGTTTGGGAGCGTCTCTGCTAAAACCAAGAAGTCCCTGAATCAGTTGGTTAAATGGGTGGGTGAGGTGATTGTTCATCCTCAGAGTCGCCTGGACTCTCTGTACTCAAGATACTTTCAGAGGATGTGCCAAAAGACATGCAACATCCACTAAACTCAGAGTTTCAGGTGTTTCCCTCCAGTCAGTTTTTTGTCCCAAGATCTAGAACTAATTGTTTTAAAGGAGCTTTGTTCCAGCTCCTATGGTACTTATGGATAAATAGTAATCTGTTTATCTATCAATTTTAGTACGTTTGTCTTAGAAAAATCATGTGTTTTTATATATTTAATATTTATTGTGATTTAGCCAAGCATGATGGATGAATTTAACTAATTATTTCTGGAACAAACCTATTATTATTTTGTGATTGTGTTTTTATACTTGTTTACTGTTCATAAGGTGGTTAAATGAAATGTGAAATATGGGACCAGCCTCTCAAATTTGCAAAAAAAAAACCAAAACAAAAAAAAACAAAACTTACAGGTACAAATAAAGCAACCTAACCTAACCTATCCAGGCATGCATGTAATATAGGGATCTCTCCCAGGCCCCATTCAAACCCTCCGTACGATTAAGCAGTACGATTCTGTACAAGGCTCCACCTACAGGTCTATATCATCAGTGCTCCCACTCACTCGGCCTTTTCCGTAAATGTACAAAAGCGGGATACAAACTACAAAACAATACGCTACAACTTCACAAACCTGATGCGATGTGCAGTAGTTTCATTAGCAGGATCCATGCTCATTGTCTTAGCAGAGTGAAGGGCGAGTGACTCAGCACTTACTTAATTTAATGTGTTGTATTTGGGCGAATATAGCATTTTACAATAAAAGGTAACACGGTGATCTAAAAGAGTTATACGCTGCCCTGGAAAATGAAATCCATCTATCATTGTGCATTCATCTTATTCATTACTGTATATTTAGTCTCTTCTAGGCAGCACGCCAAAGCACTGACCCGTATCTCATTTACAGGTTAAATAAATATTTTCACTTGTAGTGTCAGAGTCAGCAGCATAAATATTAGAATGAAGCTTTAAAGTCAGAAGAGTCTCACATCTGTTTAGTAATGCACACACTCAAAAGAGCTATCTGTGAAAGATCAACTGTACAACTGAAATTACACTGCAACAAACAATGTCAAGGAAAGATAAAATGGCTTAAATTAAGAACATTTTACTTTACTTTCCTGAGTAGATTCAACTTGACACGTCAAATGATCTACCAATGGAATAAGTGTGTTTTTCTTCATTCACGCAACGTTAGATTCTGTTTCTTATTTTAAGTGCAAAGTTGTTGTTTTTTTGAATTTTAATATTTTAACTGCATAGAGAAAAATCCCGCACACCGTCTTACTTGCAAATTTTGAGATTTATTAGAACAAACTGTGCAACATTTCTGCACAAGGCAAAATGAAGGCAATTTGCAAGTAAGACTTCTTGGGCTACTCCCTCTCTTCCAACACACCCGTCTCAAGTAATTAATGTGCGAAGTTCTCATTCTTTCATATTGTAACTACAAAAAGTCTCCCATGTTGAGGGACTGTTTTCTCAGCAGGTTCTCAGGTGATATCAGTCCGCCGCTGCCAAGCTTTCTATCAGGAAGTACAACTCGCTGCTGCTGCTCAGACATAAATCCTTCAAATGCAAAGTTGGTTTTACTTCTAAAATTATTCTATCAACACAGACATTCACATCGACAGTCTGGTGTAATAATAGATTTGCTTCGAGTGTTTTGTGGAGAATGTTTTGTTTTTAGTGTCAGGATAACTATGGCCATTGACATGCACTAGCCTAGCACCAGTGACCTCTGCAAATACAAGGACTGGATGGATTATTTTAAAAAAGTGTCTCCACACGTCTCCAACACTCTGGCTCACTAGGAAATGAGGTATTATGTCCAAAATTCCAGACTGTCCCTTTAAGAGTCTCAAAGCGATTGGTTTTTTACTGTGGACAGGAAACAGCTGAGGCACTGATGTGTCCGAGTCTGACCCGAGCCCAACATAAGTTATAAATATTTGTCCGAACCCGAGTCCCATCAGACTTTGGTCGGGTTTCCATGCTCTACTCCCCACACCCGACCTTGCAGATCTTAACAACAGAGCCATTGGACGCATCGCGCTCACCATACAGGAACACCTCGCCCCTCTGCCCTCAGGACGGAGGTACAGGGTAGGGCTGTTGTCATTAGGGAATTTCTCCTGCGGTGTGGTACAGCGGCTCAACACCGCGGTATGCAACAATATCACACCCCCTCCTCCACTCCCCATCCCCCGGAGTTACAATATTTCCAGCGGCACTGAAAACTCTCTCTGATGATGCACTTGTTACGCAGATGCACATGTACCTTGGTTGTCATGTGGACATAGCGTGTGTAGTGTGGTAGAAGTAACATTTGGCTTTGGAGCAAATTCTGCTGCATCTCTCCAGCTCTCACTGTGGCAGCTCGGGTCAGAGTGCTGCACCAGGTCAGGAAGAAAGAACCCCGAGCATGCAGAGCAGAGTGTTTGCAAAGCGCGATCGGGTGACGGCTGCTTTTACCTCCGGGCGAAGCGGAGCTGCTGTGGTCACCAGATGGTCTACGCGGGCGTACCTTAGTTCTGGGTTAGTCCTGGGTTATCACGGGCACGAGCGGTAACGGGTGGAATTTTAACAGGTCCGGGCGGGTGCGGGTCTCTGAAAATGAACCCGCTCAGGACTCTGGGTCGGGTCACGTTGTTCACGTGCGGTGATCGCTGTGGCCCAACATGCACCGCTGTGGGCCTCTTAGTACCGCGGTGATTCATTTTTGCGGTTATTGCGACAGCCCTAGTACAGGGTGCTCAGGTGCAGGAGGGGCCGTTTTAGCAGAAGCCTGATCTCCTCGACCATCACATTTCTGAACAACAGGCCCCGCTAGGTGTACCGTAATGTGTTTGTAATGCGTCTGTGTTTGTTGTGCTGTATTGTTGCTGTATAAATCAAATGAGCTCTGTGTGCGTGAAAGTGAATTTCCCCTTGGGGACAATAAAAAAAGTCTAAAGTCTAACAAAATGTAAGGTAGAGCTATTTAATGCCATACTGTGGAATATTCCAGGTAGAACAATGAAATCTCCATAGAAACAAGCAGGTGACGGACCCTCAAACAAAAAAATTACATAATGCACCTTTAAGGATTTGGAGGATTTTGAGGGTTTTCACGCTCTGTGGTCTCAATTTGAAGAGAATGTAGACGGGGCTGGCAGGTCGGGGGACATTTTTAGAGACAAGAACGATTCCCACAAGACGAGAAACACAGATACATAGATACAAACATAGATTATTACGATTTACCCGAGGTCCCGGTGTAAAACTAAAGCTGTGTGAATAGACACACCTCACAGCTTTATACACCCAAGTCATTATTCAGCCGCTCACACTGTGCTGTTCCATATACAGCCACGGTCGCCCTGGGGCAGACTGACGGGAGGGAGCTGCAGGTGGGAGGACGAGCTCTGAGCCCCCGCGTGGAGACAGAGGAGTGACTCATTCAGATGGTTCATACTGCGACAGGCTGTTCTCAAACTTCCTGCATTGTAAAGTCAAGTTAAAGACGCGACCAGATGTGACCAGAAAACTGAACACGTTCCACAGTCAGATACTTTGCAGCTGAGGTGTGAAGCTAACTGAAAGCACTACTCTGTCTGCAGCTCTGTTAGTCAAGTTACACTTAATCTGAGCTTTATTTTAACACAATATGACCAGAAAAAATGGACTTAGCTGGAACTGCAACAGATGAACTGACTTGTGCACACAGAAAATTACACTCATAAGCATTAGTCAACAGTTTTTCAGTTATGCTACATTCAGACTGCTGCCAAAATCAAATTTTTTTCTCTCCTAAGCGACTTGTATCTGATCTTAAAATTACAGTCAGAACGACGAAGATCAGATTTTTTGAAGTGTGACCCAGGACACTTGGATATGTGCTCCTCAAACCGATACATATCCGATCTTTTGACATGCGACTTCAGTCTGAACGGCCAGGTCATATTCATCCCACCTACACGTCACAAATGTACACAAACATTCTTCTCATCATCCAAAAATTGTGTATGAACTCTGTGTGAGTGAAGCAGTGAAGCACATATCAATCCCAGCACTCTTGGCTGTGACTCTGCGCACATGTTCCTTTCTACGGACGTTGCTGCTGCTGCCCCATAAAATGCCACTGCCAAAAACCTCGTCCTTCTCCTTCTCAATCACCTCCGTGAAACAAATAAGCTGCATGTTCTGGCTCCGGTACTACAGCAACTTTAAAATGACCAGGTGCTCAATGCTGAGCCTTTTGAGGTGTTTAAAGTTCACACTGGAGATCACATACAAGTCGTATTTAATTGGAAATGTGAACGACCTCACAAAAAAATATGATTTCACAAAAATATCCAAACTGAGCATTAAGCCCTGCAGTCTGAACGTAACCTTAGTCACTCTCACTTTTCTGTTGAAAATCAAACTTCAAAACAGACCTTGTATTGATCACCTGAAATCAGCTCCTGAAAATGTGCTGTTTAAATAATTTTTGTATTTTATTTTTGAGTTTTCAGACAACACTTTTGGCTGTGTTGGCACGGTAACTTCACACACTCCACCATACACATACATGTAGAACACCCCAGCGTGACATCACTGTAAAATATTAATAACTTGGATCCCGTTTACACTGAAAGGAATCCGCGTATCACCGTATAGGAAACGCTCTGTGTCCATACACATCGTTTCTGTATTCACAATCCTTCCTTATCCACACAGTTTGAGCATATGTGTTTACGTTTTACAGAAACAAAACTTAAAACCACATGGCTAATTTGTATAAACTGAGAGCTCAAAACAGCTCACTATTGTGCGCTGATGCGGTTCAGCTTCTGTCGGACTAAAGGACACGACTCAGTGGAATATGAGTGTTCTTTCTGTGACAGAGGGGTGTTCTGCTGATGGTGAGTCTGTTCTGTGCTTCTATCGCGTTGGAGATGTGAAACTTTTCAGAGATTATACGCCTGCAGGTCATACGCACAGACCGTAGATATGAATAAATTCTAGAATCTGAGTGTTTTGCCAGTGAATTTGCTACTTTGCGGTGCATAGACCCACATCAGCGTATCAGCATTTTCAGGCGTCCACACAGTGCCAGATCAGAACTATACTCAGATGAATTTGTGGGAGCTGGTGGCACCAGATTGTTCCATCTCTGGAGCCGTTTTCAGTCAGATTAGTGTGGATGAACACTGCATCCACAATGAAACCAATTCAAATACGTACTAGTGTGGACGGGGCCTTGAATTAGTTGCATCGGCTATTCGTTTCTGTGGAGATAGATGACTTTAATTCCATATATGAAACTTTTCGAGATAAAGCAATGATATTTCCATAGTGCCGAACAAGTGGCGGACTCCCTGACAGAAAAAAATGATATAACAGAGCTTTAATTTCCAACCTTATTTTTAAACCAGTGTATGGCCTATTCTCTACTCCAGCAAAACACGAAAAAGAAAAATAACTTCATAATATTTAGCAAATGCTTTTCCATAAAATATAAACATTTGAAAAATAACAATGCAACGTGGTTCTGAGCTGTTTGTTCCTCTGACTTTTATGAAAAACAAAACAGCCTGGAGCGCGTGCAGATGGTGGAGGACTATTAGAAATCTAGTAAATGTTTTCATAGCATTTTCAGGCCAACAGTGAAATTATATGATACAAAATGGGCTGCAGTTCATTAGAGCGCACAGAATCGGAGGTGGACTTCACATATTTTACAAAGAAGTTAATAGCAAAACATCCTTTATTATACGAAATTGACTCTTGCGTGCTTGTCATCTCCTCAAAAACATACCCAGAGTTTTGTTCTGTTCACCCATATCTGAGTAACCCTCCAAAGCTCCAAATGCTCTGTTCCATTTTGTGATGTAAAGTGGTGATAACAGGAAGTGCTCCACTGTGTTTGTAAATTCCATACACCTTCACCAGAATCACTTGAAAATGTGCAGCCCTGGAATTGCTAAACTTTGAAGCTTGAGCTATTGTTTTAGCCTCTTTGAAACAAATTCACTTCTCTGTGCAGTAGGAGGTACTGTAGACTTTCTGCGGCAATCTCGACTGAACAGAAAGGTAAAACTGAATTAATTACGTGAATGAAACAAAACACAACTCCAGGCATGTTTTTGAGGAGGTAACAGTATTATAACAAAACTAAAAGCTCACGATCAAAGTCAGCTGAGCGTAATATAGAGCAAATTCCACCATAGAATTCTGACCTGTTCTCCACCTCTGTTTTAAAGGGACAGTCCGGAATTTTGGACATAGGACTTAATTTCCTAGTGAGCCAGAGTGTTGGAGACGTGTGGAGACACTTTTTAAAATATTCCATCCAGTCCTTGTATTTGCAGAGGTCGCTGGTGCTAGGCTAGTGCATGTCAATGGCCATAGTTAGCCTGCCACTAAAAACAGTCTTACCCACTCCACAAAACACCTGAAGCAAAACTATTATTACACCAGACTGTCTCTGTGAATGTCTGTGTTGATAGGATAATGTTTGAAATAAAACTAACCTTACATCGCATGAATCGTCACATGTTGAGGGACTATTTTCTCAACAGAAGCGGAATTTTACTTTACTTTTAAGATAGGTGCTAGGTGATATCAGTCTGCTGCTGCCAAGCTTTCTATCAGGAAGTACAACTGCTGCTGCCGCTCAGACATAAATCCTTCAAATGCAAAGTTGGTTTTACTTCTAAAATTATTCTGTCGACACAGACATTTACATCATTTATCGACAGTGTGGTGTAATAATTGTTTTGCTTCGGGTGTTTTGTGGAGTGAGTAAAACTGTTTTAGTAGCAGGCTAACTACGGCCATTGACATGCACTAGCCAGAGGCGGCGCTACCATTAGGCAAAAGTAGGTGGCTGCCTAAGGCCCCAAAACCTGGAGGGGCCCCCAACCAATTGCTTTTAGTGCCACTAATGGCCGAGGCCTCAGAGCAATTTGATTTTCTCTCAATATGGCATTAAAGAGAACAGTTTACTTTTAAACAATAATCATGACAAAAATAATCATCAATCATATGTAATGGATCTAAACACAAATGTAATTGTACTAGCAAAAAAATAAAACTACTTTCAGTTCTGTAGGCGACTGAACTAATTAGACAAGTTTCCAATCCACCATATTTCAAATACATAAACATGTGCATGTCTCAAGAACAATGGGGAAAAACAAACAATAAATATATAAAAAAATAAAAATAAAACAAAAGGGTGCATGATAGTGAGGGCCCCGAACTCAAGTTCGCCTAGGGCCCCCAAATTGCTAACTCCCCCACTGGCTCTTGTCTAGCACCAGTGACCTCTGCAAACACAAGGACTGGATGGAATATTTAAAAAAGTGTCTCCACACGTCTCCAACACTCTGGCTCACTAAGAAATGAGGTCCTATGTCCAAAATTTTGAAAAATTCCTTTTAAGATGCATTGTGTAACTTTTGTGGTTGAGGGTCTGTCAAATGCTTTTCTCTATGCTGATGTTATTGCTTTGACATTAAACCATTTTATTGTAATGGAGACCAAACCAGACCAAGTTACAGGTCAGATCTGTGGAGACACGACCCCGCTCACAGTCAGAACGCCTGTTTTTCTAGATAATTTTAAGCTTTTAAACCAATCAATAATTGAATAAATGTAAGGTAGAGCTGTTTCCTGTCTACTGTGGAACATTCTAAGCAGAGCAGTGACATATCCATGGAAACAAGACGGTTATTAGTTACTCATTGCACCTTTAAACTATGGGGATTCTCCTCTGTCGTGAGGTCATGTGATCTCAGCCTGTTGGACGACAGCGCAAGATAAAGCAGAACAAACAAAATGGAGACCAGAGAAAGTGACGCAGAGGAGCAGACGTGTCCGCCGATAATCGCTCGCCGTACTCTCAGAGGGCTTTTAAACGAGATGTATTGGTTTGCACTTAAAGGGAGAGCCCAGTGGAGCAGTACAGACTAATGACTTGAGTGCGCTTCCACACAGCCTGATTTCTCTGTTTTTCAGCGGTTGCAACTTTTGTTTTAAAGATGCACCACGTAACTTTTTTGGGGAGTGACATTTGCTTGTAACCTTGCACAGAAAGTTCACGAAAAAACATCTTGAGAGAGTTCCGTTCCAAGGTTCAATTTCAGCCAGTCACAGAGCTGTATCGAGGACTGGGTGGAAACCAAAGGTGAAGCTCCCAAACAAACCAAAAGGAAAGTGTTTTGTTTATCCGTGGAGAGAAAGATGTCTGTGCTTTTCTCTTAGCTTCAAATAATCATCATGAAACGCTTTCACTGACAGTCGTCCCAGATTGATAAATGTGTTGAACGCAATTCAGAGTGACACATATATCAATCTGGTACGAGCCCGGTTAATTTGTCTCCATGGAGATGTTATTGCTCTGCTTGAATCTTCACTTTGGCATTAAATGGGTCTATCATTTATTCACTTACGCAAAATGTATACCTTGAAAAACGTGCATTCTTACTGTGAGCGGAGGAGGAAAAAAGTGACATAAAAGACTTTGAAACAGCGTGGATTTTCTCAGAAGCTACAATCGAAGCACTAAACTATGACTTGTTTTAGGTAAAAGAAGTTATGTATTACCACATGACATCACAAGGTGGAACAGAGAAGAACTCAGCCTAAATATGCAGAATTTATGCGTTAAATATGTGTGAATGAAACAAAACACAACTCCAGATGTGTTTGTGGTGAGAAAACTACATTATAACAAATCAGAAAACAGTGTGATACGGGCCCTTTAAGTAAAACTGCACCAAATATAGTACTTTTACTTTTGTACTTCACCACCTTGCACCCCTGCTGGTTTGTAGGATTACGTATTCTGTATGATTACGAGCAGAATTACTTTGCAGTGCTGATGTTACGCGTTTTGTGTCTCTTTAATTAAATCCATCTTAATTCACAATGACCTCACAGCTGGTGTTACTCACTGCCTTCAGGTCCACTACAGCGCACCCTCAGCTCACGCCCGAACACAAACGCACTGATTTGTGGCTCTATAAATAGCTAGAGGAGATGCTAGCGTCGCGCAAGTAGGTCCTCATGCATATTTACTGCAACGGCCAATTTGTACCTCCTCTTTTTACACGTGCACACACACACAGCTGACAGCGTGTGAGTCATGCCCGTATCTCCAAGTCCTCAAACAGAATACTAAACAGCGGATAGGGTTCCCACGGATTCACGGTTTCTTGTATAATTTAGAAAACAAATGTGCAAATGTGTAAACAACAAAACAGCAGATGTAATCGTGTGTGGAAATGCAATCGTCTCGGCAACAGCGAGAGGCAGATCTGTGGTTCCCAAGAGGCTCTGTTCATGTGACATTGTAGAATCCCTATAGTTTGAAGTGGCAGGTTTTCATGTTTTTCTAATTACGACTTGGTTTGGTGGGAAAGTATCTGTGGTGAATATTTATTATAGTTATACATCAGTTAAAGGTGCTATAAGACACAAAATGGACTCTTGTGAGCTTTAAGTCATATTATAATACTGTTCACACATCAAGAAACATGCCTAGAGTTGTGTTTTGTTTCTTTCATACATGAGTAATCCTTAATTATTAGTCTGTCTACATCTCCAAAGCTCAAAATGATACGTTCCACTTTGTGATGTCATGTAGTGGTGGTTTTGATGTTAGCTACCTTTCACTACTTTTGTTCAGTAGAGTTTGGCAATTCCAGGGCTAAAATCATCCAAATGATTCTAGTGAAGGCGTATGGAGTTTAAAAACACAGTGGAGCTCTTCATATATTACCTCATGACATCACAAGGTCATACCAGCTTGTCAAAGCCTGATCCTGTCAGATCACAGAAGCCAAGCAAGGCCAGGCCTGGTTAGTACTTGGATGGGAGGCCTCTGGGAACACCAGGTGCCACAGTGAGGAACTAGTAGAAAATGTCTATTGCCTAGTAAGACAGTGGAGAGTGTGTGAATGTTGGTGGTGGTTGGAGGGGTTGATGGTGCAGATTGGCAGCCTCGCTTCCATCAGTCTGCCCCAGGGCAGCTGTGGCTAGAATAGTAGCTCACCGCCACTGAGTGTGAAGTGAATGAACAATGAACTGTAAAGTGCTTTGGGTGTCTTGAAAGGTGCTATATAGATGCAATGATTAATTAATAAATTAATTAATTAAGGTGGAACAGTGTTTTCTGCTTGAGAGAAGAATTCAGCTTAGGCTACGTTTATATGATGACGGTCTGAACAGAAGATGCAAAAGTGGCATCATGTCTTCACTTTTTATTCCATGTTTAGACGAGTATTTAAGGCAGGAAATCTGCGTGCATACAGTGACGCAAAAGTGTGTGGAATTAGATTGGGTATGCATGCCAGGCGGCTCGGTGGTGACACTAGGTGATGATGTATGTGACGTAACACGTACACGATATGAGCAGATCTGACCAGAGTTTTACGTCTTGGGCAGTGTAGACGGAAACGCTACGGCGGAGCCTATTCAACTTTTCCACTCTGGTTTCAGATTTTTGCATTTTTAAGCCGCAAAAATGCTGTCACTGTCTGAACAAAAGGCACTTCCAATAAGTGTAAACAGGCCCTTAGCTATAGATTTGTGTGTTAAACATGTGTGAATGAAACAAAACACGACTCCAGGTCTGTTTGTGATGAGAAAACAACATATCAGTGTAGATCAGAAAATAGCGTAGTTTTGGCTCTTTAAGTTTCAGTTTGTGGCAAAAAATGTTGAGAAGTACAAAAATACAGTAAGTAGCGTCTAAACAGAAAACCTTTCCCTATGCCATCAGATTAAAGTCTAACAAGCCTCAGACAGAGCAGTGCTTACAGTTAGCATCCCGCCCCTAGGGAATGTTGATGACATGAGCTGCAAAGTATCAGTTGTATATTTTCTGACAGCCTCAGGGTTCTACTACAGCCTCACATGAAACCCCCACCCCTTGTCTGAGCGGAGGGGCTGCTCAGTGTAGCGTGCTCCACTCCAGACTGAATGAAAAGAGGTTCATAAGGTGACAGCTACATATACACACACACACACACACACACATAAAACACACGCATGCACATAGACACACTCCGATACTATGCACATGTTGGGTTTCCATGCTTTGGGAACATTACATTCACTTCAGTTCTTTTCCTGAAAACTGATCTTAAAAGTGCATATCATATTTTAGACGACTAACTTCACTAAAACAGTTCAAGAAGACATATTGTGGACATCAGTGGCTCATTATGTTGTACTATGGCCATTTTAAATCATTTAAAACAATATTCATCTTAATGTCGCCATAAACGTCACAACAAAGTGCCGTGCGGGTGTTAGTACCTCCGATGCACAGCTGCAGATCATACGAGTGAGCACCTTATTTGTATTCATTTATTTAAAAAAAAATATGACTGCAAATCCTACACATATCACTGATTAAGAAAATAAAACTGGAGAAGGAAGTAAGTACAGAGAAATGTGTGCTGGTGGACCTGAAAATGGGGGTTGATCGGCAAAATTGCGTCTTGAAAATAAGCGGATAAAGATTACTCACACATGCACAAGTCACTCCAAATTAGGGATCTAACAATAACCGAAATATCGTGATATCGTATCGCCAGAGTTCTCGCTATAATATCGTGGACCATCACAATATATTGAATTACAAGTCTCTTTGCTTAAATTTAGAGTTATGGTGTAGCAATAACTAAAAAGAACTACATAGACCATGATCCTTTGCTCCATTTCAATGCAGACGATAAGAAGAAATAACAGTTTTAAGCACTTTTAAGTCTTTGTTCTTCGAGTTAAGTTGTGTAAGGGCATTTTAAGAGGAAAAAGAAGCATGTTAACAGTTTTAGTAGTTTTAGCAGTTTCTGCACTATGGGGCTGCACGCCCCACAATCCAGGGCGCCCTTTATACGAATCCACTTGGGTGTCCCTGCATGACTTCAGTAAACCACAAAGCTGCACCACCCACTGCGCACGCAAACACGCCCGGAGCAGACAGCGACCGCGCAGCGAAAAACACCCGCAGGCACACTCATCACTCCATGCGAAAAAACAAGTGCAATGTGCCACTTCTAGCCACAACTGAACAACTGAGTCACTGTGAACACGCCAACAATCCGTTGGTCCCAGGCAGCACCCTCCCTACACGCCACAACTGAACAAAACCCAGAGTCACCGTGAACGCAAACAAAGTCCCACTGACCCATCCAACTGTTGTGTTTCATTTAAAGTCCGGTGCGATTTATTTGTGAAAAAACTTCGAAAATGGACCATTTAATGACAGTGCGCCCTATAGTGTGGAAAATACGGTAGTTGTTTAGCCTCCAAAAAATATCACAATAAATATCGTACCGTGAAATGTATATTGTAAAAATATCGTACCGAGAGATTTGGATATTGTTACATCCCTAACCGTGAGCCTCCCCATCAAATCGTGAGCTTTCCCACGTAAATGATAAGGAAACAATTGTAACATGTCTTCTATACGTTTTTTTTTTTTTTTTTTTTTTTATTTAGGGTGAAGTTTATAATTTTACTTCCTGGTCGGACACTGGCATCAGAAGTGACATACATAACTGTTACCGAACAGCCAAGGGCTAAAGTTTGTTTAAAATTCACAATGTTCATGATTAGACTAAATGACAACACCTTTATTTTGTTAAATTAATGTTTAAACTGTTAAACTGTTTGCTAGAGTTTTCTGTATGATTGACATGGGTAGAGGGATTCCTTAGAACGCAGCACTACTTTCTGTATTTTTGTACTTTTCCTCTCAACTTTCACTTCCACAAACAGCCACTTAAATCACAGTGCTCCTCTATGTTTTTAAACTCAATATATCTTCACTAGAATCACTTTTTCACAATCACAATTTCAGCCCTGAAATCAGAAAACTCTACTAAACAAAAGGTGAAACGTAGCTTTTAACTTGAAAACTACCGCTTCATGACATCACAAGGTGGAACAGAGCATTTTGAGCTTTGGAGATGTAGACAGACTCATAATAAAGAGACACTCAAACATGTGAATGAAACAAAACCCAACTCCAGGTCTGTTTTTGAGGAGGTAACAGCATTCTAACATGGCAATTTTGTGAAATATAGGACCTTTAAAATGTTGTTGATCTAAAAGTAAAGGATTTAATAGTGCCTGTAATCTGATAAATATCCTCCCGCACACACACTCACACACGTGCAGGTATAAAAGCATTGCCATTCCCACCTCACGGCGCTCTCTGATGACTTCACGCTCCATCGCTCTGAGAGGCTGCACACGCACTGCACTGACACGCCAAGGTCAAAGGTTAACACTGTTTCTGTCCATTGAGTCTGTGACGGGTGACATCACCGGTCGCTCCCTGCCAAACCCGCCCACAGGAGAAACAGGAAGGAATTGTGATGAAGGGGAAGTCCTATTCGAGTCAAATGGGCAATTAAACACAACCAGGAAGAGCCAAGGTTTATTTTAATCTCCAATTAGAGCCGCAAAATAGATCGCAAACAAATCGAAATGGCAATCATCAAATCTCAAAAGCTGCCGTTAGTTATAAATACTTTGCAACTGATGTTATCAACATTCCCAGGAAGTGTGATGCTAACTAAAGGCACTACTCTGTCAGAAGATCTGTTAGGGCCTGTTTCCACGAGAACGCTTGCAGGTAAAAATGACAAAATATTTTATCGGTAGTGCCTTTTTTTTGTCATATATGTTTTATTCTTCCTCCCCTTTCCCACACCCACTCTTAATAGATGCTGAAAAAAATAAAATAAAATAAAAATAATAAATAATAATAATAATAATTATTATTATTATTATTTAAATAAATTAATAAAAATAAAATAAAAATACAATAGTAATAGTAATATTGACCAGAAAATAATAAAAATAAAGTAACAATAATTACATTAATAACCATGCAAACAAAATATATACAAATTATATACATGTGCATAGATACACATAAACACACACACTCAAGCACACACCCATAACAAATGCATAAAAAAAAACCAACATATTTATGTATATGTGTACAGGTGTCCATATTTTCCAGAACATATCTTGTTTGCCATTTCGTTCATAAGTCATTTTTTCCAGGGGAAAGGTTGATGATAACTGAGTTAACCATAAGAAGTGTCTTTTGTTTTATGGTGATGGCATATTTGGGGCTTCAAAACACAAAACGCGTTTCTGTCTACACTGTCCAAGACGCAAAACTCTGGTCAAATCTGCTCACGTCACATATAAGTTTACGTCACATACATACAGTACACAGAA
>NW_026571153.1:24788063-24790563 GCF_026225935.1 Boleophthalmus pectinirostris | reverse complement strand
CTTTACAAATTCAGAGCACCCTAATTTACACCACAATGCGTTTCTAAACGCGTTTCACAATTTCAAGAGCCCTTCACGCCACTGCTAACAACAACTAGCATGCTAACAGTGCCTCAAAATTCCTTCCTGGTTTGCAGATGACACCAATAACAGTGTTGGAAGGTGACTTGTAAAATGTATTCCCCTACAGATTACAGATTACATACACCAAAATGTAGTTTGTAACGTAATCTATTAAATTACTTAACATGAGTAATGTAATAAGTAATCTGAATACTTTGGATTACTTGATTTGATGTAGAGAAGCAAAGACGAGGAAATCTTCACATAAGATGTTTTGTCTGCTAAAAGAAAATAAAAAGCTCCAGACTTTTCTTAACAGTATTAAAAATAGTATTGATAGAAGAGGAGAAGATATGGTCCATGCAGCATGATTTAGTCCTGTTAAATCCTGTTTTAGACCTGGTTTAGTCCTGATTTAGACCTGGTTTAGACCTGGTTTAGTCCTGATTTAGACCTGGTTTAGACCTGGTTTAGTCCTGATTTAGACTTGGTTTAGTCTTGGTTTAGACCTAGTTTAGACCTGGTTTTAGACCTGGTTTAAACCTGGTTTGGACCTGGTTTAGACCTGGTTTAGTCCTGGTTTAAACCTGGTTTTAGTCCTAGTTTAGTCTTGGTTTAGACCTAGTTTAGACCTGGTTTAGACCTGGTTTATACCTGGTTTAGACCTGTTTTAGACCTGGTTAAGATCTAATTTAGATCTAGTTTAGACCTGGTTTTAGACCTGACCTGGTTTAGACCTGGTTTAGACCTGGTTTGGACCTGATTTAGTGCCTGGCAATGAGTGGAATTACCGAAAAAAAAAAAAAAAAAAGATATAGCCCGAAATGGGAAAACAGGTAAATACCGCCGTGTAATCCATTTACTTCAACAAAGTAACTGTAATCCAATTACCACTCATTAAAACAGTAACTGTAATCGAATACAGTTACTCATAATTTGTACTCTGATTACTCTGGTACATGTAATCTGTTACTCCCCAACACTGACCACTAACCTCTCCTTTAAGGCTGAACGTAAGTGATAACCAGAAGATGTTGATCCATCACCGTCTGTGACAGGTTTAAAAACACATTCATCTCCACCGCACCTCCTGTGTGTCCATCTCATCATCCCTCCATCCACGCCTCCATCTACCTCTCCATCATCCCCCCATCGCTCCACACCTCCATCTATCTACCTCCCAATCACTCCATCATCCATCTCCTCCTCCGGTTCATCCTGTCTTCCTTCTTCTGAAAGCGCACAAATCAGTAATTCACAAAAAGAGGTTGAGGTTATTCTGAGTCTGTGGAGCTCGAGTAAACAACACACACGGAACACACACATGGAACATTTCAACCTGTAAATGTGTTGAGTTGATAAAGATAATTGATTTTCTGTCTCCATGGAAACACGCAGGTTAACAAGGCCGAGTCCCAGGTCAGGAGCCTCATTTATCAAACTCCATGTTTATGTTCTAATGTTGTTTCCTGATCACAAACAGACCTGGAGTTGTGTTTTGTTTCATTCACACATGTTTAACACACAGACTCTGCACATTTAGGCTGAGTTCTCCTCTCCTCTCCTTGTGATGTCATGTGGTAATACAGGAAGTGCTCCATTGTGTTTTTAAACTTCTTGTGTATGTGTATGTGATGTAGGACAATGCCAGAAATATGCTCAGAAAGTCATAATGTTCAGCTTTTCAAGGGAAAAAGTTTCTATCTTATGACTGGAAAGTTCTGTGCGGTTATATAAAACATATTTCCAGACAGCATAGAAAATACTGTCGGTCTGGAAGGGTTAACATAAAAACTACAAGTTCATGACATCAGAAGGTGGAACAGACCATTTTGAGCCTTTGAGATGTACACAGACTAATAATAAAGAGTTACCGTATTTTCTGCACTATAGGGCGCTCTGGATTATAAGGCGAACTGTCATAAAATGGTCTATTTTCAAACTTTTTTCACAAATAAACCACACCGGACTTTAAATGAAACACAACAGTTGGATGGGTCAGTGGGACTTTGTTTGGTGCGTTCACAGGTGACTCTGGGCTTTGTTCAGTTGTGGCGTGTAGGGAGGGTGCTGTCTGGGACCAACGGATTGTCGGCGTGTTCGCAGTGACTCAGTTGTTCAGTTGTGTCTAGAAGTGGCACATTGCACTCGCTTTTTCGGTTCGTTCCTTCATTTCGTTCCTCGCCCCCGTGGAGTGATGAGTGTGGCTGCGGGTGTTTGTCGCTGTGCGGTCGCTGTCTGCTCCGTGTGTGTTTGCGTGCGCTGCGGGAGGTGCGGCTTTGTAGTTTACTGAAGTCGTGCTGGGACACCTGAGTGGATTTGTGTATAGGGCGCTCTGGATTGTGGGGTGTCCTAGTTTTTGATGGGGTTGGAGGCTTAAGAGCACACCCTATAGTGCGGAAAATACGGTACTCAAACTTGTGTGAGTGAAACAAAA